>NC_142035.1:44527773-44830803 GCF_982192425.1 Myodes glareolus | reverse complement strand
ATGTTCTACCACAGAAGGAACTCAGCCCGGTTATCTGTTCTCTACTTTTCTCTCCCCGACAGATGCATTTTTATTTTCACCTCTATTTTTATCAACCGTCAATTATCTTTCCAGATAACTATCTATTGTGCATCACTCATCCAGAGGTGTAGATCTAATCAAGAATCATGCACCTCTGGAAATGCCAGAGGAAAAGAGGTCTTAACACAGTTGTTCTCAGCAGAGGAATGTCATGGCTTCACCCCAGTGTGTTTCACGCTTTTTGGGAGGCTCCATGTGTTTTCTCCCAAAGGGCATCTTAAGCTACAGTCCCTGAGGTGGGGGACACGAAAAGTCACAAGCACAGTTGAAGGAGAGACACTGGGGCAGTGCTCACAGCCAATGGTGAATGGGGTATTTCATGATTAATACCTTACCTAGACGCAGTAGGGAAAATGGTTTTAGGTTAAGCAAAGCTGCTGAGAATCGTTATAAACCAATTTCTAAGAATGTGAATCCGAGAAGGTCAGAGGACCGCTGTGGTGATGATTATGGCCCCCAACTAATGTTTTGTGCAGAATTCCAAAACATCCCACGTCTTGGTATACACACAACCCTCTACTATCCAGACAAACACTAATGCCAGTGCAGCCTGAAGGCATTTATAGAATAATTAAAGTCCTCCCTAGATGGGCTTTGAGAACGGGATTGTTTTGACTGAGTCTGAAAGTATTGGATGAGTCCTTCAAAGGCATAGGAATCTTTCTCACAAGGAATACGGGGAACATAGGAGATCAGGTCATGATGGGCACTTCCCACTACTAGCTGTGGCATGTGGCAAGGAGCGTGTGCCTCCAAGAATGGCCCACACAAGGAAATGGGAACTTAGACAATGGCAAGGAACTGGATTTATTTTCCCCGTCTAAAAGATTACAGAAACAGACTTTGCCAGAGTCTTCAGACACAAACCTCTTTGATAACTACTTTGCCAACCCTCCAAACTTCTTACTACAAGAAATGGGGGCAATATGGTCATTAAAATCCATTGTTTGCATGCATGAAACTTTCATAATGGATCTCGTTATCATGGATAACTTAGAGATGCTAATATCAATCAATCAATAAATATACATAAGAACACTTCTAAAGTGCCGAATTTTTGATGATTTATGATGTGCTGTAGAAGTCTAATACCAGTGCAAAAAGGAAAACAATTCTGGACTTGATTTTGTTTTGTTTCTTTTTCAGTTTTGTTACTTTTGAGATAAATGCATTTCAGAAGCAATTAAAATACAGACGGTGCTGGGGAAGATTCCTAACCTGATGCATACACAGTCCGAAGTCACTGGCAGATGCTCGGTGAGAAGGATGCAGAAGAGTGTGTCCCATTCGGAGGGAGGTGTTCTTCACTGGTCTGGTCAGCCTCTCTGATTTTTGGTGATAAGAGCAGTGGAGACATACTAGATGACATGTCTTATGATCATGTCCCTTTTACTAACAGTGAAATGATTCTCAATGTCTGGCTCAGTCAAATGCGGTAGCTAGCAAACAAGGCATTAAGGTCAGTACTTTCGACTCTGAGCCTATAACAGACATCACTAATCCATCTTCTTGTTTTTCTCTCTAAACTGGTATACTTACTATGTCTGTGCTCCAATAACAACTAATCGATTGCAATTCATATACATTTGCCACCTTGGTTTAGCTTTGGAAACAAACCTAGTTGAAAAAGAGCATTGTATTTTTTTGCGGGGAGGGGTTGGATTTTGTTTGATGACGTTTGAAAGATTTTGTTGGTTTCTATTTTCTTGCAAAGATTGGATGAGATTAGCCAGTCCACTGAAAACTTGTTAAGAAGGCCAAATGCGGTTTCTGCTGCCTGAACAACAAATGTTGGAAAAGCAACACAAGTTGGTGTTCATTCATCCCTTTGAATGTGGTTAAATGGAATTGTGTTCACAAGTTGTGAGACTCAAATATTCTAATTCCTACTTCTTATCCTGGGAACTAGGCCCAGTCCTTATAATACAAGGTGGCCTAAGGCTGAGCGTCAATGTGCAGGAATTGATCTCTTTCTAGGTCCAAATAGGTAGAACTTGCACAAATCCTTGCCTACTGATGGTCGCCTGTTCGTGTCATCCTGAGGCAGCATCGTGAAAGACATTAAGATCGCTAGAACCACTGTCTGAGACACAGTTTATATGACCCAGCCTGAAAAGGACTTAAGCAACTCCACTTCTGGATCACAGGGTGTTAACATATTAGTCAACCCGTAAAAGCTCCCACTGGTTTATATGGGGTTGGAGCATTGCATCACGGGTGGAGGGGCCCAAATTGTTTTTGGAGAAATATAAGGCTCTGTCTTCAGGATCATGACCCATGAGTTACACCCAGGTTCCTCAAGCCAAGTGGGGACATGGAAGAACTTGGCTGAGACACAGGGATGTGACTCATCAGAAAAGATGAACTGGTTTTGAAAAATAACAAGACCCACCTTCTATTCTCTGCCTGCCTACCTTCTGTCTGTAACAAAGGAAAGAAATGGAGGCGATTGTAAAAGACGCACGAGCCGCACAAATCCTTGTTACCTGCGTCTGCTTCTAGAGTCCCTGGTCCATCTTACCACTGGACACATTGCTCAGTTCTACTCAGAGTGGATGACTGGCAAAATGACATCTGTTTTATTTTTCTTTTTAAAAGAAACCACTTACCAAGTGTGTGTAGGAAAACGAGTAAAGTTGCAACAGATTCCTATGGTATGACATCTAGGTCCAGTGTTTGGATCAGATAAGAGATTCTGATTTGCAGTTTATAAAGTTCACGAGCAGAAAGCTCAAGGTCACTGATGACACAACACTGTCCATACAGTGACAACGTGAGCGTGGATGGCGATGATTGCTGTGTTGTGAACCCACATGCAAGAAGAGCGTGTCCTCTTTTGAAATGTAAGGCATACGGATTTGCCAAAGCAGTATGGTTCCAAACCATTCAACTTTTTTTCAGGCTTTTCTTTTTCCCATCCCCTACTGCCCTATTCCTTCCCTCCACTCTCCTCTCTTTCAACACTGTCTTGAAAGTAGTGATCCTCTGCCTCCACCTTCCCACTTCTGGAATTAGAGGGATATTCCATGCTGCCCGACTTTATCTCATGCTTTTCAGAATTGAAATTTGGAAAAAATATAGTATTTTAGTATTTATGTGTCTATTTTATAAACAATTTTATTCTGATGTGAGGAATTGTAATTCCAAATATCAAGGACTTGTCATTCGCTTCCTTTTGGTCAAGGCGAATCACACAGTGCAAACTGAGACAAGGGCTGAGATCTTGCAAAGAATAGCACAAGTGGGCGGAGCAGTTGGCATTCTGGAAGAGGCTTCCACTGTTGCTTCTCTAGTGTCAGGCGAGTTGGGGGAGCATCATGTCTCAGAAGCAGCCCACCTATAGCCACCCCAGTAATGAACATGAGTCTCCCCAAGGTCTCCTCAATCTCTGAAGTGTCCACTCTGCAGTACAACAGATATTTTCTTCCCTTTCCATTAGTTTGTTCCCTCCCCCCCGCCCCAAATAGACTCCTTTATTCTCTCCTGTAGCGCCCATCCACTATGCAGCTCTTATTCATCAACCGCCTCCACTGAAAGGTCCAGCCAGCCCTAGTCATCTCCTGGCTTCTACCACAGTTACCTTAGGCTGGTCTATGCAAGGTGCCAGTAATAGAGTTCCAAAGGGTACTCATTGGCATGCCTCTTCCCAGCTGAAAACTGTCCGAGTTTTTAATTACCCTCAGCAGAGGTGCGAGACCTAGAATGTTTGGCACCACGAGTCACATAGGCATTTAGACGTCATTTCTACATTCTGTTCCCTCCTCAAGCTTGTAGGCCAACCTTTTGGTCTGGCATTACAGCTCACTCTAGAGCAGCAGTTCTCAATCTGTGGGTCACAACCCCAAAGAGACTATATGAAAACACGGATTTTTATATTACGATTCATAACAGTAGTGAAATTACAGCTATGAAGTAGGAACAAAAAAGCTTTATGGTTGGGGGTCACCAGAGCATGAGGAATTGTATTAGAGGGTCGCAGCATTAGGAAAGTTGAGAACCTCTGCTGTAGAGCGACGTTGTCTCTTTTGTCTGCCTTCCTAGGTGTAATTAAGGAGTGAGTGTGCAGAGCAAGCCTGTGCTATAGGGTAAGAGTGGACCATGGCACAAAAGAGATGCTCTATGAATATTTTGCAAGTGATTCCTGGAAATACACTAATTGATAGTTTTTTCAGCATTCTATTTGTTGTTTCATAGTTTTTTTTCAACATATGTGTTTCATATTCTTTGCCAGCAAAAATGGTTTCTGATGTATTTGCTTAGCATTCTGTTCTTGGTTCATACATCATGTCTTTCCCAAGTAATGACCTCGTATGTTCACTGTCCTACACTAAGATCAATATTCATAACTCTGTATTTTTATACATTGAAGATGAACTCCAAGAATAGTGACCATCTTAGGACATCTACAGAGTTTTGTACACTATTTTGTGCTACTTGGGTTTTCAATAATATTTGTTGAGGGGATGCATAGCAGATGGAGGGATAGGCAGATAGATGGAGAGATAGGTGTGCATAAAGATATAGACATGAAAGGATGGAGAGTAGACAAATATACTGAAGAATGTTCTGCCTTATGAACAAAGGTTTTTTAGCCCATTTATCTCTAAACTCTTTTCCTCTTTGTGTGAATGAATTTGCTGGACTTTTTATTTTCCAGGAAAACTGTTACCCGATGTTCCTACTAGTTCCTGAAGGTTAACAGAAGCTTGAAGAAATAGCTGCAGACACCTCTAGCTTCAAGGTAGCTTTTAGAGGAATCCGTTGCTTTCTGTCTCTCAATGCTAAATTATTCAAGGAAAGTTTGTGTGATCAAAATTGAGTGACAAACTCATCACTGCAGTCTCTTGACTATTGCTTTGTGCAGTTCCCTACCCATAGTCACATGGTCTTCCTTTAAAAGGTTGCTGTGTTTTGAACAAGACTGTGGATGCTCTGTCCTCTTGATTCAAGGGATGGGTAGCATCCGAGGGAGGAAGAGACCCTCCAGTGGCCCCTCTCCTGACTAGTGTGGAAGTCTGCCCCTGGTGAGGGTTCAGCAGGCATCTTTCCTTCCTCTGTTCTGGTTTCCAATTTACTAGGTTCCAGTCTCCTTCAGACTTGGTCTTCCCCCATTGACTCTCACTTGGCATTTCCGGGCAAGGTTATGAATACACATTGAGCCCCGAACTCACTGCTTTTTTTTTTTTTTTTTTTTGGATAAAATCAAAATAAGAGAATGGATTTTTCCATGTTCACAGTTCCCCACAGAAAATCATTCATAAGCTTTAAACTAGCCCAGGCTATGTTAACATATGTGATTGGCTTCTGTGCCAGTTTTCATTGTGAACACAATGCTAAATAAAAGAGCCCTTGTCTTTCCCTCCCTTCTCCCCTCCCTTGATTTTAAGTTGAGAAACTCATTTTGTGAGTGAATTGGGTTTTAGCAGAGTCAGAAACCATGTTGTTCTTCTAGCCACTTACGATGTTTGCTTTAAACCCTCAATAGGAACGTGGTGCTGTGACAGCAGCAGCTGATGTAGACAGATGACTACATAATGCTGTCTTACACGGCAGTTCAGTTCATTCCTAACATTGATTTTGGCGTCATGGAACCGGGGAAATTTCACTCTTCACCTTCCTCTGCACCCTTTCTCTTCTAGGAAAGAAATGTTCCCTTTGTCGTTAGCTTCACAGCACTTCCTGCAGTAGCTCTCATACAACACAGCCCCAGAGCCCAGGAGAACCCCGGCAGTTATTGTTATTTTGATTTTAACCAGTGATGTGAGCGTTCACCGTGAAAGCCGTAGCCTTTGTAAGTCATGAGTTGGCGTGTCCTGGCACATCCTGGCTGTCCGGTTTCTGTGCGTTTTGGTTCAAATGTTCCCTGCCTTATTTATTCCTGGTCACGCCACACCTCCTGGGATTGTCTTTGCGACTTTTGCTGAGCTGCTGACTCAAGTTGCGGAAGGCATAAGGGATAGCGGAAGGATATTTGCCCACTTCTATGCCAAAGTAAAGCCCCAGAGACTCCCACAACTCTGAGACATTGAAGCTGAGCCCCCTCCTCCTCAAATTCTTGGAAGGCTCCATGACTCCATGACTGAGTCTCTAATTCTAACTAGCCAGGAAGGTATAGAGCCAAGGAAACACTGACTGATGTAGTGCAGTGAGGACCAGTCGCCCTGAAGGCAAAGGGGGTGATCATGTGCTTTCTGCCACAGAGACTTCCCCGCACACACCAGGCTTCCCCACACACACCAGGCTTCCCCGCACACACCAGGCTTCCCCGCACACACCAGGCTTCCCCGCACACACCAGGCTTCTCTTGCACACACCAGGCTTCCCCGCACACACCAGGCTTCCCCGCATACACCAGGCTTCCCTGTACACATCAGGCTTCCCCGCACACACCAGGCTTCCCCGCACACACCAGGCGTTCCCGCACACACCAGGTTTCCAAGGGGATAATTAGACTTTGGTTAAGACTTCTCCATGTAGAAAATAACAATATTAGTCCTGTCCATTTAGCAGATTCTGTTGAGATTGCATGAGATACTAAAAGGAGAATGCACAGTCCATGCATGATCTAGTACGTGGCAGGATTCGGTATTGTTATCAGTACTAATCACTTTCGTGAGGTTATTAGAAACTCACTATGAGCTGTAATTAATGTAATATAGACGACAAGCATCACATTATTATAACATTATTCATACACATCATCTGTAATTGATAATTCGTAGCATTACCAATGATTGATAGATGTTAACATATACTGATTGGTCTCACAGTTTCCTTTTCTTCCTCTGAACAATGGATGCATTTATGTTTAAACTGGAAACAAAAACCTCTGAAGTGTGTAGGACATTTTGTGAAGGTGGACAAGTGACTTTAGATAATTTCTAGCCCATTAGCTTGTACTTCAGGGCTTCTTTTCTGGTAGCCTCAGCTTCTTCCTTTTCAAAGGAGAGACTAGGCAAAGGGCAGCAGGTTGTATTTCTGCAGTGGACCAGCTTGAGGGGACCAAGCTGGCTTGTGCCACAAATTGCCAGTCTCTTTCATGCAAGCTTCTGGGCCCTGGACTTTTGACAGTCTGGAGAAGGCTGTGTATCCCTTCTGAAGAATATGTTAAAACCATAGTAAGGAGTACATGGCATTGAAAAGGAAATCAAAATATTTTAAAATTATAGTAATACATGTGTTCCTCTAATAGTCAATCAAATGATACATTATAGAAGGAAACCTAAAACTATTATCATTTGGAAGTAGTGATGAGTAAAAATAAATTATCTGGGGTCTAAAAATAACTATGGTTTTGTTTCTTAGGGACACAGTAATGTTTCGTTCTATTCATTGCTACCGTGGTTTGTTGTGTATATTCATAATTAAAGGAAAAGAAATGTTTCAGATGGCCATTAGTTCATATACAATATAAACTCCTTCCCAAAGCTTCGTCCACTGGTACCGGGATAAAGAGCCTACCTCAGCCTGCCCTGACACTGCTGATCGCCCAAGCTACGCTGTTAGAGGCACTAACTTTGCAGCCCCTTCTTGGTTCTCATGACTTTCTATGTACATTTTCTGACTTCATTCCTGGTTGACAGACTTTCCCTTTAGCTATCTGAAGCAGGCCAGGATGATTTTCAATACTGCAGTAGGCAATAGCTCCGTTTGGAGCGCCTAGTGAGGGCCAGGCCACGTTGTTCTTGGCTTCCAGTTTGAGTGGACAGGTCTGGAGAGGGGGCCTGGTTTCAGTATTTTGTAGAACTCTCCAGCTTTTCTGAAGGAGGTGCCTCTGTAACAGGATGATACTTCCGCTAAGAAAGAAAGCCTTTGCCCGGTTTAAAATCTCTGACTGTCCTATATTCAGAGTTGGGGGTGAACGGGGAGTCACTGTTCAGTGGCACGGAAAGACAGATGCAACTGTAAGAACAGGAATTGGAAGGAAGGACAGAAAGAGAGACAGAGGGTGGAGGAAGCCACACTGCCACACTCAAGAGGAAATACAGGTGTCGCTTTTTACGGCATTGAGTGGTGAGAGCTGCGAAAGGCCTTTAATTATGAGGTTGTCACACTTGTGGATGATTTAAGGCCACTATCACTAGAAGGGGTAGCTACAAAGGGAGGAGATATGTTCACCCCCTTGCTATCTCTCCCCTCACGATGCTTCCACAGCTCTATGATACAGAAATAAGATCTTCACCTCATGCAGTTCCTTGACCTTAGGCTTCGCAGTCTATGCAATCAAAAACCAAGTAGAGTTTTGCTGATTTTAAGCGACCTCATCTCAGGTATAGAAAATGGACTAAGAAAAACAGAAGGAAAGAGAAGAAAGGATGGGAAATGAAGAAGAAACAGCAACAACAACAAAAAAAAACCATGGAAATCTTACACTCTATTAAACGTGTGGGAAAGTAGATTTTTATCTCCAAGAATACAGAGATAAATATAAAGTCAGCAGGAAGAATGGATGGATTTCGAAATTCAACAAATATTTATCGTGTACTTTCTCTGTTCTAGGGCAAGGGTTGCAAACTCCGACACATAAGGAACCAGGTAGGACGGTGCCGACAGATGAGGTCAGAATGGTCTCTGCCCTCTATTTTCCCCTGGAAAAGGAAACAGCAGGTGATGGTTGACAATCTGCCAGCAATCCTCAGCCAGCAGTGTTGAGTATGGCTCTCTAAATCCTGTGTGGATCTAGAACTTCTGTCTAGTTTTGCCCTCCAAAGTTTCCAGGAAATATGATACTTTCTTTTAAGAGAAATATGGAAACTTCTGTCATTCTAGCTAGGTAATAAATTCCTTCATACATAGCCACTTACCAACCATCCTATCGCTTCTCATAGATTCTTCAGGTCATATTCACAGGCACAGTGGGGGTGGCCTTGGTTCTGTTCTTCCATGTCTGAATGAAGTCTGAGCTGATAACATGGAAAGTCAGAGACTGGAACCATTGGAATGACTCCTTAGAGATCTTTCTGGAAAGACTCAGTGACCAAAATTGCCAACTGACCAAGCTCTCTGTCTCATCATGGTAGACTCAGAGAAGTTGGGCATTGTGCTAGTTTGGATTTCTAATGCTGTGAGAAAGCGGTCCATCCAAAAACAACTTGGGAGGCCAGGGTTTATTTCAACTCACCCTTCCAGCTCCTTAATCCATCATGGGGGGAAGCCGCAGCGGGAAGCCAAGAGAAGAGCCAAAACCTGAAACCATGGAGAGACGCTGGTTACTGGCTGGCTCTTTAGCTCTCTCATTGGGTCATGCTCAGCTAACTTTCTTATATAGCTCAGAGCCACCTGACCAGGAGGGCACTAACCACAGTGGGATGTACCACTCTGTATCAAGTAGCAATCAAAGAAATATACCACAGAAATGCCCACAAATCACTCTGGAGGGGGCACTTGTTAAACTGGGTTTCTCCTTCCCAGGTGACACCAGACTGGTCAGATGGACCATAAAATCTAACCAATACAGACATTTTCCGTGGTGACTCAGAGCTGCGTGCCTGAGGATTCCCTCAAACAAGGAGGATGCTTCATGGCCTTTTAAGATCTGGTCTTAGATGTTGTAAGGTGTTCCTTCAGCCTTAATCTCTGGTGTAAACAGTGGCAGATCTATCCAGACTCCAGTGGAGGAGAATTAAACTCTGGCTCTTGCTTTAGGAGTGAGTTTCCACCCCAGAAGAACATGGGGAGCAGGAGTTTCTACACTCTGTGAAGGTATATCATCTATTACAGTACCTGCGTCAAAGTTTGGCCTCAGAGCTGGGGCTGGGGCTTAGTGGGACAGGGCTTGTCTACAATATGAGGCCTAGACTCCAATCATTCAGCCCTGGAGATACCAATACACACCCTTTACTTTAAAAACAAGTCAAACACGGAATGTGTAGTATGAAACACATCTGCAGTTTGGACATGGTGCAGGTGTATGTGTGGGGCGGGTACTAGCTTTTTACGTTGGCCTTAGAGCTTAAGAATTTAAGCATGGTTAAGATGAGGCTCCTCTTGCTGTGTGTGTGTGTGTGTGTGTGTGTGTGTGTGTGTGTGTGTGTGTGTTTGTGTGTGTACATATTTGTGGGTGAGAGTAGAGGCTCGTGCTATGGCTCATGTGTGTGTTTCCCTCTTCTTTGACCTTATTTGAAACAACCTTTGTTTCCTGCTGTCTATTCCAGGCTAACTGGCTCACTAACACTCATGGATGCTCTCTCTGCCTTCCATGTCCCCATCTTGTGGAAGGAACACTTGGATTACGGTTGCGTACTGCCACACCTAGCTTTCCTTGAGTTCTGGGGATTCAAGCTCAGGTCCTCATGATTGCCCAGCAAGCACTTTCTCTACTGAGACGTTCCGGAGGACTCTCATCTCTCCGTTTCCATGGAGACGGGATGACATGGCTATCAGTATCTCCATATCTCTTCTGACTAATGATGGCTCCCTCTCCCTACCAAGCACACTTCTCCCTGTGATCTTACCCTCCACCCACTTCCCACCTAACACGGTGTGTCTTTGCTAGGTCTGTGCATTCCATTGTGCTATTCAAAGGTTATACCTGAGCCAGGGAATCTGTACCCTTTGCCGTGACCCTGTGTGTCAGGGTGAGTTTTGCTAGGGAGGCTCAAGTTTACTGTCCAAACATTAACTGTGTAAGTGAGGTGCCGGGGCCTGGAAGTCCGATCCCAGCCCCAGATGCGTTTGGCAGGCGTCCAGGTAGGTATGCGTTCACAGCCTCTGTCTGAGCTCACCTTTACAGGTAATGGGACAGGCATGTGGCATTAAAGAGCAGGAAGGCCATCAAAGGTTGGTAATTGTTTAACTCTTCCAGCACACACCTCTGAGTACATGACCACACCCAGCAGCCTGGTAGGACGTGCGGTGCATGACTGGATGGAGGTGCTTGAGAGACTCTGGGCAAAGGGTTTAGGCAGGAGCTTGGGCCTGACACCAGAGACCCAGCCCATAGCTTGCTAAGATATTAAGACTCAAAAACACCTGTGTTTCAGGGAGACAGCTTCTCACAACCTGGTAGAATAAACTGTCACCTCACTGTTTGCCACCTCAGTTCCTCAGTACTGAACAGTCACCCTCAAGACTTCTCTCATCTCTGACACGGTCTGGTGTGGTGGCTCTCAAAAGGCAGGGACTAACAGCTTAATACAGAACAAACCCTGTTCACGGGGTTGCTCGTTCAGAAAGGGAGACAGAAACTTGCTTTCTAGAGAATCCCCAGTGATACTGAGCTGCTGATTTGGGAACCATACTTTGGGAACCACTGTTAGCCTCTCTGACATCCGGCCACACTTGGAAGATCTTTTTGGACTATCTTACATACCCCAGTGCCACGGGACAAGGGCTTCTCTTTTGCATGAGAAGATTTTATTTCTTAAATATTCCTGGTCCTTTGCTTTGCTTTCTTCTACCCTCAGATCAGTTATGTTGGGAAACACTAGAGTTTGGAAGGAAAAAAAATAAAGTGAACACTGGGCTTTGGATCAGGCTATATACCACAGGGGTATATTTTACCCAGCTCCATGTCATATGACTTGCCTAAGATTGTTTCTAACACACACACACATACGCACACACACACACACACACCATAATAATGGAGATTAAGGAAAGTGTTATGTGAACTTTAGATTGCCACTGTCAATGTCAGGGAGTGCCACATGCAAGTCATCCAAGGGACCAGGCCAATGATATCGCACTGTGCACTGGTTTTATGAGAAGGAGCAGCTAGGTGAAGAGAGGACATTCATACATAAAGAGCCTCAAATGTTTTCAGCACTTTATTAACTAGGTTGAAGTTTTTTAGCTAACAGCTTTCAAACTGTAGATCATTCTTTCTCAGTTTTGGAATCCTAAGGGTAAGAAAGGGAGAAGTTACAGAGCCTTTTCAGATTGTTATATGGCTTATAATTTAATTAGGAAAAACGTGTTCGTCATGAGCGGCGTGGCATCCTTTTTATATGCACAGCCTTCTATTGCTATCCATGTGGGACTGGTTCTGGGACTCCCACGGGTGCCCAGTCTGAAGAAGCTCAGCTCTCTTACATAAAAGGTCCTAAGGTTTGCCCTGTATTGTTCAGCAACTCACAGCAAGCAAGCAATACATTAATACAGGCACATTTCTTTCTAGCATTTTCTTTTTCAGGTAGGTAGAAAACAGAGAAGTGGAGCCCGTGGATACAGAGAATTCACATTGGGCTAAGATCTCATGGTACGTTGCCTCACAAACAGCCCCCTGGGATCCATGCCTGCCGGTCTCCATGGCTTTGCGTATTTCCCCTCTGAATGTGGGCTTCTGTGGCTTGCTTCTTACACAGGTAATAATGTGTAAGTAATAATGCAAGTGATGAGACTTCCAACTTCTGCTCATTCCTCCCACCCCTCTTTCCTCCAGTAGAACAAAGCCACGTGGCAAGCAATTAGAGCAGTTTCTGTGCCCTCTAGATTGAGTTTGGAAGTTGGTCCTTCCCTAGCTAGGTTTTCAAGAGACCACAAATGTGGCCAACACCTGCACTGTAGCCTCTGTTATGACAAGATTTCATAAATCTTGTGTTGTTTTCAGATGTTAGTTAGGTCAGGGGTCACTGTTGAAGCAACATGAAATAATTGTCCTGAATGAAATCTGTTAACACTGGGCATTTTTTATCAGAACCAGGTAGTGTGCATTTGGAAAATTCAAATCCTAAAACCATATCCAACTGTGATGCGGAGCCAACCTGAATCAGCTCTATACCAATGATGCCCAATTCTTTCCACGTCTACATTCAAAAACTGCATGTTCTTAGCATGAAATCAGTGTGGTAGGAATATTTACACAATGGAAATAAAAAACAATACTTTTTGAGATATAATTTACTAGCATGCTACTGTATTTCAAAAGCTCAACCATAGTCCCTACAGCTCTTCCTTCTTGACCTACATCAGAAACTTAGTAAGCAAGAACCGAAGTGGTCTGGTGTCGTCAGCACTGGGGTTAGCTAAGCTTTGTGTACCATGTGGGATGTTGTTCTGCACCATCCTCTAATGAACAGAGTGTTTGACTCCAAAGAGTAAGTAAAATTCTAAATAGAATCCCAGCCCTTGACTATGACACACTCCTATCTCTAATTACTGATGGGAGGATTCTGCTTCCTGTCTTGGCCTAAATTTTGCCCCTGGGAGAGGTTGGTTGTCTGTTACAAGTGAACCTTCTGAGCAAGACAAAATGGCAGGTTAGACATCCTGGCATGGGGTACCAGTTTATGACAAACGTTTGCATTTATGGAAATGTTCTCTTTGAACGTTTTTTTTTTTTAATTGTTTTCATCTTATCTGGTAGGAAGGTTGATGAGTGGGTGCCTCACTAATCTCTCACTGTGAAAAGCTGCCAGCATCAATGCAAGGGAGCTGGTGATGATAAGGGACAAATTGACCAAGGTCACTTTGCACTATGGATTGTATGCCTTGGGGTCCCCTGAGTTTCTATGACTCACACTGGACAATGCTAACTGGTTTCAAACCAGTGGACTCTAAAGCATGCTTCTTTCCTCTCAAATGAAGTTCACCTCTCCCCTTCTTCTAATGTCGTAGTAAGGAAAATCTTAGAGGGAAACTCCAGGGGAGGAAACCCTACGGGTTACATTCCAGAGTGTTCTGTGAGGAAATGCTCACTGACCTTATCCTTACTTGCTATCTGCTGTGGTTTAGGATCACATTTTCTTTTCTGCCCACTCATGCCGTTCCCTTAAAACATCACCATGCTCTGAGCTTGCTGCCCAAGAAATACATTCTACCCGAATTGCAAGTCTTCCGTGGTCTGATGACCTTGACTCTCTACTGTCCTGTCTCAGAGCACAAGAAAAGAGACCGCCCCCACATCTGGGCTCTTGGCTAAGCCTATGGATCATTTCTGTAGAGTGGACCTTGGAGAGGAGAGACTATCCACCAATCTTCTGTCAAGGACACTTCCTAGAAAAACACTGGGGGAGGGGTGAACACGACTGTTCCAATCAGAGTTTTGTCTTTTGCAGCTTATGTAGTCTTAGGAGAGTTACTCAACTTTATGATTGCATTTGCTTATCTGTGA
Source organism: Myodes glareolus (assembly GCF_982192425.1). NCBI lineage: Eukaryota > Metazoa > Chordata > Mammalia > Rodentia > Cricetidae > Myodes > Myodes glareolus. The sequence goes on along the minus strand of NC_142035.1, from coordinate 44,816,669 downwards.
AACAGAGTATTAATAATATGATCCACTTCATAAGTCCTTGTAAGGATTAAGTGAGTGAAGACACACGGAAGTTTTGGAGCAGGGCTAAGTGCACAGAAACACTGAGTTAACGTTACTCCTTGTAGTGTATGAGCCAGCTGTTAGGGCTGCTTCCTGGAAATACCCTTGTAAGACGGAATGGATGGCTTTGTGCTATTCAACTTGTAGTCGGCCTGCTTTTAAATTTATTCAACTTGTTTTTCATTCATCAAAAGTGTTGTTTTTGCTATCTCTTACTGTGTAACAAATTCGCCCAAACTTAGCTGCTGAAGATTCACATTTATCATCTTCGTTTTTAAAATCCAGAAATTCAAGAGGAATTTAATAGTGTAGTTCTGGCTCCAGCTCTCTTGTGAGACTGCAGTCACCTTGCTAGCTTGGGTAAGTCACCCCTGGACTCAAGAGGAAGATGATAAACTTCCAAATTCTCTCACAAGGATGAAGGCTAGCCTCAGCTCCTTACCATAGGGGCCTCTTTATAGACTGCTTAGGTGGCCTCCTGGCAGGATAGCTGGTTGTCCCAGAGACATACACACACACACACACACACACACACAGAGAGAGAGAGAGAGAGAGAGAGAGAGAGAGAGAGAGAGAGAGAGAGAGAGAGAGAGAAACAGGAGAACCCAAGGCGATCTTTTTATTGCCTAACCTTAGAAGCGATATCTTATAACTTCTGCCATGCACACCCTATTTTCTAGCAGCATGTCAAAAATCCAACCCATTCTGAATAGGTAGAAACAGGCTTCAGCATAAATGGGAGCAATTATCGTAGAGATTGTGATGGCTTTCAGATTAGCACAAGCATCTTTCACAGTCTAAAGTCTGTGGGTATTTCGGTTTCAGTGGATTCTATAAAGCAGTGATTCTCAGTCTTCCTAATGCTTCAACTCTTTAATATAGTTCCTCATGTTGTGGTGACTCCCAACCATAAAATTACCTTCATTGCTACTTCATAACTGTAATTTTGCTATTGTTGGTAAATGTGATATAAATGTCTGATATGCAGGATATTTGATGTGTTATTCCTGTGAAAATGTCATTCAAGTCCCAAAGGGATCATGACCCACAGGTTGAGAATCACTGCTGTAGCCCAGCTAGCACAGTGCCAAATGACAGCAGAATGGATTGGCATCCCTGAGATCACACAGCTACCTGGATACAGAGAGCAGAGTCAGCTCTCCCAACTCTTGTCTCTATTGTCTCTTGTTCCTCAGGCATGTTGATGGGGTCATTCCATTGATACGTAGTGCTTTGTCCTAATGCACCAGGTTACTGGGAGATTAAAATCCATAGTCACTTTCTTGTGATACTGTTCTGTCCAATATAGTAACCAAAAGTGTGACAAAGAACTTGTGATGTAAAGTTCTTTTATAAATTATACAAATGACTTCATTGGCTACATTTTTACTGTTTATTGTGAAAGCAATAACATTTTTAATACAATGGAATAGCTAAAATGCATTATTCAAATTCATTTTCTTCATTTCTCCTTACTTTTTAAATATGACTCCTAGAGCATCTGAAATTACATACATGGCTGACATATCCTTGTTGCTGCTCTAGGTTGGGCAAATTGCGAGCTGCATTTTCCACATTTTGGTCAGTCATGGGCTTACATCTACTTCCAGTCCTATTTCCAGCCCTAGCCCGTGAGTTACAACAAAATAAGCTGCCTGCAGCCTGTGTCCCCCCAGTAAACGTGGGAGACTGCAGAATGCATGCAGGTGCCGTTGCTAGTCTGCGCCTTTGGGTCTTAACACAGGACAATAAGAGCTGAGACACCTTGGACAACTTGTGGCAAGGATTGCCAGTTGCAACTGCTGTTTGCTAAGTGCAAAACCCTCTCCGAGTGTCTATCCAGTTACTGGGTCCTAAAACCACTTCCTCTTCTGAAAGATGGCAGAGTAGAGCCCGCCAGCATTATGTTCTATTCCTTTGCACCTTTCTGTTTCCTCCCCTTCTTCACTCTCACCTTGGCTTTCTTTCTTTTCTTATGAATCAACACAGAAAAACTCAAGCTCAGATTTGGCTTTGAACTTTATTATAAAAAGACATAAAAGATCACATCTCCTTGGCTGGATATTTGCCTGTGTATGTGCAAGATTGATCAGTGAAAGATACCAACAACAAACATTTATGAGACAGATTTTCACCCTCTCACTGCAGAGTCTTCGGAAGGCCTGTTTGCTCAATTCTTATTTAGAATTGATTTCATGCTTGGGAAAGAGAAGTGTCTCTTGCATGTTAATTCAAGGAGCTTAGTCTGCGCATTCTTTGCACACAGTTTCCAGTTCTGTCTCCGCTCCATGCCTTGATCAATGAGTGGCCACAAAGCCTCCTGCAGGCCTCTGCCCCTGGTCACCCTTTGTGTTGACATTCCAAACTGCTAAGCTCACAAATGTACTGGGAGGACAGTAGCCCCGGGACACGTATTCCCTAAGAGAGAATCCTTGACTTTCACGGTATGTGGTTTAGCTATTTTCCCATCCTTGTAAGGGCTTGACATTATTTCAGAAAATAGTGTCGAATTGGGGAATGTCGTTTCTAGTTTCTTTCTCACTGACCCGTGCCATTCAGTTTCTTCGCTCTCCTCAAAACCTTTTTTGGAATGAGGCAGGATACAAAAAATAAACAAATAAAGCTGTCCCTGAAGTAAAGGGCGGTTGGACGATTTGAAGATTAGTTTCTCCCAGACTTGAAGGAAGCTGATGCATTCTAGTCTTCCACAAGGACAATATATACGTCTTAAGAGATGAACAGCGACGATGGAGACACGAGTCATTACTGCCATGTATTTTGCCAACTGTATCCAGCACACAGATCTCAGAAACATCCAAATCTGCTCTTCCAACTGTTTCTGAAGTTCCTTCATAGTCTTTATCACTGATCCAATCCATCTGGCACAAGGGATGCTGAGATCTACTAGGACCTAAGTTCAAGTCAGGCAGCATTGGAATCAGTAAATAAAAATGGCACTCATCACAGAACATGCAATGTGATGGCATGTTTCATTGTACATATGTACATACTTTCATGCACAGGCATATATAAATAAGGAAAGTTGTCCAGAAGGAAACCTCACAGGTGGAGCTCCCAAACACCATTCAAAAGCCTGTGAATTAAAGCTGAGGGACTCTGGTCTTTGGTTTCTCCTTTTGTGTATCAGCCAGAGGATAAAAGAATCTGCTCTGCTGCATGTTCCTGCTAAGCTGTTTGCCTGGGCACAGGCCCAAACTAGCAAGGCTAATAGGGGGCCCTCACTGCCATAGCTGTGAGCCAAGGATGGGTGTTCTGTCCTTGCAACAGCACCACCTATGTGTCGGAGGGCTGGACAGCTGACTAACGCACTGCTAAACACCAACTGCCTCAGTGGAAGAGGACTGACCACAGTGGGGAATGGATTAAAGTTGGGTTTTGCTGTTTCAGAGATGAAAACAATAACAGACAATGCAGGAGTCGCTTGACTGTGGGTAAAAGATGGTGGGAAATAATGAAGGGTCGAGTCAGGAAAGCTATTTCCTCTCAATGGACTTTTCTGGAAGACAGCAAGTCTAACAATAAGTTGGGATCTTCTTTGTAAATCCTTCTATTACAAAACCAGAATGATGCTGGTGTGGAGTAAAAGAGGTTGTTTTGGACAACAGAATAGACAGAATTAGGGCCTAGGACAGAGCTCCCAAGCAGAGCAATGAGGGTAGTGCAAATTATGTCTGGGGGACATTTGGACATATCTGCAGATGCTTTTGTTGTGTAGTCATAGCGGAGGATCCTGGTACCTAATGTGTAAAAACTGGGATGTTTCTGAGGATGCTAAGAGTGCTTCAGTGCGAAGTCAGCTCCTAGCAACAAAAGATTACCCAGGACAGAGCATCTAAATGTGCTGAGGCTGAAACACCCTGAATGACAGCAAGTTGGGCCCCCTGCCTATGGGTCTGCAGGAGTCCATATCAGACATCTAAAGACAAGAGCAGTGAAAGTTTTGTTTTTATTTTGCACATTCATAAGACAGGTCTGTGCTTGGTGTAGGAGGATATTCTTTCTATGTGTTGCTTTCATTGGTTGAATAAAGAAAACTGCCTTGTCCTTTTGATAGGGCAAAACTTAGATAGGTGGGAAAAAGAGAACTGGATGCTGGGAGAAAGAAGGCAGAGACAGAGAGCCGCCATGGAGCCTGCCACCAGGTCAGACATACTGAATCTCTCCCGGTAAGCCACAGTCACATGGTGATACACAGATTATTATTGTTATTTCGGGTATAAGCTAGCCAGGCGGGATGGAATAAAGAGGCCCCATGCTCTTTACAACAGCCTGGTTAGACAAAATGAAGTTTGGAGAAAAGAGAAGCTGAGTAGAAATTAGCAACATGGCTACTGCGATAAGGCCACTATAAAGGCTCAGGAGAAGACCCCAATAAGGCAGGCCAATAAAGCGTTACTCCTGAGAGTGAAGAGGGTGCTGTCATTCCCGAAGTTCCAGACTACATGAAGACTCCTCTCCAGAAAAACAGCGCTGAGCTCTTGAAATCATGCACATTAGTGCCTTCCAGTCTGTCTGGACCATCATTTTGTAACAGTTTGTATATTAACTAGAAGGGACCAAAATGTCTTTGAAGGAATAAAAGAGTGAAATTAGGGCTGTCAATCCATAAAAAGACACAAAGAAAGCTCAAATTCATCTTTAGTGCTAAATGGAAGAAACCCAGTCCAAGAAGGCTACATACTCTATGATCCTAACTATGAGACTTACTTAAAATGTGAAAAAGGAAATTTGTTGAAAGGGAAAACATCAGTGGTCATGGAGAAGAGAGAGAGGGATAAATAGGTGAAATACTCCATAATTTTAGGGCATTGAACTAAATATTGAAAAAAGTTATCATGAATGGGTAAAGTCTACAGACTGACTTTTCATCAGTATGACTCTCATGCTGTTGGTAGACATTAGTCAATAATAATGGATACATAGTTCATCATCTGTGGACATGGACCACATGAAACACAGTGTTAAAATAAGGGAAGGTGGGATTCTTCACTTTCAGCTTCCTCTTTCCAGGACCTTGAAGTGTTATTGAAACAATGATTATTCATGAAGCGTATTAACTACATACACATGGAGATAAAGTCTCCCCACAACTGAGTGAATAGGTCCTTCTTTGATTTCCCTCAGCTGCCTTTGTTCTAGGGAAATGCTCTCTCCTGGCCAGTCTCTGAATGTTGTTGTTGTAAGACAAACAGTGCAAAAATTTCAACAGCTGATAAAGTACTGATACTGTCATAGCCTCGTTGCTCATAGACTGCACACCAATGGCTCTTCAGCTGACAAAATAAAGGGACTATAACTCTTTGCTCCTTTGGTAATCTCTAGGCTTTAGATAATAATGACCAAGAATCTTTTTTTACTTTGGATGATTTTGATTGAGCCTGTTTTCTGGATGGAATTACTAGCAGCACCCTGTCCTGGATTGGCTATGGAGACTTACCTGGACCAAGAGTTGTATAGTAGAGCAAAGAGTCAGACCTGGTTACCTCAGGTTGTCTGGATAGTGTTTGGAATAGACAGGCCAGACTGAGAACAGAGGTGTGCGTGCCAGAACCAAATGTTCCCAAAAACAAATGGCTTTATCAGATGAAACTATAACCCAGATCTGAAAATGGCTGAATACAAGTTCTGTCGTTCAAAAGAAAAAAAAAATCTGCTTTAATAGTAGTAGGATTGGGTAAAGTTGAACTTCAGGCCATGAGAGATCCTCACAAACTTTAGCCACAGAAGGGAGATACACGTAGCTTTCAGAGGTCATGTTTCTACCACTCAAATTACAGACAAGGCATAGAACACAGGGCCCTTGCTTATAAAATTATATAGCTGCAAGATAATGCTGGAAGCCAGATTTCTACCTGCTATCACAGGGACCTTCTAATTACCTTCATTCCCGTCCATTCATCTAACAAATATTTACTCTTATCAAGCTTGTACGGGTTTATAGTGAAATACAGAGAACATAAAATAAGTGAGCTCTATTAGGCAGATGGTAGACCAAGAATAGAATCCTGTGAGGGGAATTCTCACTGCTTATGAGAAAACTATAAGTAAACAAGACAAGAGTCTTGTGACCTCAGTTTCTTCAAAAACGTAGAATTGTTCTTGGAATGTGTTTTTGTGCTCCTTCTAGGTGTAGCAGATGGGAGAGACTTTGCTTCAGATTGTTCATTACAACTGGCTATTGTTATTTGTTTATATGCTTCTATGGAAAAACAGGTTTTTGCCATGAGCAGCTTGCCCTTGTGATTATATATAGCCTAAACTCATGAGAGCTTTACTCATGTGACCTCAGAGTATAAACTGTCTGATGCTCTGGATAAAGTTGGCAATTGTATGAGACTTTAATCCAATCTCATTTTTAGGCTCTATTCTCCCAGGTTCACTGCCCTTAGAGTGGTAAACAGGCAGAGATAAACAATGAACAACCAAACGAGCCATTGAAATAATCCATATATGATTAGTATTCTCAAAGAAACTGTCTTAATTTAAACAACCTCATTCTACTCCCTGCCCCCTATAGCTATGTGATAATGTAACATGAGTTTAGTTCAGCTTCCAAAATTCCCATCTCCTGTAACAGTCTCGGCGCTGTTTAAAAATCCAATGTCTCTTCTGAGACTCAAGGCAATCTCTTAACTGTAACCCATGTAAAACCCAAACGAAAAGTAAATCACGTATTTTCAACATACAGTGGCACAAAATGTACAGAAAGGGGGCACAGTGTGAAGCTCTCCTCAGCAAGAACACGAGGCTCAGAAATCTCCAACGACTTGGGATCTCCAACACAATCCAGGCTTCTCTTTGCTCATTGGTCTTTTTTGGCCTCCATGAAGGGACATCCCTTCCACATGTTAGCTAGCTGCTTTCTTTAACTGGGGAGAAAGATTCCACAACCCCTTTATTCCTCTATCTTTCTTGACTCTAAAGCCAGAGCCACATGTCCAAAGCTACCACATTCTTCTGCATGCTGGGGCCAGAACCTGGCTCCTTCATTGGGTTACATTTACATATGTTTTTTATTGTTGATGATTTCCTTCGTTTCTTAAGCTTTCCTTTAATTCTTTTCACAAGTTAGAAGCTGTGCTGCGTGGGATCACACCCTGAGGGTACCACTCCCTTCGTTCTGTCTTGAATCAGCCCTTTCTTCAGACTTGAGCACAGGACTCGACTCCAGCATTACAGTTTCCCGTGTTCCTTTTCTCCTCATACTGTACATTTTGTATTTCTCTTTGCTCCACTTGCTCCTTTCATTGATGACCTGCATAAGAGCGATCAATAATAACTACATGACCCATTCAATCCTAGACTGTCTTGAAATGTTCTCTGCCAACGCCATTAATCCAAAACTCTTCAATTTTACCTCCGACAGATTTTTTAGGATAACGCCAAAAAGCAGACACGTTCTTTGCCAAAAGATCACGAGATGGTCTCTAGCTTAGCTGACAATATTCTTCCCCTCTGAAACTTCTTGAGTTGGGCCCCCATAGTCCACATCACTCTCGACACCACTGTTTTCCATGATTCTACTAGGGTTGACCATTAAGTCCTGCTTTTGAAGCATTCAACTGCTTTTATAGTCTAAAGTCCTAAAGTCTTCCTACCCCTCCAAGAAACAGCGTGGTCAAGCCAGTCACAGCAGTGCCACACGCTGGGTACCAACTTCTGTCTTAGTTAGTGTTCTGTTGCTGTGAAGAGACACCCTGACCAATTCAGTTCTTAGAAAAGAAAGTAGCAGGAAGCTTTTACTTGGGAGCTTGAGTGCAGTTTTGGAGGGTTAGTCCATGATCATTGTGTTGGGAAGCAGACAGGCATGACACTGGAGTGGTAGTTAAGATTTGCATCCAAATCTTCAGGCAGCAAGGAGAGAAAGAGAGAGAGAGAGAGAGAGAGAGAGAGAGAGAGAGAGAGAGAGAGAGATAGTGTGAACTTCTGAAACCACCACAAAGTCCCACTCCCGGTGACACACCTCCTCTAACAAGGTCACACATACTCCAACGAAGACATGCCTAATTCTTCTAATTCTTCTCAAACAGTTTCACTCCTTGGTGGCTAAGCATTCAGAGATATGGACCCATGGGAGCCATTTTCACTCTAACCATCATAGATACACAGAGAAAATCTCTGATCCAAAGCATGGGAGGATGTTCTGGAGATGAGGGCCCAGGATAATGTTCCAGCCAGTTCTGAGAAGGCACAAGAAAGCCAGCCATGTGATAGCTACACAACTCACAGCTTCTGTGGGATTAGTGAACTGACTGAATCACATGCCAGGAGAAAAGATGGTAGATACTTTTAAATTTTCTTAATAAGCAAAAAGGAAACAAGGACCATAAGTATTTTATGAGAATCTCAAAGAAAAGAATGATTTTCTTGTTGGTAGTTGTTTATTTTTAATTATTACCCCATCAAAATGCACCCCTTAAATTAAGTCCTGTTTAATACCCCTTTTTGGTTTACAGTGTTTCCTATTTACTATCACACATACGAAGTTACCTCAAACCTTAGTGGCTTAAAAGTGATGCTGATTTTCTTTGTCTATTGTTGTATAATAAGGCAGAGTTTAATGGGAATAGCTCGTTTCCTTTCCACTCAGTGTTAATTAAGCAGTTCAAGAGAAGAGCTCTGGTATCATCCATTAGCACAAGCGATTCAAAGGATTGCCGCTGGTGTAGCTGTTCATGCGAAAGACTAGTGCATTTAAAAATATCTCAAGATACAGTGGGTACTAGGAAGTCCAGCCAGTGAGTAAGGCTTCTGACTGCCTGACTTCACTTGACCTTGTTTGTCTGGGTTCACTGTCTGAGAACAGTAGAGGCAGAGAGGCCACCCTACCATGACAGCAGCAATGGGCAAAGGTCTGTAGGTGAGAAACCTGACCAGGCACCGGATGCCAAGATTCCACTTACAGAGACGGGAAATACATCTGTGGAAATTAATGAGAAACACAGATATTCCATTGGAGTTCAAAAAAACTGGAAGCCGGTCAGCCAGAAAAAGATCTAGAGAAATATGGCAGGGGGCAAATTTCACAGAGTTTGCAATATGATATTTAGAAAGGAAAAGAATTTATTTTGCTTTCTACAGAAGGAGAAAAATCTTTATGTCACACGACGCAGGATGCATCCCAATTTTCCCAGATCCTGGTGAGACAGCACCAGAACCGCCCCCTTTACATGTGACACCTTCTTGTAACAGGAGAGTAATAGTTCTAAACTTAAGAGCCAATGGAATGCCTTTGGACCTGAACTTACTGAGTAAGTAAATCAAATCATTTTCTCCTTCTGGATGTCTTTAGTCCCGATGATCACCTTAGGACACATTAGGAAGACCATGAAAATTTTGGAAGGATCCAAAGGAAGTATTCTTTCCTGTAGTGTATGAAGGTTGAAACAGCCAAGCAAGTAAGGGAATGTTTGCGCTTGGAGGGTGTAGAATTTCAACCATAGACCAGAGAAGGCACTCCATCCTCGGAATGCTTAAAGTTTTATGCAAGGCCGTTCATGGGCTGCTTGGACTCCTTCTACTTCGGGATACATCAGGCAAGAACTCGAGTGTTTGATTGTGTTTTCAACCATGAGTTTTCTCTGGCCTCTTCAGGCAGGCATAGTAAAGACAAGACACCATCTTTTTAATTTTGTAGGCAATTGGTAAGGGATGCTCTTCCTTGTCAAAAAAAAAATCATCAAAGAACAAATGCATTAAATAAAAACCTTTGCCATACCCGCATGTGCTGTTTTAAGGCTGCACGTATCCTCACTGCTGTCAGGATCACAAACATGCCCACATGTCTTCTAGTATCATTGATGAACATCCCTGGATGCTGAAGTGGGGATACCATTCCCTTCTGTCTTCTGCACTTCGGTCTTCTTTCTCGCAGTTCCAGATAAACAGGCTTGATTATTTTTTGTACTCAAAGCTTCTGTTCCCTGTTTGCTTTCCTCACTCTCCTGGCTCCCTGCTTCTCTCCCCTACAGCTGTGTCTTAGCTCAAGCTCCTGTAGAAAGAGCATACAAGAGGCTTATAAATGATACTTTCCCACGGCTTTAGGCCTGGAATGCCTAGTAGCAGGTAGTCAGATTCTTGTGAGGGCCTCTTCCAGGTATAGACTGCTGTCATTTCTACACACGCTCACAAGGTGGAAAAGCAAGGGCTTTCTGAGAGCACTGGTACCATTCCCAACTGTTCTTCCTTCATGACTCAGTTTCCTTTTCTAAATCCAGTTGTTGTTTTGAGACAGGGTTTCTCGGTAGCTATGGAGCCAGTCCTGGAACTTGCTCTGTAGACCAGGCTGGTCTCAAACTCAAGGAGATCTGCCTGCCTCTGCCTCCCAAGTGCTGAGATTAAAGGTGTGCACCTCTAGTGCCTGTCTAAAATCCCCGTTCTTAATACTGTCACGTTAAAGGTGAGAATTTCGATATTTAAAAAGAGAGGCCACGGAAAGATCGAGTCCATTGCGACCACAGTCCTCCTTCACTCACAGTTGCTTCTTCTATTGTAGACTATTGCACTTTTTATCAACCCTTTTGAGTTATAGTCATTCCTTTTTATTCTCATTTCTTTGCTTAAAACCATCATTTAAGCACACAAAATTATTCTTCATTGGGAGTGTGCAAAGTGATGTTTTGATCTGAGGTGCCCCAGAGGCACCTTTTTCTTTGTAGAGGATGTATTCTGCTTTTGATGAACCAACAGCCAGAAACATAGCTGTGCTGAGTTTAGCCACTACTTAAGTCCCATTCTACTTCCTAGTCTCTTGTATTATATATGTTGGTTACTTTGAATACTACTTTAAATTTATTTGTTGAGACATAGTTGCAAATAGCTTAGCAGTCTTGCAACCGCTAGGTAACCTAGAAATGACCCTTGACTCCCGATCTGCTTGTCTTTACCTCTCCAGTTCTGGGTTTACAGGATGTGCCATCGAGTCTGACTTGAATACTCTTTTAAGGGCTTTTTAAACTAATAAAAACTCTGGGAAAGGCAATTGTCATCTCCACCTCTTAGTAGTTCTGCCTTTAAATTAAAAAAATTTGATTAAGTTAAATCAAATTTATGTTTTCTAGCTCTGATACTGTAAGATTACATGTTTAGGGGCAAAATTGTCCATGAATGGTGCAAAGTTTCATTCAATTAAAACTTCTCAAGCAGTAGACTTAAGTGCACAAATACCCGAAGTCTTTGGGGAAAGCTGATATATTAGAAGGTTTCAGTTTTGGACATTTCCTCTGAAAATAAGGCATTTGCTTCTTAATAAGAGTGTTAGGGTCTTCAAAAGAATATGAGCATAAATATTATCATATAGAATATATATGGTATACCAATTTTGTCGACAATGCATCTCAATTGCAAACCTCTTTAAAATATACCTAGTTATTAATTTATTTATTTAGACAAGGTCTCAATATGTTGCCCTGACTGGCCTGAAATTTATTATACAGACAAACCAAGGTTGCCTGGCCTCTTAGAGAACTGCCCTCTTTTTCCTTCCAGAGGCTGGGATTAAAGGGGTGCGCCATTGTGCCCAGGACATCCCCAGTAACTTGAAGCGCTTATTAAAAATATTAAATGTGTATTAGTAAAAAGGTGAAAATTTTTCTTAAAATAGTTAAAACCCTAAAGAGTGGCCTAGCCTTGTATCGTTATCCATGGGCATTTATGAATCATCAGGGAAAGCTCCACAAACAGACAGATTTGGTTTCCTAGACATTTTTTATTTGGCAGTGGTTGAGTGGGAAGAAGAAAGTGGATGTAAGATTAGGGAAAGAACGTACTTATAATAACTGTGGATATTATTAAGCAATAATGCTTGGGGACTGCCGAGCTCATCGGTCCTGAAATAATCTTCTAGCAACTCCGCTGGGTGATGGATGAAGAATATTTTGGTACTTCATCATAACTTTAATTCTGATCACATTTAACTTAATGGTATGCTTCCTCTGAGTGTGATTCAAAAAACAGCCACGAAAGACGGTATAATGTCAACACCAGCTTCCTAAAAACTAAAATAAGACATAAATTAAAAATGGGAAGTCAGGGAAGAAAAGAGAGCTATAACCTTGACACCCGACTCCACCCTTGTGTGACTCGTAATATGAACATATTATTAGCATAAAATTAAATTTATAGTTGTCCACATCAAAACTGAAATTTCTGAGTTAACTAAGGAGGTTCCTCTGTGAGTAGCAAGTATGGAATTTTATCCTCTAGAAATAGACTGATTTTGATCATTTATATAAGAATAACAAGAGCTATTGTTGATATTTCATAGTTCTAAGGTGAATCATGTTGTGTTAAAAAAAAAGTTCATGAAATGTTAGAGGCAATAAACAAGAACAAGAAAATAACGTCTATAATAACTCGGGATAGAGTCATTGAGAGGAGGTTTGGGTAGGTGGACGGAAGTTATCTTCCTGAATGGAAGCATCACAGACAAGGTGCACGACCATCTCTGCATCAACCCTTGGGCTGAGGGTGATGCTCTTTCAACACGTAGTCGATGTTTCCATATCTGTGTTTCTTGGACGTAAATCAAAACAATTCTTAAGCTATGCCGGTGAAGAGATAAGCAATGAAGGCATCCTGCTTCCGTCAGCTCAGTCTTGAAACTTCCTGCTTGCCCTGTTTCTACTAGTGTGGTCATCTTTTACGTTAATGATTAAACAAATTAGCACACCATAATGGGTGATGAATGGTGAGTTTCCGGAGTTATGCTTTGACATGGGACAGACAGTTTCACATTGTCGGGTACGGTGATCGTAGGCGTTCTACTACATTTCCACTACTGGGTATGGCAGTAATAGAGAGAGACAATATGACCTTTACGATCTTCACAGGTAAAGTATTTTTATTTAGTGTAACTTACAGAATTTTTTAATTTATAGAAGCAACAGTTGCTCATTTTAGAATGTCAGCCTATACAAAGATAGGTAAAGCATAAAGAGATGGAAATCTCCCACCCTCAACCACTTCAAAATATAAAATAAAATAACGTCTTAGTGATAGTTAACTCATGATTTATCTTCACGGACACCAATAGATTATAGTTTTAAAAATGTAGAACCAGTGCCAATCCACATTTTCTGTAATTCCTTCTATCTTCTTATAGTGCCTTAGGGATTCACAGTCCCGGTCAGTTGCAGGTTTTTGTCAAAGTAAACCAGGGCGGTCACCTTACTGGAAATGCTGAAGATGCTGAAGATGGCCCGCACGCATCCCTATCTCTCCCACCACCCCTTGTTCCCTAGTGGAGCTGCTCACATCCCTTTCTTGAGCTTTGAAATCTGAACTGATGAACGTCTCTTTTCTACTGAGAAATCAAGGCGGCAGAAAGGTGTTCCACATCACGCCGCTCTGTGAGCCAGATGAAAGGAAGGCAGGCCTCGGGGACCGTGGACACCCAGAGACACAGGAAGAGGAGTTCCTTTCCTTGAACAAAGTCACCCTTTCCTGGAGACCAAAGGGGGAATTTCACCCAAAATCCCCTTGCTGGCCACAGAAAAGGCAATAAAAATTACTACTGGTGCCTGGTTTCTTTTGCTCTATGCCCTGTTTACTTTTGGTCACCATTTTAGTTCCTTACATTTGTTTTCAATTGATTAAAGCATGCTAGTACTGCCCCACCTTTACAGGTTGTAGGGGAAGCAGCAATGAGTGGTAAACCATTATATTCTCAGGATTCTGGTAAACACGGACCTCCCTCTCCCGTGACCAAGAGGGTAAGAAACTACACAGATATTACCCCTATCTGGATCCTACTAATATGAAACAGATACAGTGGACTTCACCTCAGAGACTACCCAGACACCAGGCCTTTCTACTCCTTTGATCTAATCTCCTTTGCCACACAGTAGGCTTGCTGGTATTGCCATTTGACTGCTTGTGCTTCCCGCCCATTGGCTTCTCATTGAAGCTGGAATAAAATTACCCCGGTACTAACCTGCAGAACTCCACACGAGCAAGGACGGCTTACATTCCCAAGCTCATCCCTCTCCAATAATTCTACTTCAAAGATTTTTTTTCCTGGGACCATTCTTTTTGTGATCTTTTAAAACCACGGCTCTAGGGCTAGTGAGATGGCTCAGCAGGTAGGCCTTGCTGATAAACTTGATAACCTGAATTCAATCCCTCGTAGCCATGTAGTGGAAGAGAGAAAGGACTCCTGCAGGCTGACTTCTGGCCTCCATGCTTGTGCGTGCACACATATACACAAACACAAATAAATGTAGTGTTAAAAACTTAAGACAATTCCTATGTTACCTCTTTGTGATGTTTTCTCTTCTTCCCCCTCCTGTCTAAACCAAGCACAACATTATTCTATTGCACTTTGTTTCCAGAACCTGTCACTGTTTGTCATTTTTTAATTTACTTATTGCTTATCTCTCTTGATAAACTAAGTATAGAACCCAAGATGGAAGGGCTATCTCATCCAGATGACTCTATCCCAAGAACTTGCAACATTTTTTTTTTTGCACAAAGCTAGCGCCCCAGAAAAGTATTCTGAGGGACATAATAGATAGATACATGACTACCGTCCCATCACTAGCACACTGCAACCAGAAGAAGCGGCCTCTGAATGTTACTCCGTACGGCTGCTTCTAATCACCTTACTGTCTCTGTGCGTTGTCCTTCCATGCCCCGCTGTCCTCATGTTTATGGCCTACGCTCAGCCTACTCTTTGAGTCTCATTTATTTGCTGTTTCTCGACACCCCCTCTTTAATGTCCCATACACAGTCAAGTCTCTTCACACCTTGGGGGTAAGAAGTCAAGGAAAGTGGTCACTCTGACCAGAAGAGGTAGCTCTATCTCCCAGCTTCTGGACTGTGCAGCATTACCTTTCCCCATGGGAGCCTTGTGCCTGCTGAAGATGAAAACATAAACTCAAAAGTGTTCAAACATGTTGACTTTATCAGCTACCCATGTTGCATAAAGAACATCTGCGATATCAATCTGTTGAAGCCATAGACGAATATTAGAATCACAGAGCGTCCTCAAGCATGTCAGCTGTTCCGCCTGCCCGTGTTTGTACGTAAAACATGCCCAATGCTCTCTCAGGAACGCACACGCCACCAGCTGGTGCTTTTTACCACCAATTTTCGACCTAGTAATTAACTCTTAGAAACCCCTGTGTTATACCAGAGTTCAGTTGAGGCCTTTGCTTGGATACTCTCCCTCCAGCTGCTCGAGGGCATGCTGGACTTACTTGTACAAATAACAAAGCTCAAACCTAAGTTCCCAGTATCACACGGCCAGCCCGTTTCAGGGACAAGATTTGAACTCAGGCCGTTAGGAACAGTGAAATCATAAACAACAACAACAAAAAGTCCACTTCTCCAAGATTGGTAGGCAACACCCTCAGGTACCTCTTCTGCGCTTGAGACTCAGTACAGCTGCAAGTATCATACCTTAAAAGTGTGATCAAGGCATTTTAGCATCGCTCTAGCATCATGAAGACCTGGAGAGAGTGTTCCGCTTCTCTGGTTTTCCCATCGCTGCATAGTGTGAACCATGTTCCAGGTGCTTCCAGTCCGTTCTGGTCTCTGTAGGTCTGTCTGCTCACCTCCCATGGTTACACAGTGTGAACCATGTTCCAGCTGCTCCCAGTCCGTTCTGGTCTCTGTAGGTCTGTCTGCTCACCTCCTCCCATGGTTACACAGTGTGAACCATGTTCCAGGTGCTCCCAGCCCGTTCTGGTCTCTGTAGGTCTGTCTGCTCACCTCCTCCCATGGTTACACAGTATGAACGGTGTTCCAGCTGCTCCCAGCCCGTTCTGGTCTCTGTGTGCTGGCTTGTTCACCTTCTCCTCTGCATTCTCCTCATCCCTCCACACTCCACTCATATGTCTCTTTTCCCCTCCTTAGAGGACTTGATGAATACCTCGTGATGTGTCTACCGTGTCGCTCACTGAACTTTATCACATCTCCCATCATCCTCAGCTGTGTTCACTGTTTTACGTCTCTCTTCTGAGAAGAATTTCCAAGATCAGGCTTTGGAGTTTGTTCCAAGGGCATGCTTGATACTGTGATACCTTTCGAAAACTTTTTGGAATTCTGAAAATCAAAAGAACACATAGACCAGAATAGCCAAAATATTAAAAATGCCAATTGTAAAACTTTTGTGAAATTGTTTGGCTGTATTCACAGAAGCTAAGCATGATGTAATATCTAGAAATTCTACTTCTGGGTATATTCTCTAAGGAAACAAATGTTTATGATCACCCAGTAACTTGCTCTAGAAGGTTTATAATGGCTACGGTTTATGATACCAAAGACTGGAAAGCCCCCAAATTCCCACAAGCATGACAATTTACAAAGAGATAATGGTATTTATTGGCATTGCATGTGTACATAGGACTACAAAGTGCAGCGGTGAAGTAACAAGAAGGAAGCCATGATAGATAGCACCAACAGCACTGAAGACCATAAAAAGCCAGGCACAGAAGGGCATGTCTGTGTAATCCCTCCTCACAGCAGAAAGGGGAAGAATGGATCTCTGGGTTTGCAGTACGGTGCTCTTTACGGAGGAGGACCTGACTAGAAGGGATCCCACGGCATCTCCCCGGCTGTTGCTGTGCTTTGTTCTTCCGGGATCCGGTTCTGAAGAGTCTTCACCGAGGGCATAGCATTTGCTGCTCTCAGATCTGTTTGGTACCGTGATAAAGTAATGGAGATGCAGTATGAGGAGAGGAAGGAGGGCAAATAAAGGAAACACAGTGAGGAGAGACTGTTTTGGAAAGTGCAGTGGGTTAGGGGGAGAAAAAAAGGCTCTCCATCTGCGTGAAATTCCAGGTCTCACAATTTACTTCAGGACTGTCTCCAGAATGATCGAATCACATCCAAGTTAGCATGGAGTCTTGCTGGGAAGCTAAACTGTGTGTGTGTGTGTGTGTATGTGTGTGTGTGTGTGTGTGTGAGAGAGAGAGAGAGAGAGAGAGAGGAGAGAGAGAGAGAGAAGGGAGGGAGAAAAAAGGAGGGAGGGAAGGAGGGAGGGAGAGAGAAAGAGAGAGAGAAGGGAGGTAGAGGGAAGGAGGAAAGGAGGAAGGAAGGAAGGAAGGAAGGAAGGAAGGAAGGAAAAAGGAAGGAAGGAAGAAAGGAAGGGAAGGAGGGAGGGAAGGAGGGAGAAAGAAGGAGCGCAAAAGCACATTGTATGGAGGCCTAAAATCAATCTGGGATGCTATTCCTTAGGTGCTGTCCAGTTTTAGCAGACAGAGTTTCTCACTGGCCTGGAATTTGCCAAGTGAGCTTATTCTAACTGACTAGCAAAGATCTGCCTGTCTCTACCTCTCCGGTGCTGGCCCTTAGAATGTGGGTTCTGGGGCTCGACCTCAGGTCCTCATGTCTCCAAGACAACGACTTTAATGACTGAACTATCTCTTGAATCTAGAAGTTGGATTCTTGTTCTATGTCTAAAATTTTAGGTCACTTTCTGTCCAACTGAACTCTTTGTCAGGCACAATGTGGCATCCTTAAAAATGGAAGTGTCAGACCCAAGCATCGGTGTGACCAACAGCGAATGCCCAATTCCAACTCCTTCAGCTTGGAACAGTTTTACTTGGCTTGGAGAGGGTGGCAATTGTCAATTGTGCATGAAGGAAGTGGTCTGATTACATGTAGGCATCCCTCCTTTCCGGACAGTGGAACTGACGGGTGTTCACAGCCCCTGCTAATTTGCAAAGAGTGGATTCTTTTCACAAGCCAGTGGCTCTGTCTGGCAATGTTCCATGGCAATGACACATCCATACTGTTTCTTTAATAAGTTCAAGGTTATATTTCTTCCCTGTCACTGGAATAGGATTTGATCTGTGTTTCTTGGCCAGGGTAGGTACATGAAGATCAAACACGAGCTTTGTCAAACGAGACAGTGGTTTTCTGCTGAAGAAAATGATTTTTTTTCCCCTTTTCCTAAGGCAAGTAAGTGAGAACATTGGGAGCTATGATAGTGTTGAATTTCAGATTCGGTAAACTAGCCAAAGCCCTGCTATGACACAGTGTTTCTGTCTATACATTTTCACAGCTCCTTGAGAGCTCAGACTGACCACTATGATGGATGCTAGTCCTTAATACTGATACTGGATATGAAAATTGTTGTATATTTGATTTGAAATGGGTACACCTGTGTGTGTGTGCGTGGGTGGCTGTGTGCATGTGTGTGTCTCTCTCTGTGTGTGGTCCATACATTAGAGTGACTAGAGGACACAGGGAATCACAGGTCATAAATTAGTGAGTAAAACTGTCTGAATGACACCCCCTAGCTGCTCCCCTTTTCTAGAGAGGTACACGCCTTTACTTTTATGGACAGTTAAAAGCAATTGTGTCCATCCTATATGCTTGTAAGATTTATAATTGTCTTTGGTCTGCATATAAGATTTGCGTTCTCATATAAACTCAGTAGCCAGAGTCTCATCTACATGATGAAACACACAAGCACTGTTTTATTAGAACAATGGTCAACACTTACTGGCTTCACTCTTTTCCTTACTACTTTGACTAAAATTTTCCCTGATGGTACCCAGAACTCTTGGATTTCTTGTACATAGTAGACCTACCTCCTCAAATAAAAATATCCCTGGAAATTTACTGTCTTAATTTATAATAGATTATGAGACGTTATAATCAATTAAAAAATAGTGTGTGTATATGTTTAGGTTTCCTGTAGGCTGTTTTCAATAGCAAGTGGAGTTATATTCTGAGGCTCATAGAGGACATGAGTTTTAAGAAGAGAAAGAGAGGGGATTTTACAGGGTGGATGCATGTAACATGGTGTCCCTTATTAGAATTAGCATAGCATCCTCTGATGCTTTGACTGATAAAAAGCAAAGTGGTTGGAGGAGGTATGGAAGCAAATGCCAACCAGATACCTGAGCAGCGTTTGTAAATCCAGCAGCTAGCCAGAGCAACTGGGGCCCATTACCTCAAGATTAATTTCTAGTCCTATATAAATCAAAGGAGAAGCCACCATAGGCTGTATGCCCTACAGGGCTGGTAGGACTGGGGAACTCCAGGCTCCTCCAAAGGAGATTAGGGATTGTGTCTTGCTCCTGCCTCTGGCCCTTGTTCTGTTCATTCTTCTACCCCAGTAGCAGGCAGAAGCTTTGAGTCTGCTCAGTTATTTGAAATGAATCATGTACTTCTTTGGGAAATCTCGAAATGCTCTGTATGCCTTAAGGGGAAAAATGCGTGTGTGTGTGTGTGTAAACAAGGGTGTCTGTCTTAGTTGAGATTTCCTAGAATGATACCCACATTGAGGATTCAGTAAAAGCAGTTTATTTGTATAGTATAAGGGACAGGGGGACACTCGAAAAGTCATCTTAGACCAATTTCTTAAAGAATTATGTTTGTGGGGGTGGGACACCTGATGGTAATGTAGCCATGGGTAGATTAATGGCTTTGCCTATTAACACCTTTGAGAAGGACCAAGTTACGTGTTCAGCTATGTTTTCAACTTGTAAATGAGCCTAGATGGAAGGGAGTCTGTGAGTCACTAAGCTCCTTCAGCAAGAGTCCCGGGGGCTCTGCAAGCTCTTCTGACTCACTGTGTCTCACAGGGCTCGTCCGTGGCTTCTCTTTATGAGAGTCTCTACCTATGGACCGGCATGATAATGGCCTTTGTCACTCTCGGGAAGAAAGGTGTTTTGGTCCATGATGCCATGAGACTAGGAGCTCTAACTCATATGGGACGCTCCTCCAATTTTGTCCCAAGCAATGGTTGAGTCAATAGGGCAGTTCTATCCCAGACTTTAGGATACTGAGTTTCATCAAGCCAGTGTACTAGAACTATGAGTCACCATGGCAGTAGGAATTAGGTACCAGAGCATTTACACACCAGGTCACTCTTCAGTTCTCCGGGCCCTTTCATCTCCTCCAGGAAATGGGGAAATCGGTGCAAAAAGGCCTGATTCTCTCCTGAGCCAGAAGGATTTAGTCATATATAACCTGGGGAAAAGTTGGCCCTTACAGGTCATAGTGCTATGGCAAATATAATGTCATGATGCTGGAAAGTTGTAATATCACATATTCCTGGAGTGACAGAGGAACAAAGATCCCATAGGGCCATTGCAAATCAGAAACCTCTAAGTCCAAAGTGCACTGAACACAGTCACTCTGTTGAACATTGTAGGCATTTACAGCCACATCACCCGCCTTAAATGGGCTCAGAACACTTGTATTAAGGTTGTTTAATGCAAAATTTACCTTATTTTAAAATGTCGGACATTTATCATGATTAATTGGATCCTGTACTGAAAGTAACAGTCGGACTGGTCACATGGGTACACAGTTGCCTCTGCAGCCCATCTACTGTCTTGTGTTCACTGAAGTGGGTCATGAATCTGTTGACCCACCACATTCTCCAGCGTTAACAGACAAGACCAGGAGTCCTGCTGGCTTTTAAAAATCTTCTAGATAAGTGAATCAATAATAGGATCTCTTTAAACACGGTGCAACGTATCCATAATATTAAATGATACTTGCTATACAAAATGGGAATCCCATGTCTGAGTTTTGACTCAAGAAAAATGAAAGTCGAAGTTCATGGACAAAGTTACATGTAGTTGTTTGTAGTGGGTTTACCGATAATTGTTAAAATATAAAGAGAACTAATGAATGAGTACGTGGTGTGCCGACAACGTATCGGGGGGGGGGCAGTCAGTCAATGAGATCCTAAGAGCCAAAAGCAACAAACTAGTTGACTGAGCAGCGGCGTGAAGAACACTCCATGTGATATTCTATGTAGGGAAAGTCTACTGACTACGCAGGCTCCAAAATATGATGATACCTACGGAAAAGCAAAGTTATGAGGGACAGAACACTGATTTGTGGCTGCCTGGACCTTCCTAACCCTAACCTTAGGAAGAGGGGACATGGGAACAGCTCAAAGGGTTTTGCAGGGAGAGGAACTATTCAGGACTGCCTGATACACCTGTCAAAATTGGTTAAATAAATTATACCTCAGTGAGCCTGCCTCCAAAAAAAATATGAAAGAGAAAACTGGTAGATCTATATTAAGTCACTGAGATAATGGTGACTTGGGAAGGGATAGAAAGGTATCAGAAGTGTCACAAAAGCCACAAAGAGGTTTGGTAGTGGGGTAACAAGATATTAGGGTATCTCTTCTAGAACCCAAAGTTGCTAATAGTTTCGTAGGGCCACAAGTTCTGGTCATGATCCCTTCTTACAATTATTCTAGGATTATCAATATCAGTGCTTCCCTCCCCCCCCCACATACACACAAACACTGACCTGACATATTCACATGCACACTGACCCACACACTCACCTGAACCCTCCCTACACTGACCCAACTCCATCACACACACTCACTCAACCCCCTACTCATCCAAACTCACACTCATCTAACCCACTCAAACACACACATTCACACACACTCACCAACCCACTTACATATACACTGACCCACATATACACACACATTTACACATACACACACTCAACCCATTTACATGTACACTGACCCACACATACTCACCCAACCCAGCCATAGTCACCTGATCCCCACACACTTACTCATTTCGCTCAAACACATGCTGAACTACCCACGCGCACACACACATACACACACTCACCCAACCCACTTACATATACACTGACCCACACACATACTCGCCCAATCCCCCCTCACACGCCCCCCACACTCACCTGATCCCCACACACTCACTCATCCCACTCAGACACACATTGACCTACCTCACGCACGCGCATGCGTACACACACACACACACACACCCAACCCACTTACATATACACTGACCCACATGCATATTCACCAACACCCCTCTCACCCCCCACACACTCACCTGATCCCCTCACACTCACCCCCCATAGAATCACACATCCCACTGAAACACACACTGACCCACCCACGCACACAACGCAACCCATTTACATATACACTGACCCACTCACACACAGAGCATAACAAGCCCTGCAAAGTGCAAACATTTCCATTGCTGCCAAAGGTCAGGCTGAGGATGCCACTGAAGACCTCGAATTTGTCCGGCTGTCATCTCCCAGCCTCGGTCAATACTGTGAGTGTCCAGTTCTATCCTGAACATACCTGCAAATACATCTACTTGGAAAATACTGGCAAACAAATTTAGAGAGGTTTAAAGTGGAATGAATACCTCAACCTACGGGCTGGAAAAAACCTGTGTTCTGCTCCTGTGGGCAACCCAACCTGTTTAAACTGCTAAAAACACTCGGGCAGAACAAGGAGAGCTGAAAAAATAAGCCCTTAAGAAAACAGTTCCCTCAATATTCCTAAGTTTAATGGCTCAATATTTAGCACGAATTTCATAACTTTGGCTTTTTTTGGGTGAAGGAAGGCAGGGGAAATGGGAATACAGTCAGGGGTTTCAAGACACTTGCTGTTTGGAAGGCTTCTTTTTTATGTACCGTGATACACACAGCCTTGCCAGGCATGGGGTCAGGCTGTTTCCTCGCAGTGAACACTCAGGAGGGAAAGAGGGAAACTGGGTTAGGCTCCCGGGGAAAATATGAGGAGTCTGGAAAACGTCATCCCAAAGTCTGACCACAATCCTCCACGACTTTCGCCTTCGCTCTCTATCCTTAAACACCTAATAGGACCCCAGTGCGGTGACACTGATGAGGAAGAGAAAGACACAGAACCACTGGGGACAACAAAGCCAGGGGAGGGCTGTCACCTGAGGCCAGATAGGCTGAGATGCCAACTAAAGTGAACTTAGACCATTCGTTCCTCTTTGTCTTTGTCTCTTGTGAGCTGGGCAAGCCCGGCCAAGCTCTTTAGCCTCTCTGAGGTTAAAACTTTCATCTTAAGTGGTGATGATAATAACACTACCTAAAACATGTCTTTGAGAATCAAATGAAAATGCGTGCAAAAACCTTGGATGTCACCTGGCACATAGTACATAGACACAGACAGTAATCTTATGTTAAAGGGGAGGGCTGAAGGAGACTCCAAGACAGAAGTAGTACTTGTAATACAGTTGTAATATAGTAGCGGTACTATATTAATCAGTGTGTGCTAATGTAACAAATAGATGGATTAATCATCTTACTAAGGGAAAGTGATGATTTTCCTCCTGGTTTCAGAAGTTTCAATCTGAAGTTGGTTGATTGCATCATACTGGGGCCTGTCGGGGGGGAGCAGTCAGCAGGGCAAGCTCCTCATCTGATCGTTATTGGAAGGAGAGAGATAAGAGGGTCCGGGTCTCAGTCTCTCCTTCAGGGCTATATTCCGAGTGACCTAACACTCTCCCACTGCTGCACCTCTTCCAGGTTTTACCCCTTCCGACAGTGCCAAAGTCTGGACCCCAAGCCTTCCACACATGGGCCTTGGTTGCGTAGGAGAATCAAATGAGAACTCAATCCTCGAGGAAGAGTCAGAGTGGAGCAGGTGACACAGTCATTGCACTTAGGGGGCAGGAAGGCTATGGCAATGGTAAACAACAGAAAAGACCCTGGCACACTCAAAGCAGATTGAGATCCTGGTGACCTAAGGTGTTGTGACAGTAAATGTGGCTGTCCCAAACGTAGCCACGTCTAGACTGAATCAGATCCTTTCTTTTGAAAAGATAAGCATATGATTTCCTCTAAAGACTGGTGCTTGAGCAAGCACCCAAAGATGCTGCCCCTTCCCTGAGGGTCAGAGGAGACCACAGAGGCAGAAGAAGGGAAGTGAAATGGAAACAGAAGCCAAGATATCAAGGGTGGGAACTTGCATCCCTTTATAAAGTTGAGTAAGAAAATTTGGTTGAAGTTTTCATATGGTAATTCTCTTACTTTTGAGGAGTGGGGTTCAGTGGCATTCCCCAGTGGAAACCAGGGGAATCGGTGGACATCGAAATTACTTTTTAAAAAGAAAATGTAATAACCCTTGGTGCTTAGTGAGATCATGCTGGGAGACCCAAGGAGGAGAAGAAATGAGTAGACTCTGGAGGCAGACATTACTAGAACTCTGATGAGGAATTGGTCTCTCCTTAACCTTTTTTCTTTCTGTTCACAATTACACCAAACTTAATTCCATCCTGCCCTGCTGATACATAAAATACCAAGCAATTCGGCTTTCCTTAGGAGTAATCCAAGTGACTATGATACTTGCGTCAACCGTTAAGCCTGACACTTATTTATATTCCTCCCCTTTGAGGTCCAGAATTGTGGCATCCTTGGGACAAAATACTCAGGAAACAGTGAAAGATGTCAGCTGGTCCACACTCGGCGCTGGGTGGGTGAGCTCTCATCTTCCCAGCTCCCATGCTTTCCATGAGGATGGTGCAGCTACATCTAAATCTGGTGCAAATATCACTACTTTTTTTCTGATTGCTTGAACTTCCATTGTAGCTTTTGGCCTCACTTTTGTTTACTAAATAACAACACACACACATACCTTCATACAATGCACACTGATAGTCATAGAATGTATATGCACACACACACACATGAATTCACACAGTGCACACTGACATTCATACACGCTCATGTACAGATACACATAAACATTCACACAAATGAGCACACCTACTCATGCAAGCACACAGGCACACAAAATGGGTGAAATCAAAGTCAACAGAATGTGATTACCAAAGTTTTCAGAGGCTAGAGGTAGCCAGCAGCCTGCTAGGCGTGTGATTGGGTGGTGGCCTCCAGTTAATTTTTCTTAACATAAAACCATGTGTGGTATAGTTCTACTGCAGGATTCAACAGTTGGACATCTAAAGCTTTTTAGCAGAAAAAAATGAATATTTTCAAGAGCTGGAAGCATAAACTTTTTTGACCCAAGATGTCCTTCAGATACCAGTGTCCACTATTCACCACCCTTTGCTATGCAATTCAGGAGGCTATCACTGTCCAAACTTTCACTCAATATTTCATTTGACATTAGTCGCTTGCCCATTTGGTATCAATATACTAATATGTAAATTTCGGTGTATATGTTGAGTTTGGAAAACTTTTAATTCACTATCAGAGAGATACAAAAGCCCATTAAAACGTTGGGTTTTCGAATTAACAAATGCTAGGACTGTTTTTGAAATCAAACTTCCTCAAGATAGATACCATATGAATAAGTAAATAAACCTTGCTGGCAGATGCAGCCCCTTTAGCTTCGTGTGTGTGTGTGTGTGTGTGTGTGTGTGTGTATGTGTGTGTGTAGGTGATGTATATCATTCAAGAGAAAGCTCTAGGGCATGACTTTCCTACCTTTGCTTCTGTTTCCAGTGCTTGCTATGGAAGCATTTCTTAATAAAGTTGCTCATCTGATTTGGGACTTTGGGCACAGTTATGAACAACGCCTATCCCAATTTTTAGTACTTTGTACATGTTGTATTTGAAAGAACTTGTTCACATGTAGGACATCCCAAAACATCTACAAGTCCATGTCCTATGAGGTAACCTTTTAGGCTCATAAGTATTTGCAGGCCTTAGTTTCTTCATCTGTAAAACAGGAGCAATACCTACTTCATGGACATCTTGTGGGACTTACCCAAATTTTCCATGCCCTCGCGACTTAGTAAGTAATAAATAATCCTGGGTTTCATTTGTTATTTTTCTTTTAACCAACAGACCTCCTGGAGAGTCCACAGTCCAGGACAGAAGCAAACACCAGTCTTTACAAGGTCTACGTGCAACAGTAGACCCTGGTGAAAAGAAAGGGTACTGGAATCTGAACAGGGAAGTAGGAAAGCCTCCGAACAGAGGTGAACCTTGATTCATTTCCTGAAGAAGAAACTCAGTTCCCCTGAGAGAAAAAAGAAGTCACAGGCATAATGGACTGAGGACAACATCAGCACAGAGTTAGCTGTCTGGTGAATTCATGGAGAGAGATGTGGGTTAGAGGTGTGCTGGTGAGACCTAGTACTTCAACGTGTGCACATCTTTGTGTGTTTGTAGATATCAGCTGGTTTCTTTCTTGGGATTTACATTCCAAAGTTCAACATCATTCAATGATTTATGACAAGCCTTTTAGGCATGGTCCTTCCATTACCATGGCCTGTCACCTTCCGTTGACTCTGAAGCCCACCGACATGTCTCCAGTGGACAGACGCTTAAATGCAATCGGGCTGCTGTGAAGCAAGTTGAGTTATTGTCATGCCATTGAAGGTGACAGCTGCAATCACATGGCATTGGCTGGTAGGGAGATAGGATTTCCCGAACTCTAATGGTCAGACTACGGTGTGGAGTATGCAGTTTTGCTTTGGACACCCATGTGGCCAGCTGGACCTGGTGCATGGGGATGACACTCAGAGAGCCTTGCTACAGCTCTCTCTCTCTGTGCCACTGACCCTCTGTTTGGCCAGTAGCCCAATTAGATTGATCAAATTATTTCCAGCCTTCTGTCTTCTCTTGACTGCCAAGGAGAGGCAATGGGAGACTGCGGCAGAATGTAGGGGCAGGAAAAGAAAATGGAAAACCACAAGGTTTATTCCACTTATGTCCGGCTTCTGTCTGGTTCTAGTGGTGGCAGTGTCCATCTGTGGCCCCAACTCTTGCCAGGTCCCCCATCCTCCATCCAATGCCTTCTTCTGCTCCCCACTACTGTTGCCAGTCCTGGTGACTAGCTCTTCCCTTTTAGCTGCTTTTGTTCTGTGCACATGCCCATGCTGAGGCCTATACTAAGAATACACAGTATAACCATTGGGAATAAACCAGTCCTTTCCTAAAGAGACACCAACCAATCCAATTCCTTGCTAGTCCAACCTTTATCCTGAGGTTGCTTGAAGGAAACAATGACATCATTGCTTTAATTAGTTCCTTGGTAACTTTAAACCATGAGACTTGACTATATTAACTGCCTCCTCTAACTTTTCCCAGATCCCTTCCCTGTCTACTCAACTTGGTGTCCCTTTTTTCACCTGTCAAATACAATTTGTGCTGTCCACAGGCTATGGGATGTCTGGCCTTTCCTCGAGCATGCTCTGCCTACCAGTGGAAACACCCATAGAAAACGGAGTCTTCCTCTCCCAACAGCTATCAGTTGTTCATAGCTCCTGTGGGACCTTAACGCATCCCTTCTCTCTGCATATTGGGATTTGGTCTGGCTTGCTTTTCCAAGGGACTTATACATCCTGTCGTAACCATGGTGAGTTCCTATGTGTGGAGGACTGGAGATGTTGCCTTGTGTTTGCTCATTGTTTCTGGCTCTTAACAATCTTTCCCAGCCCCTCTTCTGCAGTGATCTCTGAGCCCCGGGAGGAGAGGGTGCATGCAACATAGATATTTAATTTTAGTCTGAGCATTTCACAAGCTCTTATCCTCTGCACTTTGACTGGTTATGGGCTTCTCTCTTGATCACTGACATTTATCTGATGAGAGTTCAGAGTTTCTCCATGGGTATGAAGATAAGTCTTTAGGAGGCAGTTGAATACTATGTCCAATTAGCAGAATAGCAGTAGTAGGTTCTCTCCTGGCTACTAGGACCTGTCTTCCACAGTTTCTTGGACCAGCACTGGTACCAGGCATGGATTTCATCTTGCAAAACAGGATTTAAATATGAAAGTGCTTGGTTATCCCTGTGACGTTCCTGACATGTTTGCACCAGTGAGCATGCCCTGCCAGGCAAGTTCTTATTGTCCATAGGTAAGATTTATGATTCCTTTCCTCCTCTGGTAGATTGCATATCACCTTCCAGTACCATGAAAGCCAGTAGGGAATGACACTTCCAAGGTCAGTACTAGCTTAAAATCTCCATATTCTATGACTCAAGTATGGGGTATCTTCAGCAACAGGGTCTTAACATCAAATTCTGAATTTTTGATGCCAGTATCTTTGGTAAGAGCCTGCAATTTTTGAGGGTGTATGGGATCTCAAATATCAAAAATCTGAAATAGGAAGGGTTAAATTGGAACTGACAGGTAGGCAAGGTGAGAAATAAATATGAAAGGAAGAATAAATAACTCCAAAGACCTTTTGAAAAGATCACGTGGGAATCTGTCTGCTGCTGAAGAAGCTTCAATATTCAATATATATATATATACACACACACACATACATGCACACACACACATGAGAGAGAGATAGAAAGATAGACAGAAAGACAGACAGAATGCAGTTCTACAATGGGTCAACAGTGCCTTGACTAGCTGCCACAGCCTAACACATAGAAACCCTAGTGCCAAGAACCAACAGGTTTCCTCCTTTGGAGATGTTGACATCATGTGTCTCGATATATAATCTTCTAAAGATTTTCCTGGGGGCTTATATATTAGCTGCTATTGTCATTACAGTCATTGTTGAAGTGCTAATTGAGGGTAGAATTAAGGAATGTTAGATCTGGAGAGCACCTAGGGGATTGCCTTAGACAACCCTTACCATTTATATTCGAAGAAACAGAGGCCCGTAATGCTTTCTCCCATCCGCAGCTTCCAGGTAGTGGAGCTAAGGATAGCATCAGTCCACACTGTAAGAGGGCCAGCTGTGTTTACAGCCATTCTGTTTGACTTCTTTAATTAAGCTGTTGATTCCCTCGATGACCTCATCCACTTGTTTTAGAAGTGAGTTACGTAAGCCTGACTCCTCCACGCACACTCTATTTGCTCCCTCTGAGAAGAGCATCAGGCTGTCCCAAAATAAGCAGGAGTTCAAGAGAATACCCCATTTCATCGCTCCTGTGCCGGCGGCTGACTCATTTACTCCTGGGCCTGTGAGCTTGCACTCATCAATCACTCATCCTCAGAAGAACTCTCCCCAACCGCTGTCAGGCCTCCCTGTCTCCCACGGCAACACCCTCCCCGCCCCCCTCCCCCAAATAGGTTTCCCTGTTACACGGTGGAGGAGGCCACTTTCGGGTCCTCACCTCTGCACAGAGAACAGAGTCAGTTTGTGAAGGCTAAAAACCCTGAAAGCAACGGAACGAAAAGTGGACATTTTTGTCTTGTTTTGTTTTTAACAGACGCTGGGGTTTCCCAGATTTTAGACAGATACACACACGAACAGGGACACATTTCAGCGGGGGATGGACCCAGGAGAAGCAGTCAATATCCTTCCCAAGTTCAAGTATAAAGGGGCTTAAACACATGTCCAGCCCCTCCCAAAATGGTAGCAAACTTTAAATTACCTTCTTACCATGACTTCTCAACACATATCAGCTTGGAATCGTAGTCACCTGATCTTAAGTCATAGAATGCCTATGTTTCTATGATGCCCAAAGAAGTGGCTGATCAGGCAGCAAAACATTAGCAGAAACCTTAACGTCACTGGGTTCACAACTCAAATCAGATAAAGCAGGTGGGTTGGGAGACCAGAGCAGGTAAAGCTTCTTGTCCTCAGGTGATCTTTCAGCTCCACTTCTAGGAGGCCAGCATCCTCTGGGGGCGGGGGGAGCTGTCACAGCAGCTGCAGGTGCAGGGGACAAAGGATGATGCTTTGCTTTCTCTCAGCAGCTTCATCCCAGGGCTATGGGTTCGCATAACCTTTTTGCTTATTTAATTTTTGCATGAAGTAAGTGAGGGTTGTGGTACTAGTGTCTGAGCGGGCAGTGGCAGAGGTTGTGCATAGCATAAAGGGGTCTAGGGAAGTGGGAAGGCATTGTGATTCAAGTTCACGTCCAACACCTGCAAAGCAGCTGGGAGGAGGAGGCATCCTTTTCTAATTTGCATATAGACATTGTTTTATTCCTCTGCCTTCTTCCGAAGTAGTCCTTAGGCAAGCATTTGCATGCTGGCAGCTTGTTAGGAGAAAGAACAACTGGGAAACCAGGTGAGAAGAGAAAGGGAAGTGGTGGGTGGATGGTTAGGCTATGAACAAGCAAAGTGAGCAGAATGATCCTGGTTAGGACCAAAGGGCCTGACTGTCTTCTCCTCTCTGTCAGTGAAGGGGAGCTCAGGAGTGAAGCAGAGGGCTAGAGTCTGGGCACAGGTGGGGATCAGAACTCTGTGGCTGAGCCTAACTACAGGAGCCCTTCCTGAGGTAGAAACTCCCTGGAGGTAACTTGAGGAGGACAACATTCATTCAAGGCAGATGTGCTAGGAAGAATATTCAGGAACATGATTGCCTGTGGGCACAACATCATTCAATTCAGTGACATCTGTCTTTTAACTGCTCCTCTCATAGAAGAGGACTGTAAGAAAGAGAGTTGTCGTTCCTTTAGCAGGAAAGTGTGAGAGAAAAGACTGATTCCAGATGTCTGGTGATCCTACCACATTCCAAATGCCAGTCACCATTACTGTCATTTACATCAATTCTGTAATGAGCCATACCACGTTAGAGCATAAATTGACCCAGACTGACTGAGGAAATCGGGGTCCTTTCTTGGGGTTTTTAGTCTCATTAATGAACAAATTTGAGAAATATTTCAAGTGGAAGCTCACGACAATTTTACTAGAGACTAAAAAGAGAAGCACCCACCGTGGCAGCCGTCGATCTCTGCCAGAAGGAGAATGGAGGAGAAGAGAGAGAGAAACCATGCCTGTCGAGTTACCAGTATGGAGGTCTGTCATTTGGTGCCAGTTGGGAGGTAGAGAGACACTTTGGAAAAAGGACATTCCTATTTTCTGGCCAGCATCCAAAAGAAAGAGACAGAAGAAAAAGAAAAGAGGAAAGAAAGAAAGAAAGAAAGGAAGGAAGGAAGGAAGGAAGGAAGGAAGGAAGGAAGGAAAAGAAGGAAAGAAGGAAGGAAGGAAGGAAGGAAGGAAGGAAGAAAGAAAGAAAGAAAGAAAGAAAGAAAGAAAGAAAGAAAGAAAGAAAGAAAAGGGCGTACCACCAGAAATGTGAGCAGATCCAACGAACATCGTGGCAACCTCATGGTCGCTTGTAGAGACTGCAATAGGGGCAAAAATTCTGGGAAGGAAAAGTATAGTATGCATGAATCATTATTCTATTTCTTTAGCATGACTTAAGGTGAGCCAACCTTTCTAAGGGTGGTCCCTCCTTCCTGAGGGGTGGTCCCTTGGCCACAGGATTGACCCAGCCCAGCTAGGCTGTTAGGTCCCCAACCAGGTCAGAGGGTCTATTCTCTTGATCAGAAGAAGTTTATCCTTGGTAGGTTTATAGCGGTTTCTCCAACAGATTTCCACTGCATGTGCTGTGTAGCCCTTTTCAGTCATGTCTGTCTCCTTACATTTGTATTTGTGTAAAATACATGGCCCAAATGGCTAAACAAAGACACAACTTCCAAAACTTGGACATTTCTCAAGACTTCTTCTGTAAGACCCTGTTTGCCATTTAAAAACATGAGGAAATCACAATATGGCACTAAGTAAACATCTCAAAACTGTTACAAACACTTAATATGTACCCCATAGGTGTATATACACTGTAGGTATGAATGTACATATGTGTACTTATTTGTATATATGGATGCACAAGTGTCCAATGTTTGTATGTTTAGGTGTTATATGTGTACAAGTGTAAATGTATACATGTCTTATACATGTGTATATATCTGTGTGGGAATTTATGTATCCTGATACTTGGTATGATGGCTAGTTTTATGTCAACTTGACACATGCTAGAGTTATCTGAAAGGAGGAACCCTCAAATGAGAAAATGCCTTAGTAAGACCTGACTATAAGGCATTTTTAAAATTAGTGATTGAAGGGGGAGAGCCCATCCCATTGCAGGTAGTGCCATTCCTGGGCTGGTGGTCCTGGGTTCTATAAGAAAGCAGGCTGAGCAAGCCATGAGGAGCAAGCCAGTAAGCAGCACTCCCCACCATGGGCTCTGCATTAGCCCCTGCCTCCAGGATCCAGCCGTACTTAAGCTCCTCTCCTGACTTCCTTCTGTAACAGACTATGATTTGAAAACCTAAGTCAAGTAAACCCTTTCCTCCTCCTGCCCCCATACACACCCTGAACCATTTAGGAGTAAGTCCTTAGTAGGAGGAATTCTCACTCCCTCTCTGTCCTTTTCCTTATGCTTATAAGGTTGACTTAGAACCTTTCACTCTGCTTCAATTTGTTGCCTCATGGATAAAACGTCCCTGTTTTACGTTAAGAAAAAAGATAGAGGTTGATTTCAGTCATAACTGTGTATGCTATATGTATTATTTCTTGGGGAGAATCAAAAATTGTATTTGGGAATGTTGAAAAATTTTAAGTGTTTCTCACCCATTTGTGTTTCCTTTTGTCAGAACTCTCTGTTTAGTTCTTTACCCCATTTTTAATTCGTTAATTTGTTTTCTGTATGTTCAACGTTTTTAGTTCTTTAGATGTTATTGATACTAACCTTCTCACAGATGTGCGATTGGTTAATAATAGTAATAATAATATCTGATTCTTTGGCTACCATATTTCTCAAATGCTGGTACCCTTTGACTGACAGAAGCTTTTCAGTTTCACGAGGTCCCATTTATGAGGTCACTTGCTGCTCTTTGTGCCCATGCCGTCAGTGTCCCATTTGGAAAGTTCTTCCCTGAGTCAGGGAGTTCAAATACACTCCCTACTTTCCCTTCTCTCAGACTTAGGATATCTGGTCTTGATAAATATGTATCTATTTCATTCTTCTGCAGGTAACCCTCCAGACCAGCACCGTTTATTGAAGATGTGTTCTTTTCTTTAGTGTGTATTTTTTTCTTCAAAAAAAAAGTGTCTATAGGTTTGTGGACTTATGTCTGGTACTTCAAGTTTATTTCATTGGTCAAAGTGTCTGTTTTTATGCGAGTGCCATGCTGTTTTTATTACTAGAGCTCTGTAATATAACTTGAAATCTGGGATGGGGACACTTCCAGCACTTCTCTTCTTATTCAGGGTTATTTTAGCTATACTGGGGTTTTATGTTTCCATATGAGTTGAAGGTTGCTGGGTTTTTTTTCCAGTTTTTCTGTGAATAATAGTGTTGTGATTTTGATGAGGATTGCCTTGAATCTGTAGACTGCTTTTGGGAGGATGGCCATTTTGACCATTAATCTTACTGATCCACAAGCATGGGAGATTGTTCCATTTTCTGATGTCTTCTTCAATCTTAAAGTTTTTATTAGAGAAGTCTTTCAC
This sequence comes from Myodes glareolus, assembly GCF_982192425.1. Lineage (NCBI taxonomy): Eukaryota > Metazoa > Chordata > Mammalia > Rodentia > Cricetidae > Myodes > Myodes glareolus. The sequence goes on along the minus strand of NC_142035.1, from coordinate 44,783,676 downwards.
TTGTTTAGTTAGAGTTACCTCAAAATTATTTTTAGATTATTGTGAAAGGCACTATAAAAAGTTTCTTTCTCAGTATGTTTGTGGTTTGTAAATAGGGAAGGCTACTGATTCTTATGTGTTGGCTTTGTACCCTGATACTTTGCTGAAAGTATTTCTCAGCTATATAAGTTTCCTGGTGGTGTCTTTAGGGTCTTTTGTGTATAAAATATGACAAACTGTGAATAAGGATACTTTGTCTTCTTCCTTTCCTATTTGAACCTTCTTGATCTCCTTTGGTTTTCTCATGGCTTTAGCTAAGACTTCAAGTACTGTGTTAACTGGGTATGGAGAGAGTGGACAACCTTGTCTTATTCCTGATTATAGTGGAAATGCTTTGAGTTTCTCCCCATGTAGTATTATGTGTCTGTGGGCTTGCTGTAAATTATGCAGAGGTATGTCCCTTGTATCCCTAGTCTGCCAGGACTTGTATCATGAAGCGATGTTGGATTTTGTCAAATGCCTTTCCTGCATTTAATGAGATATACTTTTTGCCTGATTAAGTGGTAGATTACATTGATTGATATTTATATGCAAATTGAAACTACTTTGCGATTTCATCGTACCCTAGTCAGAACGGGCAAGAATAATAAAACAAGTGACAAACAGCACATGCCAGTGAGAATATGGAGAAAAGGAAGCATTCATTCACTGTTGGTGGGAGTGCAAGTGGCTGCAGCCCCTGGAAGCTGGTGTAGATATTGCTAAAAAAAATGATGAAAATTGGCCTGCCACAAGATCCAGCTATAGCACTTCTTGGAATATACTACATCTTACTACAGTTATACTTGCTAAACTATGTTCATTGCTGCTCTATTCATAATAGCCAGACATTGGAAATAGCCTAGATATTCATTAACAAATGAATCGATGATATAGTACATTTTCTCAATGGAATATTATGCAGTTGTTATAAATAAATAAAGCTAGAAACAACCATCCTGAGTGTGGTTCCCCCAGACCCCAAAAGACAGATATTAGCAGTTTATTTATTTATTTATTAAAAATTTCCATCTCCTCCTCACCTCCCTTTTCCCTCCCCCTCCCCACCTTCCCCTCCCTTTCTAGTCCTAATAGCAGTTAGGGTTCCCTGCCCCGTGGGAAGTCCAAGGTCCTCCCCCCTCCATCCAGGTCTATAAAGGTAAGCATCCAAACAAACCAGGCTCCCACAAAGTCAGTTCAAGCAGTAGAATCAAAACCCAGTGCCTTTGTCCTTGGCTTCTCAGTCAGCCATCATTGCCAGCCACATTCAGAGTGTCCAGTTTGATCACATGCTCCATCACTCCCAGTTTTTTCTTACATGTGGATCCTAACTTTTAAGCTTTAGATATGTGTGTTTCATTTAGAATATTCACAGAGGCTAGGTAGCCAGTAAGAGACCAGGGGAAAGTAGGGATTCTTCCAAAGAAAGAGAAATAAAGTATATTACTATAAAGTGATAAAGGAGACACTAGAGTAGGAGGATTATATGGGAAATGGAACGGAAGGGCAAGGGGAAGAAGGGTGTATGGAGAGGAATAACTAGTGCACAGACATTTTCAAAATCTATGTGAAAACCATAGAAATTTCCTAAAATAGATGTAAGCATATGAAAGGGATTTAAAGAGAGTCCCTGTGAAATGAGGGAAACAGTGCCCCACTAGACACTTTATGCAACCAAGTGAAACCTCTAGTGCCCAGAATGGGTTCCATCGTGTTGTTTTTTGGTTACTCTCAGCAACCCGATGTTAAGCCCAAATTGTCAAAGACATCACTAACTCACAACCTCAAACATAGAGATATTGTGCCGGTGCCCAAATAGAAATTTCACCCTGATTGATTAGTGCTTCCAGTGGAAGGACTTTGCTATCTACTGGAGGAGAAATGCCATCATCAGTTTCACCCAGCTACAAGGCCTAAAACCTACAACAGATATAGTGGTACAATGTTATGGGAGAAGCCACCACATTTTGATTGGATTTAAGGCACAATCCATATGACTTAACCCATACATGACCTACTAAAGTGGCCAAGAACCTGAGACTAGACAAGTTATAGGCCTAGAGGTAAACCTATTATTATTACTCTGCTAAAGGAACCTAGCAATAGTGTGAATCCTAATGGCATACTGCTATATCCATGCATCAGAGCTTTGCTCAAGTCTCATCAGAGAACTTCTTCTCATAATATATGATTATTAACAGAGATTTGCAACGGGACAATGTGGAGAGAATGAGAGACTTTGAAGCGCTCAGCTCTAGATGGGATGTCTTCATCAAGGCCCTCCCTTCACCGCTCAGGGATCTGTGCAGAAGAGAAGGAGAGAGTGTAAAAACCAATGGTGGTGGGTGACTCCAAGGAAACAGGGTCTTCTAGACACAGCAGGATTGATGCACATACAAACTTACAGAGACTCGGACAGCAGACACAGGACTTGCACAGGCTCATACCAGACAGAATTATAGCACTGAGAAGAAAAATTGGATGCAATTCCCACCACTAACCAAGAAGCTATTTGCGACTGATGCCTGCTGGGAGTGCCACTGAGTTCATCTACTGCACTCCCTAGAAGGGCCTCCACCTCCATGGAAAGCCAGTTTCTCAAAATGAAGCCTTCAAGACTCTTTCTGTCATAACAGCAAACTGACTTGAGGTCCCTTGATCTAGATGCAAAACGTCAAGACCTCAGTCACCCTGGATTTCCACCTCAAGCAACTGCAGGAATCGATGTGCAAAGGGTGTCCTGCCTCTCCCATTTCCACCTGTTGATTACAAGCCAAACCAGCGTGACTCGTTGGAAGCTTAATGCAGCAGAGTAGGGAAACAAGCTCTTAATAGGTCAGGTGGATGTCCTAACCTCACTGCACTTGAGGGTTTGGGGTCCAAGAGAAGCCCAAGAGAAAAGGCAAAGGGCAAGGGGCTGCTTCAAGCGGCCCCCTCTACCAATCAATATTCTTTGAAAGGTGTCTGTTCCCTATTCCCACCTCACACTAGTCTCATCCACCAAATACTGATCCTTAGTCTTCCTGGGATATCACTGCGTGTCCTTTGTCTCTTTAGTAGAAATCTACTCGTCTTAGTCAAGTTCTCCTGAGACCTCTAGGTGTCCACAGCAGGCAGGTGCTATCTTAAAGGCAGGGATCCAAAAATAACTTAAAAGGTCATTTTTTTTCCTGTGTCAAAATATACCACTGTGATTAACTGTGAAATTACCTGATCAATTCAGATAGACATCCGAAATAGTCTGCCAATCAGAGGAGACCCTTTCTAGCTGGCATTGGCTGTGCTTTATTAGTGGGCAGAAGGGTAGATTTCAGAGCCAGTCTGCCCTGTGTTCAGAGTTCTGTTATAGGAGACAGAAGCTCTGTGACATTGGGGAGGTGTCACCTCTAGACCCAGCAGTAGGCTGGAATTTGTTTGATAAAAAGACCCAGTGTTCTTCCTTTGGTTCTGTGCTCACTGCCCATTGGCAGCTTAAAGTCTCCTAGATGTGATGACTGACATTTCACTTCTGCAAAAGCTGACCACAGGGCTGTTTCTCTCTGCCTGGAGAATCACTTGTGCGCATTTCGTACCCTACCCTGCCTCTGCCTGTACTGATCACCTCTAGAATAAGAACAATGTGGAAGACATACATCTCACTCAGGGTTTGCTAACTGGGTGCATAAAATCATTTTTGTGTGATTTCTCCTAGCAAATATCTCTTCACTCCAGGAATGGTACCAATGACACACCAAAGAAACAATTCCACCCAAGGGCAGCTTGGTGAACCCTGAGTTTATTGAGATTACTCATAGGAGTGGGGGTATCTCACAGGACACTCCACTGGAGAATTTCTTCTCCACAATTGATTGCTACCCCCTACCTTTAGGGAGGGTCTTTGGGAATCTTGTAACAACTTTCTGAGCTTCCCTGGTCTTATGTATATTCTTAGGTACAGGAGTCTCCCTTCTTCCCCCAGAAGGGAATATTTTGATTAAATGAAAATAGATTGCGACAGATCTGCTCATATGATTATTTAATTGTGGGTGGAGTGTCTCCTCCATATACTTCTGACTGTCTCAAGGAGAGCCAGGTATCCTAGACACTGCAGGCTCTTCTGTTCAAGAGGGAAGATGCTTCCCATCATATCCGAATTCCCCCTAAAGCTTGGTTAGAAAAAAAATAATGGAGAGAGAGAAAGAAAGCCAAAGCAAAACACAAAAGCAGCCCTTTGCTGGGAATGACTCAACTTCCTTTGGGGAGACTGTGACCGACTCTGCCTCCCAGGAATCAGAAATGATGAGTGACGGATCAAGACAGAGCAACCCTGTTGACCCGGGGTGACCATCAGACGGTTCAGGAAGGAAGGAGCGTGTTGATGAAGTGTTGACCTGCAACCACCGGTGCAAGTGTCCAACCATTTCAGTCCTGAGAGACTGGGATTGAATTTCGAGGGTTGCTTGAGAGGGCTCAGGACATGCTTCAGGGTAATAGGAAGGACATGGGGTGAGGAAAAGGTTTCTGCCACAGTGCCGAGAGACACATGATAGCTCAACAGGGAACCAAGAGTCAGGTTTAATATTGTTGCTGCCCCACACTTAATAATTGAGGTCAATGGTTTATCAAGTCCTTCCAGAGGGCCACAAAAAGGCCAGGCAGCAGAGCAAAAGGCAGCAGGAAAGGCTGAGCTGTGGGGAACAATCAGAGCTCCCGGAAGTCAGCCTGCTGGTGTCACAAGGTGTTCCTAATAGAATTGGCCCCAGGCTTTGCACTGCATTGGAAATGCTACTTATGTGGTCTTGCAGAACCTCTGAAAATGTCTCCTTTCCCACCCAGTTAAGGCAAAAATCTCTGGAAGACAATCTGATGAATTTCGCTGGAATTTTGACTTGAACCAGAGACAACACAATGGTTGTGCATTAGCTGGAGCGTGCAGGCAATGAAAGGGAAAGAAGGCTAGAGACCCAAGGTATATTTGAGTCTGAGAAACTGCCCTGGAACCTTGGAAAGAAAGCTGGAGTCTTCCATTGGAGTGTAAGTGTAGGGTGTAAGGTGGCACAAACTGGGGCAGGGAGGCCGTTCAGGATATGAGGCGGGAGCTCATGAGGATAGTGCCCAGAAAGCTCATGTGACAGTTTCTCTACAGACACTTCGCCTGTGCTAACTGTTAAGCTAGAAACCCCAACAGGAAAGAAACTTCTGATAGCAAAGGCAGCAGAAACGGGAAGGGCATTCAGAGGGCAGTTGCTATGACGGGCTTCGTGGCCTTGCTGGTGGTAAGGAGTGTGTATTTTTGGTCTCTGGGTCTTATGAGCAGAGAGAAATCAGGAAAGGGAAACCGAACATACAATCCTGCAGAGATTGGGGGGTAATTGCCATTTGCAAGTGAGAGTTTGTCAAGGCTTTCCAGCAACCTTGAAAGTGCTGGCATTAGGAGACAGATGTCCTGAGCCCGAAGGAAGACTCTGCCTGCCCCCCTTGGCATCCCGAAGGCCATCTGCCATTGGGAACAGAGGCTTAAAATGTTCCAGAAATCCCTTTAGCAGAGAAGAAGCAGCCTTCTCTCTACCCAGCCTATGACTACTGATCATACTAAACCTCAGTCACTGGGAGAGCAGTTGTGAAGAGGAGACCCACAGGGGCCCACACTGCATGTTTTTGCTCCATCTTTATCAGTCGACTTCAGAGTTGGTCAGCATGACGCTGTGAACTCATCTCCTACTGTCTGTTTTGTGTCCTGGGAAGTAAAGAATATTCACATCCACAGGGCTAAGCACCAAGCTGCTTTTCTCGGGACTCACACAGCTTTGGTTCATCATTCATTCTACTTCGGGTCAATGTGTAGGAAATAATATTATTATTTGCATCTCTGAAATAATGAGAGCCAGTGGTTGATACCCAGTGCAATCATTTGCGGGGTCAAAGGATGATGCTTGGGAAATTCCGAGAGTAGGCTCACAATGAGAATTACCGATTTTGCTATGAATTATTGCTATTGATTTATTTAAAATGGAAAAAGAGTGCCCTGGGGATTGTATTATAAGCTATATTATAAGTCAAGACCCAAGAAGATGTGCTAATCGTGGAAAGTACGGAGCAAGGTGAAGGCTTCCTTCTTTCTGATGGATGATCTGTTCACACCTCAGACTAGGTTTGTAACCCACTTAAATGTTTGTTTAGCCCTATTACAAGTGGCCTGGGGTGCAGCTCAGGGTAAGTGTGTGCTCAAACAGACCCAAGGCCCGGAGTTCACTCCCTAGCACCAAAGGGCCAAAGTTACTTCTATTATAAGTGTGCTGTAGTTGCCTTTGTAGAAAGAGGAAGATGAACTGATCCATTTGCCTCGGGAGAATGCCTAAATTAACGGGAGAACTCATTTTTGTTACTATCAGTTTTTCTTTGTGTCTGAGAGTAAAATGCGTGGCTTATTTTAATTTTTGTTTCTCCAGCCGTTTCTCCTTTTTGAAGCGCTCGTTTGGAAGAAGCAAGCCCGTCTATTGACACTGAAAGTGAGTCATCTGAGAAGTGTTATTGCTTTCCTTTTGAGGGATATTTTTATTAATTTAGTTTTGTTTCCTTTAAGTTTTAGCAACAGGAAGACATGGACTTGCGGCCTCCACAGGGACATGATCAAATGGAAACCTAAGTCCCTTGTCTGTCTGTTAGTGAACACCGTGCGGAACCGGACTAAACCTTCACAGGCTTTCTAGAAAGGCTGACTGTCCAATTGCCTTTTTCTTCCTTTCTTTTTTGCCTAAAAGTTGGTAGGTGTTTGCGTTTCAGGATGGACCAAAAACAGCCAATGGAAGACCCAAGCTGCACACTGACTATTATTATTGTGAAAGCATGAAGCTAGCTGGGAGACGGATTCACCAGGGCTTGCAGAGGCCTTCCTGCACCTGTACATACTTAGACCAGTTGCCACAGGCTGGCAATTGGCAAATAGTTAACGATCCTCTGAGAAATAATCGCAGATCAAGGCAACCAATCATGGCCACACCTGTGCAGATTTCTGCCAGTGGGCATAGCTAATAATATATGAAGGAGAAATATCAAACTTTTGAAAGATGTGAAGGTTTCCCTAACTTCACTTGACGTACTATGAACTAACTGGGAGTTATTCAGTTCACCACCCACTTCTCTCATCCTTCAAAATTAAAAGAATATTTTACATCCTCAGACTTATTTTAACTAAATAATAAAACAAAATCCCTTCCTGCATCCTCAGCACCAAAACCATTGGCAAACACCAATGTTTGGGAGTGTGCCGGACACTTGCTGACTCGAAGGGATTGCATCAGCAGCATATGTGGAGGGTCGCAAGCTAATTTGATACGGATATCAAACCAGCATGCCCGAAATCCTGCTTTCTGTTAAGGAACTTGCCCCCGTAGGAAGGGAAATGCTCTAGCTTCCCTGGCCTTCGATTTCCTTCTCTGTAAACAAAGGGATAAGGCTTTATCTGGCTGTTTCCAGTTCTGTGAAGCAGAGAGGTCAAAGTCATCTGACATTGTCAAGGGATTGTTTTTCTGTTTAGGGAGACACTCAGTTCTGAGCTTGCTTTCCCTTCTTTTAAAATGCGCTTTTAAAAATCCTTCCTGCTTTTCAGTTCCTGCCCCTACCTTTCCGTTGCTTTCTCCTTGGCGTCCTCACACAACAGAAACTGGACAAAGGAAAGGAAGTGGCATCTCGTGTCCTCCTGGCCTTGTGTGTGTTCCCCAGCAGGCTTAGCTGGGGGACAGCTCGGCTGCCTTGCTCCTGTGGGCTCCCATTTTTACGGCTTCCTCTGATTTATGTTTTCTGTTTATTGTAACTCTGTAAATAATTTAGTTCATTATCCCACATAGGGTAAAAATTATACTAATGCATGCTTTCCTTTTAAATGCGGGACATTAGCACCACACATTCGGGTTTTCCCTGAGACTCGCTGCTCCTGCCGATTGCTGGACGGCTGTGTTAACTACCGCTCATGACTACCAATCATGTGCCTAAAGGAAACAAACCAACCTGAGGTGGAATTCAGCTCAGCAAATGTTGATTCAGTCTCTCTCCTGGGCTGGGTTGGAGGGCTAGGTGCAGAGAGGGTACAAAGATGAATGTATCTGTGACAGGCCAGAGGAGGTGGGCCGAATTTTGCATTCTTGTCAGCTTACTTGTATGTTGCAAGGAGAGGCAGAGGGAACCCAGGGAAGATGGTGGGTGAGATTGTGGATGGTTTGTTGGGTGAAATATTCGAGGTCTGTAAGGGTGAAGCTTTTTCAAGGCCTGGCATACCTGCCTGGGTGCAATTCAGGCCTTCCTCCTTTGGCAGTGTGGGGCCATGGAAGGTTTTCCCTGATGCCACTGTTGCTTTGGAAAGGTGAGCAGCGGGAGTGTGCTGGGCAGAGGGCAGGCTATGGCACGGGGAGAGACTTCTCCCTGTCCTGCTCCTGGCTGAACCACCTCTTGCCAATCCCTCCTCAATGTGGTTGCAGCTCACGGCTATAAAAATGTGTTGACCCAAGAGGTTTAATATTAACCAAAGTTATAGTCGAAGTCAATTCAGAGGATTCAAGAAAGGAAAAAAAAAAAGCCTGATGCTAATAGAGAAATAGAAGTCAATATTTGTAATGTGAGTCACGGGCTTGAAATAGAAAAGTAAAACACATCAGCCATCAGCGCTGCAGCTCCCTGCGGACCATGGGCTATGCAGCCAGAAGATCTGCAAACCAGGCTCACCACCATCCGGGGCTATTTTAAAACCTCCTCTGGCCCCTTCCTCTAATTGCTAAATTCCAGAGGCCGCTATTCCCGGGAAGCTCACCAGATAGCCAGCCCTGGTGACGTCATGGCTCCTCTTGAATGTGTCAATGGAAAAAGAGACTTCCCCCCCTCAGCTGTGAATAACCTTTCTCTCTGGTGACACCACATGGAATTAACATATCACGATTTTATTTTGTGATCCACACTTTACTCCGCAGAGGCTGTCGTTGTTTTAGGCCCTAATCTCTTGCTCACTGCCTAATTGGAGAAGGCAAATGGGGAGGGAGAGAAGCAAGAATACCCAAAATGATAACTGGGCTTTTGTTTTGTTAAATGTTTGGTATGTTAATACTGGAAGGGGGCATGTTGCTCTCTCAGGGATTCTGACAAATGGGAGAGCTTCTAGAATTTTCTTTGATAAGGCTCTTTCCACTGCCTTATATGAGGTAGCTTTGTCCTGGTTCTGATGTCCACCTTCAACTGAGTGTTTTGCTGAGAAACTCTTAAAAGAGATGAAGGTGAAAGTTCAGGCTGCCGAGAACCTACCCTGTGAATACAGGACTTCATTCACGGTGGGGTAGAAAGGCAAAAATTATCTGCTCTTCATCCAACATACTGAAACACCGTGGGACAGATAGCCTCTTCTCATAGAACAATTCACTAAAATTTGAGGCAGGCTTGACATAGTCTCAAGTTTACAACTCAAACTGTCTCATTTATCAATGCTCAGTGTGTGATAGCAAGTCGTCTCTTGGTTCCCTTCTATTTGGCATCTAGGAATCCCAGTTTGCAGTGCTCGGCTTGGACAATGTTGTCTTAAAATAGAAGAAGCTCTGCTGTCTGGCAATGAGACTAGAGATGGCCCAGCAAGGAAAAGACAGGAATGGTCATAGCTGGGCCAGAGCAGGCTTGACTACAGCCGATGAGTCAAGGAAGGCAAGCCGCCAGAATGTTCTGCCTTGAAGTTGGTCATTTTTCTTCCTTCCCAGTACAGACCTCACCAAGGCTGAAGAGTTTATCTTAAGTCACCTATCCCTGACCCAGCATCTGCTTCCTCATCCGCATGATGGAATGGTCACAGCCACATCTCCCTCTTAGCATGTTTGGAGAAGTAATGAATGCTTGCCGGGTGTTTCGAGATGGTTGATAAAAGATACTCGACCTTCCCAGGGTGTCATTATATTATTTTAGTTTCCTCTTCACGGCCAAGATCTAGCCACTGATAATTTAGCCATGAGACAAATTAGTAAAATATCAAAAGTGACGAGGGTCACCTTAACAATTGAATTTTTGCCGAATTCTCTGCGCGAGGAGTGGGAAGCCACAACTGCCTTCAGATTCAACTATCAGGTTACTTTTCAAGACTATTTAAGCCTCTTTGAAAGAAGTAAGTTGCAAACGGCAGATTGCGGGCTTCTTCTGTCCATCAAGAGTGGGCTTAGTACGTGGCCTCAGGTATGCTGAAAAGACATATGATTTTTTTTTTAAGATTTGCGTCTGCTTCTGTAGACTATTGTGTACCTCCTTGGCTAGCAGACAGGATGTATAGCAACTGGTAATTTCAGGGTATTATACTCCTGTGAAAATTGGATTGCAACCAACATGCTTCAGGATAGGATCCTCCTCTTACAAAACCCAGAATATGCCACATGTGATGTGTAGATTAAGAGAGATTTTATTTCCCCCCAAGGAAGAAGCATTGGCCTGAATGCTTGGGTGGTTATTACAGGATACTTCCATCATATCTTTCGAAAGAAAGGTGGAGATGACCAAAGGGCAGAAGGTCAACTGCATAATAAGGTCCGCGTGAGATGTTAATTAAAATGGAATGTGGAAGGAGGATACATATGCCCTGGCCACATAATTCTCACATAGCTTACTCGGAATTGATCCTTGTCTTCTCTGAGATTTTCTGAAAGACCACTCCCCACCCCTTTTTAATTATGAATTCTGTGTGAAACATTCAGAGGTAGAGCTTAGGGGATAGGCATATATCTTGAAATGTGTACAAAGCATTATTTACTTGTGCATTTTTCTGATGAGATAATTTACCATCTTTTCACTTTACTTACGGCATGATGAGAACCATTATGCTACGGTAACTAGTGAAGAGGAATCCCTTACAGATGAGTGAAAATCTGTATGCGGTATAGATTTATCTCCATCTGAATCTTATACATATGATTTTCTGATAATGTTTAATTGTTGATGCCACCCCAAGTCTTTTATTGCCTTGTAGTCCTCACCCAATCAAGCACAGTTCCTCAACCAAAGTCTGAAGGTGTGCGTGAAGTATGTGACTTTGTACCCACCTGTCTATAAAAACGCGCATCTCAAGGGTGTGTCCTTCATAGCCCTTCTCAAACGAGAGCAAAGATCGTGGCTTGGAATGCAGCCTAAGATTGGGGTGGGCAGGGGCAAAGGGTCAGTGCGAAGATTGGGCTGAAGCTGCACATTCTAATCGGCTTTCCCTTTCCTTTTCCCACCATACACAATAGGCAGCACAGCCTGTTTGACCAAGAGGTGGGATTTAGAGAAAGGACAGGCAGTGTACGCTAAAACATAGGTTCTGCTTTAAAGAACACACATCTAAAGCAAATAATATTTTTTCTTTTGATTAGAGAAAGTTTGGGGCAGACTCAACCACCCAGGACCTAAGAAATATCTTTAGGGCAATGCGGAATGAGCAACAAGGCTAGATATAGAGAGCTAGGGTAAGAATCAACCCTTCCCTCTGTTCTCTTGGGAAGCAAGGTTAACGTCTGTGGGAGCTCTCTCTGACACACGAACAGTGACCGTGTCCTGATGATGCATACCCATGGATGCCAGGGGCCATTCTGAGTGGAGAAATTTCAGCTAAGGCATATTATATTTCCATTCTGATGAAGACTCAAATGGAGACTGAGCCAGGCAAGAGTTTGGAGACTACCTTGGGCATCGGATTGGTCATCCAGAAAACAGCGGTGGCCAGTGTTCTAATCACAGGTTCTGGAGTAGATTGCCTACAGAGACGATAACCAGGCCACTTCTGCAAGGGAGAATCTACTTCTCCATCTCTTGAGTGTAGGTTGATACTGAACTTTGCTCTGACCAGTTGAATATTGCAGAAGGAATGTTCTGGGATTTCCAAACATCCCCTGCAGAGATCGCTTATAATAAGTTCTCTAATATAATATTTGTATTAATTCTTTGAGAACATCATACATTCATACAACATCTTTTGTTTTTGTAACTCTCCCGCTAGCTCCTTCTTGATCTATCACCTGCTTCTTACCCCTCCCAATATCTTAGAGTCTTCTATAGCTTACATTTTAACCCTTGTTCCTACTCTAAGACAGTAAATTATAAAAACTCAGGCTGCCTCGGTAAAGCAAGAGAAGCTATCTGGTGAGAGGCATCTGAAGGAGAAGAAACCACTAAGAAAGGCCATAAGTAGGAAAATCAAGATGTCCCTTCAGACCAAGAGGACCTAGGCCAGGTCTCAATGGACCATCAGCCTAGCCTATCCTAACCCAGCCCAGCCCAGCCCAGCCTAGACTAGCCCAGACTAGCCCAGACCAGCCTAGCCCAGTCCAGTCCAAGCCAGCGAACTAGTAGAGTTTCACGAGGCTGGTTCAGCCACCCTCCATGAAGTAGACTAGTCACTCTTCCCTGCCCAAGTTCCTGACACAGAAGATCGTGAACAAAGAAATGATTGTTGTTTCAAGGTACTGTGTTCTAAAGGTGACATGCTGTGCACAGCCATAGATAACTGAAATAGTGTCTGAATGGCTCGGCTCTGGGGGCCTCGAACTGACTTCAAGATGGAAGCCTCTCTACTATGCTAATGGAGGAGGGGGGCTTGGAAGTAGGAGATTTAGGCAGGAAGGTGCCAGTATGGTAAACTTTCTGGTTTAAAAGATTTCCCCAGCTTTCAAAGATACAGATGTTTGGAGAGAAGACCAGAAAAAATTAGCAATGTAAAAGAGGAAAGTTTTAGACACAGGCACAATGCTGAAGGAGGACATGCCCTCCATCCCACCCTCTTTTCTGTAGTGAAGACATCTCACAGGTGCCTCTACACCCATCAGAACGGGGACAAGTGCCCCTGCAGAATGGTTGCTGGAAGGGTCGACCCAGGGATCTCACTTAGTCTGTGTTGTCCATATAACCAGCTGTTTACCCTGTATTCTGGGAACAGTGGAGAGGCCAGCATTGCCCACTAGGCAGACAAGAAGGGAGCTTTGGGGAAGGTATTCGGTAGTCACCTGAAGGAACAAAGCGATAAAGGCGTAGTCACAACTTGCAGAGAAATAGCTATCTAGGGTTGTACTTGGATTGTTTCCTTTCAGTAGTGCCTTTGTCAATCTCTATACCATCTCACCTCCCCAAAGCACTACAGAGAGGCAGAACCCCCACTCCTTCAGGGGCAGGGAGCTGTGCCATGCCCTGCTAGTCTCTGGGACAATCCACTGTATATAGTGTAGCTCTGACTTCAAATATAAAAAGGTACAGTATTCAGAGTTTTATATGTAACTCTGATACCTAGATCTATATCTATCTATCTATCTATCTATTTATCTATCTATCTATCTATCCATCTATCTATCTATGTATTTATGTATAATATGTATACAAATATATTATATATATACAAATAATATATATAATGTATAATATTATATATATATTTATATACACAAATAATCAGAGAATTTATCTTTGGTAGATAGGAAAATGCTTAAATATCCCACAAGAATCTATTGTGTCTTTGTTTTATAGGAGCCCAAGATAAGCCCGTTTTGAACTGGTCAAAGAAGTTTTCCGCCTATCTGCCTGGGCTCCTTGCAGGGTTTCCTAGTTTCGCCCTGTTTCTGGTAGCTTTGGGTAACTTCCTCCTTTGCATTGGATTTGTGGGGAAGTTGAAGCGAAAGTAACATGTAGGCATTCATTCAACTCCTAAAACAGGCTCTGATAACAGAGGGAGGATAATGAGAGCAGCTTGCCCATGAAACCGTCTTCCTGCAGACATGAAGAACAAGCTCTCGTTCCTCCAGGCACCTTTGCTGTGTGTTGGATGCTATGGCCACGGCATCGTAGAGGAGTTGGCATCCTATGCACGGTTACTCTTTGTGGTACTTAGTGATTCCATAAGGACCCTGGTCAGCCATCAAACAGCGAAGACACTAGGGATGAGAGATAGGTCTAATCTAACTGAAGGGGACTTTACTCAGAGTAGAACAGGCTAAAGTCCCCAGGGAACTGCTCACACACTTCTTTAGGGAAAAGTCCTCCTAATCTGATGCTTCCTCACATTCCACGCATACCTCGTGTCCCCAAGAGACTTCTGTAACCATGGTGTATGACTTAATGATTTGTAGGCAGCAAGAATGTTAACTCAGTTGATTCCACAAAACTGACTGATAAGGTATCAGGCAGGTTAACTTGATACATTCGTGACTTCTCCCAGAGAACTTGACCTCAGCCTCCTCCTTCCTGGGCCATCGTTATTGTCCCCTACATGTATGGAAGAGAACTTAAAAAGGACCAAACATTTGATTCCTGTGTTCTCGTTTGCTGTATAATTTCACTCAGGGCAATAGAATATTTTTGAAAACCTCCACCATCATTGATAATGGTACAACTGGAATATTTTAACCTCATATGGAAACTGAACACTGGGAAAGAGGCCCAATTTACACTGAAAAAGAGGTTTCTCTCTGTGTGGAGTAAGAAAGTAGCCCCTTTCAGCTCTAATTCAAATATCAGCCCTTATCAGTGTGTATAAGGGAGACAAGCTTCCAGGAATGCTGTGATCTGGAGTTGCTTGTTCCCCATCACTTCCTCCTTCCCTCCAGCCTCTCCTCCCTAAACACAGCCGCAGATGGGAATGTGAGCATCACCTTGTTGCTGAATATGAGAGCTCCGTGAGTTCCAGGCTGTCTCACTGTCCGCAGGATATAGATCTCTGACATCTCCAGGCTGTCTTTCCTGGCTGCAGAGTGTAGAAGAGCTTTGTGTGCTGGGGTCTGAGTTGCCTGTTTTGAGTACCTCTAAGAAGGGGCTAATACCCCAAGGCAAGCCAGCAAAGGCATTACCACTTGGTGAGCACTCATTTCAGGAAGTGAGAGGGATGGAGTCGGAGGTTTAAAAATAAATTATAAATCAAAAGGGCCCTAGTTGCATCCTCAAAGCACTTGGCCTTTAACAAGCTGAAGGTTATTTCTCAAAGATAAAATAGCCCTGTGGGAGGACATATAAAATTTCATGGTATGATTCCATCCTTTAATGAGACTTCCACAAACTTGCAACAGTAAGACCCACTTGTAACATTTCTAGC
Source organism: Myodes glareolus (assembly GCF_982192425.1). Lineage (NCBI taxonomy): Eukaryota > Metazoa > Chordata > Mammalia > Rodentia > Cricetidae > Myodes > Myodes glareolus. The sequence goes on along the minus strand of NC_142035.1, from coordinate 44,768,618 downwards.
AAATATGTACAAAAATTATATACATTCAAGGGTAATTTGGTCTCCAAAAACATGTTAAGACAATTCGAAGTGATTTCAATCTTTTCTGTGCTCAGGTTTTATTATTTTATACACACACACACACACACACACACACACACTTGCTTATTTTCCTATTTGTTAGGGGAAACACATCTTCTCTCAATTTGATTGGCAGTGGCGTGAAAACTTCAAGGGTGGGTAAAACAGGAAGTAAAATTAAGATTTAAGGGTTATTAGCTGAAAGATTATATCATTAATAACATGGACGGCAACACTTTAAGTTGTAGATCAGAGAAAGCTGAGAAAGTCTGGTAATAGTGAAAGTCTCACAAAGCAAAACACAGCAACAAACTCTGATAGTTATTAATCTAGCAACTCAAGTCTAAAAAATAATCAGACTTCAAAAAACATACGGCAATCCTGTACATAAAGATGCCATCCCATATACCTGATAGTGGAGGGCAATGAGAATGATCAAATAAACCTTTGATAAATTCCTTTTACTCTATCTTCCTCTTAAATCCAGATTTACCTTTGGGCAGCCTCTAGAAGATGTGTGATACAGTAAGCCTCGTCTTGAGGTGGAGGAGACGTCATTCACTTGGCCTGATACCTCACAGGCTTCCTCGGAGGACCACACACATTAGGTCCCATTTGCTTGGCTTCCTAATCTGCTTGGCCCTGGCTCTTCACTCACTCCTTGTCCAAGGTGGCTGTCCCTCACTCATGATACACTAAGGTGTCAGAAAGGGAATGACCAACCAGAAGTCACTATTCCCAGCCATCTCAAAGCCATGCTCCAGTGAAAACAGGCCATAGAAGGCCTGGCTTCTGTAGAGACCTAATTACACAAGGTAAACATTGCTAAGTGGCGCTTCATTGCTTCATGGTTACTAAGAGCTGAAATCTCCAAACCCTTGGGCTTCATAGAAATAATCATTATGTGCCAGAGCAGAAATGGGTGGCTCCAGAATAGAATGTCACTGTGGTAACCGCGCTCTGACACGGGTGACCGAAGGAAGGTGCTGAATTTGCAGTCTCCGGGGGAAAGCCCTGCTTGGGACAAGGGAGCAGAGGTCAGGATCTCGGAACAAGTCACCAAAGACTAGAAGGAGAACCTGCAACCTCCAGGCAAACTGGCTAAGTTTTGAGAGCTAGCTGTGCAACCACTCGGTAAGGCGCATGACCTCTCTGATCCTCGACTTGCCTCTGGAATTACAATAATAATATTGTCTTCGAGTGCTGTCATAAGGTTCAGTAGCATGGTGTGTGTGAATCACTACAGTCCATAGTCAGCGCTAGGTCAGAATTGTACTGTTATTACTATTATTATGAGCATAAGCTTTAAAAGCTGACCATATGATACATGTCTATCTGCCTCCCCGCAACACACCAAGGTGAAGAGCCTTCTTCAGCTAAGCCGCTTAAAACCAGTGCAGCAGGTGGGATAATATTTGTTTAGTGAGTGAGCCTTACTCAGCCATTCACTTATTTCTTTCTTAACCTCCCTGTTTTAAGCACTTTTCCGGTTGCTCGGGAACTGGGACACAAATAAAGCCAGGTCTTCACCCTCAAGGAGTACCCAGTCTACCAGGAAGACACCCTGTGTACAGATAACAGGCAGGAAACAGAAATGGGTGACGTTGCTGGAGTCAAATGCAGGTGTGGATGCCAGGAGTCAGGACTGCTGCCTGGAAGTTGGGAGTCACGGGAGCCTCTGCGGAGGGCATTGAATCTGAGTCTGTACCCTGAGTTCGAATGTACCAGACTACACAGCCATGAAAGACATTTCATGTAGGCCAGACTCTGATAAAATGGCGGAGCGTGTAAAATGTACGGAAGCCCCCAGATACATGAGGCGGGAAGACTGTGGGAGACCAGGCTGAGGAGTCACGCAGGACAACTGGCTGTACCTCAGGGTGTCAGGGACAGAGTGAGGATGAAGGACGAGCCTGGAAGAAATGAGGAGTGGAGAGAGGCAGCCAGCATGTGGGTGATTTGGTGTGGCCTTAACCGAAGATCTGACACCTCACCAATGAGAACGTAGAAACTGAAGCAAGTAAAGATGGGTGTGGGTGGAGATAAGCTTACAGTGATGCCCCCATCACTGTGTTCCCAAAGGCATGCTTTGCTTCCTAGGCCTCTTTGGGGGTATTCGCTTTTAAGGCTGACTTCGTAATACTAACACAGTCTTTGCCTGATGCCACCATGCCTTCATGCACGTGTCTTCATTGCCAGGGAAAATGCTTCACAAGTGGGAATGTTAAATCCTGGCGAGAGCCCCCTGAAGTGGGTATTATTAGTAGCATTATTATCACCTCAGAAGACGTCTCTAACTTAAAATGCAAGTGAGTATTTGCCGATTTGGAAGGGGTGTGGATAGCCATGGCTGTTACCTAAGCCAGAGCTTTGAAGAGGGAGTCAAAGACCAGATGAAGAACTCGGGAACTTAGCGGTTGAGTGGATGGGTCAGGCTGTGCAAACGTCCGGCAAAGATGACGAGACTGGGTTCGTGCTAGCGCCCGTTGGCACAGCTGGTGAATCTTTCTCTCCATGTTTAGCTTTCCAGGTACCCTGAAAATAAAGGCCTATGCCGGTGATGGTGTAGAAGCCGTGGAAAACAAACCAACAAATAAAAACCCAAGGAGACCGCACGGGCTGGTCAGTGGTTCGGGGCTCATACCAATGGGCCCAGCTACATTTGTAAAGGCCGTGATATCTCAAAACATGGAGGCCCCAGAAGACAAGGGTCACCCTAGGGAGAGCAGAGGGCTGTGTGAGAACACGAGGTCATGGCGTAGGGTAGCAAGGTTGAAGTTCTCAGACACAGAGCAGTTCCAGGGAGCAGCCAAGTCTAGGGCTGGCCCTTGGGAGTAGCACATGCTGTGCAGGGGAGCCGAGGTTCATTTCCACTTCTCCAACGTAGGAAAAACAGATCTGTAAGTACAGCGAATGTTGGGGGCGCCGACTCTGGACCTCCTAGACCGACAACAAGGTGTAGAGGGGCAATGAGAGCTCTTGCTCAGATGCCAGTCTCCACAAAGGGCCTGAGATGGATCAGATCGTAAGTGACAATGGCAAGGAAGGGGACATGGTGGCGTAGAAACGGAAACAGGATGAGGTATTTTCACGCAAGAGTGAAGCGGTAGTTTTAAGCCGTAAAACTGGACCGGAACCTGGGACAGTGGGACACAGAAGCAGTGACTTGACCGGGAGAGTGGGAAGAGTGGTCAGAGAGCATGGATGAGGTGGGCTGGAAAGAGATCCGGCCCCTGCTTGAGGTGCCCTGAACGCCAGTGGCATGGCACCACCTGCGAGCTTGTTAGACACGCAGGCCCTGACCCTGGCTCAGGCTCCGGAATGGAAATCGGCATTTAACACGATCACCAGGAGAGACTGTGCCGATTCAGGTTCTGTAAGCACTGATCTCAAACTAGGCAGCTTGATTGCAGATGGAAGAGCTAAGAGTCACCATAAGCTGTTCCCAGTGACCCCAATTCTTTGTCCATGCTCAGAGGAAGAACAAACCATCCTCTCCTAATGATAAAATAGTACTGTGCCCTCAGCGTGTCAAAACACAATAAACGCTTCAGTTTTTGATCTCCTCACAAGCTCAGTGGGCTGTTTTCTGTTTTCCACTTGTGTAAGCCAGGTGAGAGGGTGTCTGTTACCAAAGGTGCCTTGTCTTGGGGAAGGTAAAGGCAGTTGCCTAAGGGTTTTAAGACTTGGAGTTAGAGGGGGAAGCCAGGAGACAGAGTTTGGGCCAGACTTCTCTACCCTGGTTTGTTCTAAGCATAGAACCACACTTCCTCTTCAATCACTCCCTCCTGGCCAAGAGGCTAAGAGAAGACGATGCCAGGGAATCTGTAATTGTATAGCTTTTCCAGTGAACCTCTCCAGATCCACATAACCGGCCATGCCAAAGCCTACTTTCCCCCTCTGAACGCTCAGCAGTGACCAAATGGGCTGGAGGAAGTAGGAGAAATACCGTGAACAATCCTGGGCTGCACCTCAGAGACTAATAAATAATTACTAATGGGAAAGAAAACAGAGGAAAGCGAAGGAGCAAAGCAGCCGGCCAGACAGTCAGCGTGGGTTCCGGCCCACAGAGGGGGACAGACCGGGGGTAAGTGCAAATGAAAAACTTTAACACACCAGCAGTGGTGACCCAAAGACAGCAAAGGCAAGAGTAAAGCTGGCTGGGAAGGTTTTCTATTCCTGCATCTGATCCCTCTGCGCACAGCATGTTTCAGGGAATACTGAAGCTGAGAACGGGACTGTTAAATCATTTGCCATATGAGTGCTGTGCGAAGCCAAATGCTTTGCTTCCCCTTGTAGGGCTCCGGATCGGCTTCATTTTAAGAGAAAGAATTGGAGGATCTCTGCTAAAGTATTGAGATGTGTTGAGACTTACCCCAGACAGCAAAAGGGACAGCGCGGAGAAGCATGGGCAGGTGCCATATTGTAATCTGTCCACCTCTTAAATTATGTAGCATATGTATCACAATATATTGAATTTAAAACCCCAAGTATGACATTCCATAAATAATTCACACTGGCTTTTTCATTAAGTGTGAGCCGAGGCTTAGGACAGTGATACTTGATTTTTTGCTCGTGTCTCATTTAAATACAGGTGTGAAAAGGAAATTACAGCACCGCTGTAGTGAAGCAAACACGGCTGGGTAGAAGCACACTCTCACGTTTGCACTCCTTCCCCAGGAATAATCCAGAATAGAGAAAACATGGAGTTTTCTTAAGACATGGAGTTTATTCAGGCTTCTCCTGCTTTGTAATTATTGCCCTGTATTATTGCTTTGTCATATGTCCTGATTTGACGATGACCCACTTGGAATCACACCTTCTCTTTGCAGGATCCTGGTCCTGTGAGCAGCATCTGGGCCGTAGGGTGCTTATGTCTCCACACACTGAATATCTATAAATTGCTTCTGCAACTCTTCCTTTTCTAGGCCCAACAGCCCAGGGGGAACTCTCTGTTTCACTTGGTTCTGATTTCATTCTGAAAGACTCTTCATGTCTACTTGTTAATTAAAATGCCACATAAGTACAGCCACGCTGGCAGTGTGTCAACCATTGTGCGTCTTGGCTTATAGACACTGGCTCCGCCAATCTGTGATCCATGTTTTATAAAAAGGAAGGATACAGGGCTGGTGTGGTCTGAGACAAAGGCTTTAGAAACGTGGGTAGAGAGCAGTTTTCCTTCTCAGCCCTCGTATCACCCTCTGCTTCGAACATCACTTCCTCATGGACTATATGACCAGCCAATGATCACGCTGGCCTTAAAGCTTTACGGAGCCTTTGGGAAATACACTCAAGAGGCATGATTCTTTCCTCTCTTCCACTCCTTCCATATCTCGTTTGAGAAAATGAAGGTATAGGCAAGATGAAATGACCTGCCTTCCAGTAAGACCGAGCAGGAAAAAGATGGCTACCTTCCTCTAAAGCCCTGGATAAGCTTAATTATGGTTGTACATACAGGCAATTTTTTTTATCTTGAAACAGATAACTGTGCTCATCTCATACTCATTTATAAATAAAACACAACACAAAGTGCTTCCATCTTGAGATGGGAAATGAATCCTCCTGGTGAATAGCCATGTGTATAAGTCTGAAAAGTGAGCTGTCCAGTGTGTATAAGAGGAGGGCTGAAAGACAGAAAAGACCAGCTTGCGGGTAACTGGGGAAGCTTTTGTGAGAGTCTTGAAATAAGTGCAGGTTCTATTAGCTAGGCTTTGAGAAAGAGAAGAGATGTCTTCAAGGCCACGGTGCCCCAGGACAGCAGCAAAGGGCTGGGGATTTTCCAGTGGTGGAGGACTGAGACGGTCGGTTGTACAGATAGTCTGACGTTCTGTGACATCAAAGTCACACTGAGGAGGTGAAGGCTGAGGAATGGTGAGCTGTGGACAGGTGTGAAGTGAGGAACGACGTAACCAGGAAGTTCATCCAGATTAAGGTGCCCGCAAGGCCGTCTCCGCGAATGCCCAGGCTAGGTCAAAACGTCCCTCCCCTCCATAGCCAAGATAATTTTATCACTGCCTGAATTCTGCTGAACTGAAATCACCTTTATGACATTATCCCCAGATGAGACCGGAAGCTTCTTGGTGGTGGGCTTGCTGCTTTAATCCTCCCTAAGCCCTACAGACAGACAGCCCTACAGAGCCATCCGGAGTAGCAATTCATGGAAGACGCTTCAAGTTGGCAGCTAACAAAATGTAGAGCTAGTAAAACAAAGAGGGAAACTGGAAGCTGATTCCGGGGGTTAAAGTCCACATTGCCTCTGGGATCAAGGTCATATTAATAGAAACAGGGAAGTCAAAGGGAGAAACTTCATAGGAAAAAAATGCAGAGCCTTAATGGGTTAATCTTTAAACTCACTGAGGAGGAGACGTCAGCAAGGTTTAGAGATTCAGATATGGACTGCTTGGTGCTGAGGCCCAACCATGGCAGACTTGAGAGGGGTTGGTTATATTTACTGTAATTCGCTTCAATGTATGACATACCAGTGACAAGTCTTAGTGGCTTTTCACAACACGACACATGACACATCTTCTGTGGACCGGGCACTGTTCTGTTGTCTCCTAGTCTGTTCCTGGCTACAAGTTCCTGGGGCATAGTCTCATCACTGTGGAGGGGCAGAATAAGAGGAGATACAGAATCAATCACATGAGCTCATTTTTTTAAAAAAAAAAATTTGTAACCCTTTGCACAGAAATAAACTATCTAGAAGCATCTACTCCCAGCCAGAGACTCAGGATAAACCACACGGCCCAGGTGATAACAAGGGATCAGGAACCATGGTAATGGAAGGGAGGCAACATGGTGCTATACACACACATATAATATCCCAGTAACCTACTGGGATCTGTTCCAGGGTTCTCAGTGGACTGCCAAAATGATTGGTGCTTCACACTGGACACAGTTCCATGCTTTTTTTCCCCTCCTTTCCTTATATAAGGCTGTTTTGTGGTTTGAGAGCAGATGGCACAATTTTCTTTTTTTCCTCCTTCACAATTTCAAGAACAATTCTTTCATACGGTAAGCCATAGCAACCTCAAGATACTTCATTTTGCTCCTTCCTTACTAAATTAAGAAAGTACACTTTCTTATTGAAAAGAATCCCTTTTTACCTTCCCTGTGGCATATCTGAATTATCAGCATCACTACTCCTGTGCGTTGGGGTCATTATAACATGAAACTAGGGCTACTTGAACATGAGCCCCGAGACAGCAATACCAATACCTTTGCAGTCTGTCTGATAACCCAGATGTGGCAACGTGACTAGTGTCTCCATGCACATGACATGGATGCACCTTCAAAGAAACAGGTCACCCCACAGGCTAAAGAGAGCCATAATGTGTCGATTTCACTGCCCCACTCAGAACGGCACACAAATAAAACTTGCATGTACTTCCGGAATTTTCTATTTGATATACCTGTCCTTCAGTTGGCCATGAGTAACTGAAACAAAAAAAAGGGGGGGACAAGGATCAAGGCGTGTTATTGTAATGCTAGTTAGCATGGGGAACTTTGGACGTGTGTGTTCAGATCAGATCGTGCACTGGATGGCTAAGACAAGAAGTAAAGAAATCAAAGGAAAAAGAAAGAAATTGCCGTGGTGTGTTATACTGAAAATGAGAGTAGATTAAAATCCAGGGAGGGCAGGGCATTGCCTGGTACTGCCAATGTGACAGACTGAGAACAAAAGGGGACATTCAAGGGAAATAGCTGCTTCCATCACGCCGAGTCTCCCTCTGTACAGATACCTGGTCAGGTTTCACTTGGTTAATTCAGGTTTAAGGTGACTGCCATAGGCTGATTGTCTGGAATAAGCTGGTACCCTCGCTCACGCAGCTGTGTAAACTAGAAAAAAGAATGAAGCCAAGAGCATAATACAGTAATTCTAACTGTCATCAAAGACCAGGGTGGGTGAGTGTGTCACAACAGGTGAAGACACCCTGGGGTTCCCGAGACAGAGCAGGACTGCTGGAGCAGTTTTAGTGACTTTTAGCAGAAAAGTCTCCTATCTCTTAGAAAGTCAAACAGCCAAAAGATAGCCGTTGGGAAGGACTTGACTCTTGGTACAATAAGAGTCTCTAAGAAGAAACAAAACTGCAACACAGCATACGTAGAGAAGAGTATGCGCTGGCCCAATCATTAAGGCAACAAACTTCACTGTGCATTCAGTATACAAGCGCACTGTGTGTGGGGGCAGGGCGTAGATAGAAATGCACGGCCTTATGGCCATCATATACAATATATTGCGTGCCATATATCTGCCATTGACTGTTTTATTCTCCAACTCCCTATGTATGGCAAATCTTTAGCTTTATTTGTTCCTGCAAAACAGGTGTTTGCAAGTAGATGGATGCATGCTTTGAGTCATGTTCCCTAAAAAAACATTTTGCGGAAGTCCTAATAGAACGTGCTCTTGTTTGGAAATAGGGCTGTTGCATACAATGAGATCATTTGGAAATGGTGACAGTCCCTAACCCAATGCAACTGGTGCTCTAAAGAAGAGAAAGAGAAGACACACACAAGGTGACAACAATCAGAGACCAAGACTAAAATGCTACAGCTTTAAGCCAAGACATGCCGAGCATTGCAACATTTTTGAGACAAGGACAGTTACATAGCCCAGGCTGGTCTTAAACTTGCAGTTGTCTTGGGCAGCCGTCTGAGTGTTTGGGTTGCAGGCATGAGACACCGTGTCTGGGTGGAAGAAATTTTAATTAGGATAGCACCCTTTTTCATGAGGCTGTCCCGACAATCTCTAGCACGAGAGTGGCATGTGCATGAGGACACAGCAAAGTATGTTGTAGTGTGTTCAGTTCCATCTGACAGAAACGTGACATCAGCTAATAAACAGGCAAGCGTGCTCGCTTCATCCGTGCTTTCGCGGTGTTTCTATGGCTCCTTTTTGTGTTGTGAACCCTATCTGCATACAGCATTCGAAGTCATTATTTTTAGAAAGTGATGTTTAGGAGTTCGGGCTGGCTTAAGGGGGGAGTTATACAAAAATATTGCCTCATTTGGCTAAATAAAATCCTTGTGTCCCTTGTTTGAAAAGCTTAAGAGCGAGAATTATCATTTGTGTTTTCCTGGGAACTTTTTGGCCCCGAGTGAGCTGAAGGTCACGATGCCAAGCAGCAGGCATTCCACTCGGGAGGCCTTCAGGAATGCTGGTCAGCGCTACTGAATATGTTCGTGTCAGCTCTGGCAAAACAGGGCACAGACATCTATAGTGAGCTATAGGGCGGACTACAAGCAGACCCACAGCGGTACCCCAGTGTGGATTTGCACCCAGTGTGTAGTCTTCAAAATGCACCCTGGGCTTATTAAACACCCACTGTGTGCTTCTGACGTCAGTCACCTGGAGACCACCTGTGGCCTAAGGCATCTGAACATGCATATTCTCGCAGATTTGCAGACGAAGCAGTAAAGTCCTAGGCTTGCAGGTTGTTTCTCTCCAATTTTGGAGGAGTTATCCTCCACTCAAACTCTGTCATGCTAAAGACGTTTTCTGTAACAGCTTTGTTTGCTTTGAAACCAGGGATTTCTTTTTGCTTGGAAAGGCTGCTCACAGTTATGCGATCAGAAAGGAAATCTGTCCTTGTTCTCTGTTAGCCACCAAGTCCCCATCATCCCGGCTGGACGCCTGCTCCAAACTACCGACATCCTGCATTTGCACTTCCTTCAGTAACTTACCAAGATGTGCAAGGGTTTGGAGAGTTGGAGGCTAATTACGGCTGAGTCATTAGACAGTTTTGTACCAGTGCCATTTCAAAGAGAACCGTGTGGCTGCTGTGGCTTTGGCACTGTGGAGATCCACGCACTGCTCTCGAATCATTCAGTTCTTCTCAGGAGTCCAATTCTAGAGTCCAAACCCAAACTCTCAGAGTTCCTTGTGAGGACACAGCAAAGGCAGAGTTTTTCCTGCAAAACGGCCAACGAAGTAGCTAAAGATGTAATCCAATGCCGTAAAAATAAAGCCTGGTGGGTTTGGACGCCCTTGTGAGTCAGGACAACACATTATTGTGATCCTACATTGTAAAGGAGAGGATGTGTTCTCCACATTTTCCAGAACTCACTACTACGCAGTGTTCCCAATCGCCATGCTGTGGAGCTGAGCCTGAGGAGGCGTGCCAGGCCGTGACTCGGTACACTGAAAAAGTGACATATTTCATATTGTCTTTCAGTAGGAAAGACAAGTGAAGATTAACAGATTGTCCACAGATTAGAGAAGAAACAAAGATGTATAACTCAGGGGGACTGTAAGTCCCATGTTAGATCTTGGAACAAAAAGAAAACACTAGTGAGAAAATACAGAGGAATTTAAAATTATCTGCAGTTGAGCATCAAGAGGTTGAGTTAATTTTAGCCCGAAGAGGTCTTTCCTTTGGGTCTTGATGAACTGTAGCCTCGCAGAACGTGAACAGAAGGAGGCTCTGTCAACACTCTATTAGAATGGACGGGTGAGTCTCAGTCAGCCACAGTAGCTAAGCTTCAGCCTATCAGAAGCAGTCATTGGAAAGACTGTATTCAAATGTGGGGTTCTAACCAATCAAACTGTTTCTCTGCCTGTATTCAGTACCTAACAGCAGGCTGCTGGGATGCAGAGCAGTGATCTGGAGTCCTTCTGGTTCTGAGAGCTGTTCAACTTCCAACCTGCTCTTTGTGCTGCTAAACCCTGTTGACCCAAATACCGTAAGAGGTATTTAACAATGTCAATATTTATGTCTCTGTTCCAATCTCTATATTACAGTCATGTAAGGCACACTGTCAGAGGAAGCTGGACAAAGGGCATATAAGAACATTTTGTATTATTTGTGCAACTTTTCTGCATGATTTTCTGTATGATTTCAAAATGAAGGTTTTTGTTGTTGTTTGTTTATTTGATAACAATTTTGGGCCTCAAAATCGTACTAAAAGTCACAAAGCATCTTCAGCAATTTTCCAAGTAGATATTTTTATTTTATTATCATTAGTACTGAGAACTCTGCCTCCTATAAATATATACTACAAAAGAGCAGACATATCAGAAGTCTTGTTAGGGCCATTCCATAAATGGTGGGAAATTCTGTTCTAATTCCAACCTAAAATTAATTTCATAATTTTAAAAAATAAACCTTAAGTAACTAACTGAAACAGCAATTAATTTTTATTTCTTTAAAGGTATGTGGTGTGGGAAGGCCTTCTGTATATGTATTGCTTTTATTGGCAAATGAATAAATAAGCTAGTTGGGCCTATGACAGGACAGAATAGAACTGTGTGGGAAAACTAAACAGAATTCTGGGAGAAAGAAGGTGGAGTCAGAGAGATGCCATGTAGCTACCAAAGGGGATAGGTGCCAGAACTTTACCCGGTAAGCCACAGTCTTGTGGCAAAACACAGAATAATAGAAATGGGTTAATTTATGATGTAAGAGTTTGCTAATGAGAAGCCTACACTAAAAGGTCAAGTAGTGTTTTAATTAATACAATTTCTGTGTGATTATTTTGGGTCTGGGTGGCTACGGATGAACAAGCATTGTCTGAGTACAGGTATGTTTTTGTTGTTGTTTTTAATTATTTTATTTTATGTGCATGGATATTTTTGTCTGCATGTTTGTATGTGCACCAAGTATGTGCACTGTCCATGGGGGTGAAGAAAGGGCATCTCATTCCCTGAAATTATAGGCAGCAATCAGCTGCCATGTTTGTTCTGGGAATCAAGTCAGATCCTCTAGAAGAGCCGTATCTCCCAACCACTGAGCCATCTCTCCAGTCCCAAGCAGTCAATTCTAAAATAAAACAGTTTAATACAATACTATCCAAGAATATACTTCTTTTATTCTTACATGCTGAAACGTGTTTGTAGGAATATGCTAAAAGTCTCTGCTTCCCACAGTTACTCCATTATGATTCAGTAAAGGGAAAATACTTAATGTGTGCATAGGAGCACTGAAATCACAACCCAGAGTCATAGCTGAATGGAGCTGCACCAGGAAGCATTCACTGGTGCTGCCTGGCATGATGCCACACGCAGTGCAAAGCACACACCTTTGTTTTCTGAATCGAGGCCATGGTGAAGGTATGTGCTACAATATAGAGAGTACTGCCAGAAGCATCCCAGATTTATCATATGCCTAATTTTTGGCATGGTTTATCCTGATTGGCAGGACCCATTGCCCTGGAAAGGAACCTATGAGCACGAATGGGAAAAGTTTTCTAGATTAAGTCAACTGAGACCACAGTTTCAGATAGAAACAAGGATAGAGCAAACTGTGGAGTCGAACACTTTAAAATCGGGACAATTTGGCAAGGAAAAGAGTGCCAGTGAACTTAACCTTACAGGCCAGACAGGTTCAAAGGCAGCTCTAAGTGGTAATGAGATTAATGCCATTAATGAGCAACTCTGTTCTCAACATCAGAAGAACAAAAGTACCCTGAAAACAAGATCCAACTCATGGAAGACTCCCTCTCATGAAATGGAAATTCATCTGAAAGGAGAGAAACTAAATGCAGAATTCTACTGAAGGTGTTCCCTGCTCACAAACAACTTTCCAGAACAGTATTCCCCCAAGATCAGCATGCAAAGGCTAAAAAGAAAAAAGGAAAACCATAGTTCCCATAGTTCCCATGAAGGGACTGGGCTCCAACCTCAGTTGGCAGCAGATATTGGCAGCGTTAGCCACTTGGTACTCCTTTTGCAGGCGTGAAAAACTACTGTATTCAAGGAGTTAGGGAGGCTTGTGCCATGGTTCCAGAGAGCTGCTGAGGCCACACAGTGGGGCAGTCTGAGTCCTTTCAAAGAGGTCCTGGCTGCTACTGCTTGAAGTTGTAAAGGTGAGGTTTAAGTTGCAATGGAGACTCTAGGATGTTGGGGATGCCAGAACTATGTAATGGCCACTGAAGAAAACTGTAACCATGGATGGAACAGACCCAAGAGGGTCTCCCACGAGGGAGCAGGAAGCGGAACTATGAAGGTCGAACTACTTAGATGACTCCATTAGGATCCTTGGATGCCAGGTGTGGAGCTGTGGAATTTTGTATATTCCCTGCTGGGTTTTGTTTTTCCTTTAATCTTGTCAGTCCTAGCTTTGTCCCCAGACTTCTAGTTTGGAATAAGATTTTAATTGATACCATTGAATAGTGGCATTATGTAGCTTGGTTTTGATTTTATACTCTTGTACTTTTGTACTCTCAGAAGAGACCTTAGACATTTAAACAGTTAAAACTTTGTGTGTAAGTGTGCATGCGTGCATGTGTGTGTGTGTGTGTGTGAGAGAGAGAGAGAGAGAGAGAAAGAGAGAGAGAGAGAGAGAGAGAGAATGTATGAGTGTGTGTGTGTGTGTGTTTGTGTGCACATGGAAGTTAGAGAAAGACGGTTTCATGGAGTTGATTCTGTCCACTTTTACAAGGTTTCTGGGACGAACTCATGTGCCCAGGTTTCAGTGAAAAGCACTCTTACCTACTGAGCTATCTCACCAGCTCAGACTTTGGACTTTTAAACAGGGCTGGGATTCTTAAAGACTACAGGAAAATCTGAAATCGACAGAATGACTTCTGCATTATGAGAAGATCATGAGCCTGTGGGGGAAAGGCTGGAAGCTGTGGCTTCAAAGCGCTGTGTTAAGGCTATCAAGTTGACAAGAGTGGAACTGTGATGGTCAATATTCATTGCCAACTTGACAAGAATCACCATGGAGATGAACCTACAGATGTGCCTGTGAAGGATTTTCTATATTGGGTTAAGAGAGGTGGGGAGTTCCCTTAAGTGTATAGTATGGGTTAGGATCTCTAAATAAAAAAAGGAAAAGAGAGCTGAGAACGAGCATCCCTTTTGCTCTGCTTCCTGACTCTGAATGCAATACTATCCACCTGCCTCAAGCTCCTGCCACCATAATTTCCTTTTTTGTGATGGATGGAACCCTCAAATTATGACCCCAAACCCTTCCTTCAGTTGCTTTTGTTTAGCATTTTGTTATACCAACAAGAAACTAAAAACAACAATTAGTTTTGAATGAATTTTTGTCAATGAGAGTGCAGTAACCTTTTGCTGTTGCTTAATTTGGGGACCCCTATATTCAGTTACAGGAATCCTTATGGGATGTGAGGGGTTGAAAGAGATCAGAGACTGATAGGTTTAGTGTCAACTCTCCTTTCCTGTGTTGCCACAATGAGGATCAGAACTCCCAGGGATTCGCTCCAGAGATTCACATCATAGTTTTTAATGATGGATAATTACTTACTTAGCACCTGTGTTCACATTCCCAAGTAGATTTTAATGGCTTACGTATTGTACCTTAAGCCACTGCCACAATTACTCTTGGCTTCTGACCATGATATGGACTCCTAGGTCCCTGCTTCTTCCCTAACTCCATGTCCCAGTAAGCATTAATTTTTCAACTTGTTACAGCTTAGACTCATGCGAGAAGAGATTCTCAATTGAGCGATTGCCCAGATTTGACTGGCTGATGGGCATGTCTGTAGGAAACTCTCTTAGTTATTAGTTGATGGAGAAGGGCCCAGCCCACCATGGGTGGCAGCATTCCCTGGACAGGTGATCCTGAGCCATATAAGAAAGCTAGCTGTACCTAGCATGAACCTGTGAGGAAGCCAGCAAACAGTTTGCTCTATGGTTTTGCAGAGGGACTACTTTGGAGTAATCCAAATATCCTGTCCTGATCCCACTAGGAGTTATCAGTATATACATGTGCTCAGACACTGAACTGCTCACTTAAAATGGGTGATCTGTATTAAATTAAGCCTTAATAAAACTACCTTTAAAATCCCTTTACTGATCTCTTCTATTGAAATCTATAGGACATGGTCAAATTAGGGCTTCTCCTCTACCATGGGGTCACTCAAAATGTCAAGAGCCCTGGGCATTGCAGTAGAGAGCCATATCTACCTAGCAGGAAACAGTTGCAAATACCTTTAGAAATTACTGTTTCTATGGACGACATCAGAAAAGCTTACTTTTGGATACTCTTGTCACCTCATACTCAGCAAATGACTTAGTTTCCATTGCCTGCGGCTCCCTGCCAGTCACTCAACAAACCGGCCAGCAGCACACTTAACAAGCCGGCCCATCACCATGTTTAAAAGATACAACATGGCATTTTCAAACCCTGGGCTGGGTAAAGAAGGATCCCTAGCTGCTTTCCCCAGCATTTTACCTTGCAAAGCCAATCTTCACTTACAGTTTTAACTCCCAAGAGAGAAACAGACGGCACCTGTGTCCCAGAAGGATCCTCTCCCGTAGAGCACCAGAAGTGTGGTATTTTAATAGCTGCCCTCAGCCCCTCCCCTGGGAATGTATTATGTGGTCCTTAGTGACGGGCAAGCCTCCCTGGGTTCCCAGGTTTGAGTCTGTGCCAGAAGCTGGAGTTCTTCCTTTTCTGACAACTTGAATTTTCTTGCTTTTCTTTTCCCCTCGTTTGTTTTTGTTTTATTTGATCCCCTTTTCCTTAAGTACCTGCGCATATGCTTCTGCCTCTTCTGTATAGAAACAAGAAAAGGGAAGAAGTGGTGGGCAGAGTCTGTGGGCTCCCTTCTGCAGTCTCTGTTGACAGCTTATGTGCCAGACAGAGTTGTAATCAGGCTCCTATTAGGCACAGTCAAGAATAAGTGACCGGAAACTCACTGTGTGCCCACATTCTAGAGATGCCCGTGTGTGGGGATTTGTGGGTGAATCAGAGGCTCCCCGCGAAGACGCTGAGACAAGCAGGTCGGCGGATATAACTAGCACAGACTCAGTAGGACTCTGGGTTCTAGTTGGAGTCTGGGATCTGGGAAACTGGAGAGAAAGCTTCACACGATTGAGAAGTAAATGTGGTCATTTCTCACTTCTCAGCTTCTGGAGTATAAAAATAGGGCATTTAACTCATTCTATGTGATCTCAGGGATGCTCATTGAAGGTCTCCATCTTTACTGATCTCTAGAAAATTAGAAGGCTGCTATTATTCCACGAGCTGTTTGATCAGTCATGGAGCAGAAGGACTGGAGCTGTAACCTTGGAATTACACTGAATTCAAGTCCACCAAACCTTGGACTGGCTGGAAGTCAAAGTCAGAGTTTGTTTAAACAAACAAAAAAAAAGTATCCATCAGTCAGAGACCAGCTGATGGAGTCATGGGGACAGTGGAGAACACGAAGTTTGAAGCCCTTCCCATCTTATACAAGAGGAATCCCAGGATACAGCATGTCCCGTGACCTTGTAGAAAGCTGGGAATGTCCAGGTCAGAGGCAGCAGCTGGCCTAGGAGGGCTGCCAGAATTTCTGGGACACGGATGCATTCAGAATAGGAGAAAAAGGAACATTGGAGGGGGTGCTTGGCCAGGGAAAGGGATGGGGAGCTGAGAGAGCCTTGCACTGAGCATTTCTGACTCGTGTATTTCATTTAATCTAAAAATAAGACGGTCACTTATGCTAATATGTGTTTTCTCCTTAACACATTCTCCAGTTTGTCTGAAACTATGTGACATCTACTATAGATAATCTCATGCAGTTATCATGTGAAATTTGCTTTTCTGCCCAAAGAGCAGTCACTTGCCTTTGGACCTGTTTCCCTGGTGTGTAATTAAGTCAGGGAGACCATTTCTGCTGCAATTAAGGACTTTCCACTGCTTTCAGAGAGCCAGAAGTTAGCACATCTGATTCTTAGGGAATCCCCACCCCACCAGATCACCCGGATGTTCTGTATCCTGTCAATTTTCTTGGTTCTCCCAACTTTGATTCTCTCTAGGTCTGCTTTCACCATGTTGGTCACTGTCTGTAGAAGGTCACCAAGTATAATAATAAATAAAAATCTATTCATAGTATTGTAATTTATGAGTGGTACTTTTTAAAGGTTGTTTTGACTTTTATTTTAAATGAAAGTGGTTTTACATGGCCTTCAAGGACACCAGGGACCATCGTGTGTGTGTGTGTGTGTGTGTGTGTGTGTGTGTGTGTGTGTGTGTATGTGTGTATGTATGTATGTGTGTTCTTAGCTGTGCAAAGTAGTAAACATTCCTATTCATCAATCTTTGCTACAATCAAACCACCCCAATGATTAGGAGTGAAGAACAAGAATTTATGTTTCACAGTCCCTGGACAGATGAGTTAGGACACTCTGCTTCAGGCTGAGAATTGATGCATCTGACTCTGAGACATCAGCTCCTTCTAAAAGTGTTCCATATTACATTTTGTGCTCAATCCTGTAAAGCTGTTGCTACCTTCAGTTGCTTTTCTGATTACCCCTGGAGCAGAAGTAAGTGCCAGTTATAGCCTTAGTTACAATAAAATTAATCTCTGCCTTCAGTGGCGAGACAGAAATTTCTCTAGCTCTCGTCCCTTTTGAAGCTGGATTGGACCATGGTTTAGTCAGTGTTCTCTAGAGGAACAGAACCAAGAGAATGAATATATACCACAAAGAAGGTTTATCAGGTTGCCTTCGATGATGTGCACTGGGTAGTCCAACAATGGCGATCAGCATACTGGAGAGGTCGAGAACTCAGCAGCTACTCAGTTCACAAAGCTGGGTGCCTTAGCAGTCCCAATCAGATACTGAAGGCCTAGAAGGTTCCTAGGTAGCCACTGGTCCTCATTCTGTGCGAAAAGGCTGAAGAAGCTGAGCCCTAACACCAGCAAAGGTTGACAGCAGAGGCAGCAATAGAGTAAATGCATTCCCACGCAAAGAGTGAAGGCAGGTGAGCAAATGCAGCGCCATGGCTCCTCTGGAAAGGTTTCGACCTGGGCTACCAGGAGAAGGTACTGCCCACCGTGGGGGAGTGTATTGCATATCCAGCTAAATCTTTCAGAAAATGTCCTCAAAGATTGGCTCCTAGTGTTGATCCCAGATCCAAATAGGTTGACACTCAAGATTAGGATTACAGATCATGTGGCCAACTCTTTGCAGTGGAATACGGGCAGAGATAGTATGACTGCTCCCCAACAGTGGATTCTAAAACTCGTGATATTTTTTTTCTACAATTTACCTCTCTAGTCAAAGCTAAAGGATGAGGTTGGTTTTAATGTCCTGGTGCTAAGGAGAGCCAAAAAGTGGGAAGTCTGGGTCACTACAGAACATGTGAATGGTGTCTTCTAAGCAATCAATAAAGATTGAGAAGTTAACCTCCATGGCTATTTTTTAAGTTAGTTTTTCAAGGCCGCCTATCCCATCGTGGCACACGGTGTGGCAGTCCCTGGGACTGGATGGTGAGCAAAGTGGAAGGTCCACTCAACACCATCAGCACACCCAGCTGAGGAGAGCTCTGCCTTGCTCTGGAAGGGCTTCCTGCAGTACACCCAGCCCGCAGCTGGTGTCCGTAAGAAAGCAGCTGTGCTCATCCAGGACCGGGCCTTTGTGTTGCCTGGGTCCCACACCCCGGCTCTTACCCACGTTTCCTTCGCCATCCATCAGAGACCTTTCTTCGGGCAGAGGGGTGCGAAGCATTTCCTTGGATGCCCGTTGCTCTTCTGCTCACCGTTTCTGAGCGTCTCTCTGATAAAACGAACCTCGCTCTTGTTCTGCCAGGGATTCACCCACCCAAATCCCTCTGATTTCACCAAACCGAAAACACTGTTGGCCCCCATTACAAACCAACATGGGCACCAGCTGGACTCATGTAGGTAGGGTGTGTGTCCCTGGTAAGGAGAATCATTAACCATGTCTTGCCAGTTTCAAGCCAAGGCTTTGTGGGGTGTGAGAGGTGATGGCACCTGTGCAGACACCCCTGCTAAGGGGCACCCTCCATCAATTACCGAGTAGTTCAAGAAGTGGGGAGAAAGAAGAAATTTAATTCCTTTGCCTCTTCTGTCAATCTCTCCCTTTCTGTCTCTCCCTCTTACCTCCTCCTCCTTGGCCTCCTCCTCTTCCTCCTCCTCCTCTTCCTCCTCCTCCTTTTCCTCCTCCTCCTCTTCTCCTCTTTTCTCTCCCTTTCTTTTCCCAACACAAATCCAATTATCCAATTGCTTCAGCCCTCTAGCTGGCACAGCATCTATGGTAGTGTAGCAAATCCATGCTTCGACTCTCTCTGGTAGCCACACCAAAAGAGCTTCTGCTTTTCCAGTTAGCGTCGGCTCTTGCCTCTCCTTCTTGGATCTATGCTGCTTGCCTCTTGTTAGCAGAGTGCAATCCCAGCCTGCACATGGCATCAATCCCCTCCACCCGACCCCTGCCATGACCAGGTACAGTATTTTCTCCTTCATTCTGCCAGACATACCTTTACACTGCAAGACTGCCTTCTTTTAGAACCATGAATCTAGCTGGGGAGCTCCCAGCCAAGACAGGGAAAGCAGCCCCTCTCCAGGAGCTCCACAACCAGCACCGTGAACAAGAATCTCCTGTCCCTCTGGCATCTACTGTTGGGAAAGACAAAAACACTTTCTGTCAAATCTTCCTTCCCAGGGACTGACAACTGGTCTATGATGGAGAATTGGAAGGATGGGGGTGGCGGGGCATGAAAGAGAGGGGAGGGGAGCACGCAGCAGAAAGCTTATTAACCTTTCCAAGAGGCTTGTGATTCAAGCTTGTGGAGCTTAACATTTTTTTTTTCTCGTCCAATTATTTTAATGATGCTGCAGAAAGTCTGAACTTCTGTGCTGAGACTGTGTCACTGCCACGGTCCTAACTGATCACATGGTTACATTCCGACCCAGGCTGGGTCACCCCTGTATGGAAACTCAGCTTGGGAAAACCACTCCTACTGCTCCAATGCATCTCCCCCTCCCTCTCCTCCTCTCCTTCCCTCTCTTCTGTTCCACTCTTCCCTCTCCTCCTCCTCTATCTTCCTCTCGCCCTGCCCCTCACCTCTAGAAAAAAGGCTCCTTTTGAAAGAGCTCTGAAGCTTGAGTCTTAGATGTGAGCCTTGTTTCAGAGTTTTTTAGTTAGGTTTTTTTTAATCCTCATTCACCATTCTCCTCAAAAAAGTTTATGTCCACTACAAGTGACAATTATTTGACTCTAACTCAAACCAGTACCAGGCACGTTACTTGATAGGGGGACATGCTAAATACTTTTTTGTTGTTGTTGCTAAAGAAACTGCAGTCATATAAGTTAGCTTGCCAATAGAGATAGGTTTTTTCCCCTTAGTTTTAATGTATTCTTCATTGTGGAGCAAGAAAATGAAGCTATGCATAAGCATAAGAGTCAACTCTTACTATTAGTTTATTACTTAGAACTCAGGTGCAAACCTAACCATATTCAGACAGACATATCTATTAGACAGGTGGAGGGGGTAGCTAGCTGACATTTTAGTAGGGGGAGACAGGGCTGGAGGTACAGAGGGAATTAGGCAGGGACCTTAGGAGAGAAAGTTAAGCTCCACCCCAAACCCTTTCCCCTGGAGCTATTGCTAGAGTTTCAGGAACCCACCACTATCAAGCGCAGGACACTAGTGACAGAGAAAAAGATGGCCAGTCCCTCTTCTCTTGAGAGAGATGGGGAGAACCCATGTAAACACATGCGTGCTCTACTCCAAATGGGTTTTGTTAGGTGACCAAGACTGGTCTCAGTTTGCTTCTATAGCACAGATTGAGTTCAAACCCAAAATTCTCCTGTTCCTGCCTCCCAAGCCCTGTGACTATAAGCATGTGCCACCAAGCTTTGCGCTGCTCGAGTACATAGCCTTGTGTTTTCCAAAACTGGACACACCTGTGTTGCAAAGCATCAGGCAATAGAAAAGGGTCCTCAAACATCCCAGAAATCCCATTAATGTCCCATCCAGTAACTGTTCAAACTCCAGCGTGACTTAATTTCTAGCATTAAAAACTAATATGAATTTGATTACTGAATGCACCCTTGTTCTAGGCTTCTTTAACTTGGTATCCTGTTTGGGAACTTCCTGTTTGGTACTGTAGACTATTCTGTTCTGACTTTCGACAGTGCACCCAGATCTATACATGTTTGTGCTCCTGACAGTATTCTGGAAACTTCCATAGCCGATTTCCACCCTTTAGGCAATGCCTGAGAGTCCCAGAGGGCCCTCGTCATGGACAGTGCCTACAATTTTCAATACTTATTTCTGCTCTTCAGTGAAATTGTTTGTAAGTTTGCTGTGCATGTCCCCCTCAGATTAACTTTCAGTTCTGTGCATTTCTACCCATCCCCTAACCTAAGCAGAGGCAGACTAGCCATCAAGCCTTCCTTGTAGGAAGACGTCCTTCTCTACCGCTGTTCCCACAACATCCTCCACCTTCCTCCATGTACTGAGTTTTGTGCCTCTCACACATGGAGTTGCCTCATTGGTACCCGGGAAGCCACCAGATTTGCTCTGTTTCTGCTGTGTTTGCAACCAGAGGCAGAGTTCCCAGGCGAGAACACAGCTCTTTGGGTTCTTTTCGTACACACAAACCCACTGAGCCTACTTCCCAGGAGAGTGGGCCACGATCCCGTGGAGCTGGACTTTGGAATATTTGTTCAGTCACCCTGTTACCTAGCAGCTTCAGTGTCGATATTTAATACTGACGAAAACCACTCAAGGACTTCAGTAGTGTAAGATGTTGAGTGATGTGGTTACAGTAAAAATAATTAAAAAAAGAAAAAACAAAGGTCTTAAGGTTAGGGCTGTTCTTCAGTTTCAGAACTGTGTTAATTACGTTACTCATCGTGTGAGAGCCAAAGTTATATTTTAAGTTTTAATTACTATGCCTTAGAGATCCTTGAAACAAAAATGCCTCTGATCTGCAAGCCTCTTACTCAAGGACAGATAGTTCCTGACATGGTGGAGGCTGTTGTTTATAGGAGAAAGCAAGCCACAAGTTTTCATTTCCCTAAGCAAGTTTTTCGACCCATCTGCACTGAATGTGCTTGATCACATGTGGGCAGAATGTCCACATGTAGGAAATATGTCAGAATGTATGCTTGCCCCTGATTGGATGTAGGTTGAAGGTATGTCAGGTTGTATGCTTGCTTGGACCTGATGAGAAATGCAATGAATTCTGGGTTTTCCTTCTAAAGCACTTGCCATACTTGATTCTGGGCCATTTCCTGGAGAACCTGGATATATGGACCTGGCCAGCGCACATCCACCTGGCCAGTATTTAAAACTTGCTTCAAATTTGTCTTTAAGGTATGGTAGTAGCCTTATTCTCAATCGATGGGGTTAACATTTTGTGGAGGCCCCCGGTGAGACTTAGACCATTCACCCAAATTCTAAAGCTGAACCTTGGCTTCAGAACTCCAGGACTGAAGGGCCGCTTCAGGAGGCCTGTGCCTTGAGATGATCCAAGGCTCAGAGGTTGGCGTCTGTTTGCAGACTGTGGGAGAGAACTGTCATGCTGAGAAATCCAGCAAGCATCTATGGAGACCCCCTGGTGATTCATAGTCTGGTTCCGTTTTATGGACTCTCTATCTGGGATCTGGAGGGAATTCGGCGGGACACTGATATTCTCCTGTCCAGGACACATAGTGAGACAGGCGTCACCCACATGTCTGGTTCTGGTTGGAAAGCTTTGATTCTCTATTTCTAGGAAACGTTGTATCTGGTTGTTTCTTTGATAAGTTTTGTTACATTGTTTGACTTGTTGTAAAATATTGTCCGTTTGTTTCTCTTGAAAGTTGGGTCTCCCTGTTTCCTTGGATAGTTTTGTCTGTGTTTTCTGGTGTGTTCGTAAGTTTTGTTGCAAGCTTAGAACTGAGACAGAAATTTCTGAGTCAGATATTTTTGCTGTTTCTGTGTTCCAGCCACCAATGACCACATGGCCACATTTATGGTTGGGGCTCAGAATTTGCCTCTGAACTCTCTGGTCCCTGGATTTGAGTTAGCCGGAGTGTGGATGCCTTTTTGGTGTAGTTAACATTAAAATTGTTTTATGCTGTTCTATTTTATTTGAAAGCAGGCTCTAGAGTTGGTTTATGACTCTCCCTTCTCTAGATCCAAGCGTATTTAAAAATTTCCTCTATAGCCTATGTTAGTCTCTGCCACCTGACACAGTGACAGGGAAAAGAAAGCAAAGCAAATAGCTAAATAAACAAGTAGATAGGTAAATAAATACATCAACAAATAAATAAATAAACTTGGTCTTTGTGAACATTCTGTACCTGAAGATTTATAAGTTTACTTGTTGGATTTGACTAAAAATCTGTAAAATTGAGTAAAAATTTGAAACTAGCAACACACTGCGAGTTGAGAGTTAAAAATTTATGCATGGGTAATTTTAAAGGAACCATGGTAATGTTCCTTTAAAATTTCCATTTTGGATTGCCACCATCTTCAGGTCTTCACATGGCTAGTGGCCATCTTTGCTGGAGTTGGAGATGGTGCATGTTGTGTGACTTCATATTCTTTGGTCAGCTATGTATCTGGCAGTCATATTTGCTAGGATCGGAGAGGATAGATGTTATAGGACTGCCCTCTTTGGGCAGTCACATGACTGGCAGCCATCTTTGCTAGGGTTGGAGAGGGCAGATGTCATATGACATCACCATGTTTGGGCAGCCACATGAATGACAGCCATCTTTGCTAAGGTTAGGGAAAACGGATGTTATATGATTTCACTGCCTTCTTGATTAAAGGTGATCAGATGAAGTAGGCCTACCAAGGTGGAAACAACAGGTCTCCAAGATATTTTGGATTAGAATGAATTTTTGTATGATAATTCCTGTCCTGTCCTGAAAACAAGGCTTATGAAAGATAGGATTTTAAAACAATGGCTGTTTAATAAGGTATTAAAGCTGTACTACCATACTTTTATAAGCAAGAATGTACCTTGCTCTGGCAGCTAAACTTTATAATTTAATAGTTGCCTAAGTGATGATGGCTTTAAAGACATGAAGGGATCATGGGGAACAGTTGTGGTTTGCAAATGTGTGGCAGGGCTAGGATTTCTAAAGGGAGCCCAGCTTCCATGGTGGACCTTAGCAGTTTTGGAAATGCTGGAGTCATATGATTGTCACAGAAGCACCAGCCACAATGAAGTGGGGCAGCCCATGTATATGCTGCCAAGGGCGGGGCCAAAGAGGCTTGGCGATTCAAGCTTCTTGAGAAACCCAGAAGGATTGCGAGTGACTCCCAGATACTGAGCTTGGGATTGTTTGCACTTTGTGCTTATGCCCTGTTTTCTCCCCCTCCCTTGAAGTGAAAAAAAAGTACTTTATTTTTGAGCATAGGGAAAATTTTAGATTTTTACAGAAAATTAAATTGGGTATTTCTTAAGGAATAGTTTTTAAAATATTTAAATTTACAAGGCTATGAGACATTTTAAGTTTATAAAATATCTTATATTATCAATATTTGAACTTCAAGATAAGTAAACAAAGGGCAATAGGTTAAGGCCACAGCTATGAGCACCAAATATTAACCACCAGAAACAGGAATATTCCTATCTTTTGATGTATCAAGACAGTGACTTAAGCAATCTAATAAAGGGCTTAGAGGAGCTTCTCAGGCTATGAGTCTCGACCCTTTGGAAGTTGAAAGATCTTTCCACGGGGGTAGCCTAGGACCACCTACTTGTTGGATCTTCACATTGATTCATAACAATTTCAAAATTGCAGTGGTGAAATAACAACAGGAATGATTTGCAGTTGGGGGTCACCACAACACGGGTAACGATATTGAAGGGCGGAAGGATGGAAAAGTTGAGATTCACTGGCGTGGAGAATGTTTCTCCTTACCTAAGTCTATTCATGCTTAGGAATGGATGCCTAGCCTCCTTTATTTTGCAAACTTTGCTAAGCTTAAACTTTTGATAAACTTATATTCTGTTGTAGTTTAACAGGATCCAAAATTTTCCCAGTCTGTCTGTGGACTATGTTTATGTTTATGAGTTAAAAGGTTTATTTGGATACTAAAGAAGCTTCAATTCAGAAACTGTCTTTTAAGGCACAAACTTAACAGAGATGAAGCTATAAAGTTCTTTGCCCAGGGTCAGGCTTTTAGACAAAAGCTCCCATTTCCTCAGGAGCTTGAAGAAATTCCTGTTTGCTAAAAAGGGAGTCATTCTCCTTATCTCTGGCAAAAGGAACTTGTGGCCCTTCCATTAAGACATGATTGTGGTGCCTATTAGCTTGTCAAAGGCAATGCTACCCTCTAGACTCCCCCAGTCCCTGCTAGCAAACCCTACCCCAGCAAGTTTTAGTCTTAAGAAAGTCAATAAGTTAATGTAAACTGTTATAGGTAATTAAGAAAAATCTGACAAAAGTCTTTAAAAAAAGAATAAAGTAATATTAAAAACTAAGATATATAATGATGGGAAATACACATGGTGCCTAGATCCTGTTTGTTGCTTTGTTGACTTTGAATTTTTCAAATGCCAATGAGTGAACACCAGTTGCTGAGTGACATTGGATTGTGGAAGGAACTACTGAGTTAAACCAGCTTATATACTTTAGGGATGTCTTGGCTTCAGAGTGAAAGTTGAGAAATGTATTGGGAAAAGTTATGCTCTTGTTTTCCAAGAAACGAAAAGCTATGGATTCCTTAAAAACTAATAAAGATCAAATTTGATCTGGGGAGACCTCCTGAAGATCATGGCTGCAGATGTGAGGGAAGAAGCCAGGACAGACTGCAGGACAGGTGTTGTGTATGCTGATCCCTCTACACAAGAACAGCTCTGAAACTGGATGAAACATGGTAAATCTTGTTGGCTACAGAGCCCTCCTAACAGTCGGGTTATACAGTCCAAAGAGACTTATAAAGTTGACAGATGTCTCTGACCTGCTCAAACATAAAACAAGTCATCTTTAAGTGGCTTGCGCACACTGCACATTCCATATTGGAGTTAATACAGAAGTGCAGGCTACCTTTAAAAGTTTGTTTGTTTTCTGAACAAAAGGACTTTTTACATGAACAAAGACAAGACAAGTAGACCAGACGACTCAGCCTCCGAATGCCTCAGTTACAGTTTCCTCAAAAATCTACATCCAGAACAACTTCAGAGATGCTAGCTGAGATGATCCAGCCTCACAGATTACTCCAGCCAAGATTTCAGATAAGCTCTACAATTTCCCATCACAGAGACCAAATAAAAAATAATACAGCTAGCTCTCCACGGCTTGACCATTATCCCAATTTTCTAAGGGTTCGCTAGAGATGCCATCACCCCTACACATCAGGAAGCAGTCTAGAGAGCATGATGCCCACATCCCCAAGAGGTAAGGTGGGGAGTTTCTGGTCATTTGATGGATGTTTGTCATTGCTTGTGGGGTTGATTGTAAGTTATTATTGGCCGTACTCAAGGAGGAAACTCAGCAAAGGAGGTTAGATTCAGAGATCTTTCTAAAAAGAAAAGAGGATGTAATATAGGAAAGGGTAGATTATTGAATCTATTTTTAAACTCAAAAAACCAGCTACTAATCTCAAATATTTCACATTGATATGGATTTTTTTTATATTTTTCACAAATTTAAGGTTATCTTTGTTATACTGTATATATGTTTCTATTCTTCTTTAAGGGTTTGGACCTATGCAACTCATTTTTAAAAAAATGATGTATAATTAAGAAATACAGGGTAGTAGCTAGTCATCTATAATAATCAAACTTGTAATCATGTTAGGCATGTTTACAAGGTTAAGCCTAGGTTTGTTTAGCTCAGATATACTTAATAGACAACGGTCCTCAAACTTGCGGAGATCTAATAAATATGGCATTGAAAATATGTTTATTGGAAAAAGCTTACTATGACAGACAGAAACTCTCAGCTCCTAGCAGTTACACAAGGTCTCCAAAGAAGATGACGGGTCATCATGATGTCTCCACCTAGATTGTAGTAATGCTAACCACTGGGCATGACTACCCCAATGCAGCACCTGCTGCCAGGACCCAGCCAAAACTGTGAACAAATAGGACACTGAAGAGTTGATTTCCCCACTTTGCCTAGATAAAGTAAGGTCAATCTCTTCCATGTTCCTCCTCCACAGGAAGCCTCTCATCTTCCAGGCCTTGCAGCAGAAAGCTGATGTTGTCCTGATACCTCTGCCCCCAGTGCCATGGAGACCACAGGAGCCTGAGATGCCCATCTAGGATATGGACCGGTCTCTGCCATTTTAACTGATGACCACCTGGATTAATCCACTTGCCATTTGGGTTAAACTTCATGCTGTAGTTTATCTTTCTCAGATCTCTGATGGTATGGGCATAAGCTAACTTATCAGTGGCAGGCAACCAGGTTCTTTCAAAGGCTGAAGCCACTGTTAGTTCATTTCATATAAAAACCAAGCTGTGTTTCTTTCTGCAGATACTAGGCCCCCTATTGAGAAAGGGCAGATAGGTTTGTCTTTATACCAAGCTTCATGTTAAAAGATAAACAGGTTTCAGACGTAACTTTCCACTAAAGGAACATGATCTGAAATAATTCTCTAGTAAATGATAAGATGGAAAGAAAAGAATGTTAAAGTCTATGCAAGTTTTAAGAGTCTAAGAAAATGTTTTAAGATATATAAATGTCTGAGGATATGAGCGTCTATGTCAGTTCTGAGGCTCTAAGATAGATGAAAGTCTATGGATATGAAAGCTTTGGGGATCTCAGAAAATGATTTAAGATATAAATTCAAGTTATAAAGGTGAAAGTCAATGGTTTAAGATATATGAAAATGGAAAATGTTTCAGATTTTCTTTCTCATTCCATGCTATTGTTACACTAAGATTTCAAAAGTTCAGAATTTTAACCTTGATTAACGGAGTTCAGATAAGCTGGTAGTGCAGTGGCTTACTCACTGTTCAGTCACAAGCTCAGGACACTAATTACCTGATTTTTCTACAATGTGAATTTTAGTCCAGATTGGTAATGCTAATATATCTAAAACATATGTCTTTTGAACTGAAAACTTCATGTAAGCGTCAGAGCATTGAGGGAGTCATAAGACTTGGATTCATCTTTCCCAGGTCAAAGCGATTTCAGATAAGTAAAACCTATGTTTCATCATTTGCATACTCTTAAGGATGGGATCTCTCTCACTTTCTCTCTCTCCTGGTCTTGGGGCTTCCCTCTTCCCATAATTATTAGGACTATGGGCCTGAAAGTTTCAAGTGTAAGATTGTCCTTTAAGTCCCTAATTTCTAACTTCTGTCCCTAGTCTATATCGGGATTTCCTCTTGGCTGACAGACACATTCGAGCATCAGCTGCTGACTATATCTTGCTCCGAATGACTGCGAGCCCTGTGCTTACTGAAAGCTGCTATGTGTCAGTCTAGCTTATGTGAATGCTCCCTGTCTCCTCAGCTGGGTCAATGAGTCAGATGCTTCTGATGAGTGCCCCATGACCTGAGTTCCCTCCTTGCCTTTGACCAGCATTCCAGCCTTCCTGGGCCCTGACAACCATGTTCTAGTCTCAGCATGAAGTAGTCACAGATGAGAGTACATCGTCCATTATCCCCCAACAGAAGTGGGCATGTTCAATCAAAAGGAGACTCCCTGGCATAGGAAGCAAAATGGCTACTAATAGTGCCTATTGGCACACCAGGAAAGGTACCTATAAAATCAAATAGACCAAATCTGTCAACAGGAAGGCTGATTAGCTGAAATAATTCTATAGTATGATAGGGCACTCTCTATGTGCCTGTTCTATGTAGCAATCACTCTGACCAAATACTTGACAAGATACAAGTTAAGGAAGAGGGGCTCATAGTTTGAAGAGACCAGCCTATCATAGTGGATGACTTCAGGGTGGTGGAAGTGTATGGTGGTTGCCTTTTTACCTCTCAGCAGACCAGGAAGCTGAGCCCCAGCCCTCCCCAGTTTTCCTAGTTTGGCTTTACCTGGGCCCCGCCTTCCAAAGGTTTCATGACATTGCTAAGCAGCACTATGAGCTGCGGACCAGGCATTCAAAGCCATGAGCCGACTGAGAACAATTTGGAGCCCAAGTGTAGCAGCACCTACCAGATGAGTTCTTCGTAATCTAAACAGTTTCTCTGTGACTCGGAATCTCCATTTTCCCATTTGTAAGGAGAGGAAAAGAGAGCGATAGTGATGAACCCGCGGGATAACACGGAGAAAAGTCGGGAGGAATGAATGAGACAAGAGGTCAATTTCTTGCTCGATATTCTTTGGAGAGATCTTAGTCTCTCTGTCTTAAAATTCAGAATACTTTGTAGACCTTTATGCTGTTCTAGCAATAAATGATCTGTCTTTCATTGTCTGCCTCTCTTGAATCTAACAGGATCCTACATTAGGTAGTGACACTTGAAATGAACCTCTTTTCCCAAAAAACAAACTTTAAATTAAAATTTTAACTTTAAACTTTTAATTTAAATTTTAAATTAAAATTTTAAATTTAAACTTTAAATTTAAATTAAAATTAAAATTGAGGAAAATTTCTCCCCTGTAGTCGAATTAGGGCTTTTTGTAGTGAAGCTTTTGACCCAAGGCTGATCAGTTGCCTTTTGTAAGATCTCCATCATTCTATCTGCTCACTGTCCCAAGAAAGACACCAAACACATAGCTGAGTCCAGTGACTCTCTTTTGCCATGGATGCAGTTATGGCCCGGGTAGCTCCACTTCAAGAAGGGCACTGGGAAAGGTGAACAACACAAGTGATGTGTAGCAGGGCTTTCTTGTTCTTTTCTGAAAGATTTGGACATGATTTGCAGAGGCAAAGGGAAGCTGGAGAGCCACACGCTGACTCTGACCCTAAAAATGACGCAGGTCTTGGAAAGGAAGACTCAAATTTTGTTCTTGAGTATCGCTGTGCGGTGCCAGCCTAGGTTGGTGCATCCAAAAGCAATTTGGCAGGTCGCTGGTTTGTTTCCTCTGATAGCACGGAACTGGAGGCAGGGTTGCCAAACAATTCCAGCTGGCATGGCTTCTAATATGAGTGTCTCAGAATGGTCCCCTGGCCTTCAGCTAGACCTGGTCAAGAGTCTATTAGACTTCCTTTTCTTTTTGCTTTAATTTCCAGCCAGTTGCAATGGAACCAGGTTGCAATACAGCTCAATGTATTATCCACATTTTTAATCCACAACTTGAACCATAAAATAGAAAATGTAATGTTAATTTGATAAGTATGTACGTTTACAAAAAGGTTCCCATGTAGGCTCTTTGTCCTAGGTCTGAGTGTGGTGGATATATTGGAATAAACGTTATAGAAAATGCATTTATGACTTCTCTGAGACTTTGATATTTAACCATGCACCAATAAAGGAGAAGTTATCACCTCCATTTTAGAGGTGAAAGCACAAAGGTTTAGAGATTGAAATTAATAATTTGTTCAAGTTCACACAGGGCTAGAAACGGGGATCTAGAAATTTAGGTTTCCTGTGATTTTCCCCCTGCCTTGCCCTTCTTTACTTCTCATCGATTTAGAATCTTGTAACAATCACCTCTTTCCCTTTCATATAGACTTCATGTAACCCTAATGCAAACTGTTCACTGCCAAGGGTTGCCCCTGTTAAGCCTGGGAATTCTTTCTATAAGGCCCAAGACAGCTTACTGAACATCTGGTACTGACAATAGCGATTCACTCATCTGGATAGCTCTTCTTTTTACTTAAACAAAATCTACATCTGCTCAGACTGACTTGCTGGCAGCTTGTACATTGGTCTTCCCAACTCTGTGCCCGGTGGTACAGATTTCATAGCTTGGCATCAGCCATGGAGGGTGGGTTCTCACTGCAGAAATTGCCAAAAGCTAGAGATCAGAAGTTCCATGGCAACTTGCCTCTCACT
The DNA here is from genome assembly GCF_982192425.1 of Myodes glareolus. Lineage (NCBI taxonomy): Eukaryota > Metazoa > Chordata > Mammalia > Rodentia > Cricetidae > Myodes > Myodes glareolus. The sequence goes on along the minus strand of NC_142035.1, from coordinate 44,738,009 downwards.
GCACTGGCAGCCAACTGTGGAAACCTGTGGGCACAGTTTTTGACTGCCTTGTTGGAATGGATCTGCCCGTGGGGCTTGCAGAAGAAACCAGAGTCTTCTTCCATCTCAGTCCCTCGAAAATTTCAGACCAAAAATTTTTGGATGTGCTATTTTTCTATCCTATCTTCAGAGAGACCTGAGTTAGAGTCTAAGTTGTTCCCTTACATAATGTAACTTCAGACACATGATTTAATCTCCTTAAGCTTTAATTTTCCTAATCAAAATATGCATTGATAAAAAGCAACTCCTTACTTCTAAGTTGATGTGAAAATCACATGATAAGACAGATGCAGAGTGTACTTCCTGGTCTGTAGAGAGCACTTAATTAACTTCAACTCTCTTTTTTGTTCTTGTTTTTTGTTTTTTTTCTAATCATAATGCTAGGAGCTAAGTAGCCTAAACAAAGGGTTTGGCTATAGAGAGTTTAATGCCCAGACCATGTACAGCAGAGGAAGACAAGTTAGACAGTTAGGAGAAGTGATGAAAGATACTGACACCCCAGGATCTACCAGCAGCAAGGAACCGTGACCACCCCAAGATATAAAGGCACAATGGAAGGAAGTGGTAGGCCCAGACCGATAACCCTGTTGTGCTTGGAGCATAGACATAAAGCTCATGAAAAAGGAGGAAGGCCACAACAAAACCTTGAACTCTTTCTTCCTGGCCTCCAGCCTTCTGCTAGAAGACCCAGACCCAGAAGTCAGAAGCCACAAGTTCCATAGTGAGATGACTCCACCCATAGAATTCACCTCTTGGGATACAAAGTAGACCACAGCAGAGAAGAGCAAATTGGGATATGAGGGAGAAAGATGAGAATAATTAATCAATTTTTGAAATCTCAGTCTTTTTTAATACATTAAATCCATTTCTGAACGTGGCTTCCTGTAGTAAGATCCAAACTAAGAAACTGCAAAATAGAACTGTCGAGGTTGGGGAGTGCTCCATCCAAAGAGGTAGGTTCGGTTCTTGGAGTTAATTGTGCTTTAGACCGTACGTGATTGGCAGTTCATCCATCACACTGCAATTTTCAAGACCCCACAGCCTGGCAGAAAGTGCTTTTCACCTGGTGGAACCATATTTTTCCATTCACTGACATAATCTTACCTTCTATCTTTGGACCTGTGTGACCTACTATACTCGCTGCTGTGGCTGATGCCAGCGTGTATGCTTTTCCTGTTTAAACTGGTCAACTCTAACAGCAGCCCTCTTTTGAACCTAACTCTCTGTAGTCTCTTTAAAGCTTTCTATAGGAGGGGCTGAGGTATTGTCTTCAGGGTTCCTTAGAGTGAGTGTGTATTTGTGTGTGTGTGTGTGTGTGTGTGTGTTTAAGGAGTTTACAGTTCACACAGAGGCTTTTAAAGAAAAGCAATGTTTTTTTTGTTTTGTTTTGTTTTTTTTTTTTTTGGAGGCGGTCACACTTGCTGGTTTAGAGCCTGGACCGCGGGGCAGCATGTGCCTTCTAACTTACCACTGTCTAAACCTTCCAGATTCTAAGAGGTCATCGATCCTTTCCCCAATCCCAGATTTCGTAAAAAAATTCTGTAATCATTCACAAAGTTAGTAAGCACGGTGTCACTCAGCCTTTTAAAGCTATTTCCAGAAAGCATTTCTTACAAAAATGTAATTGGACGAGTCAAATAAACCCTAATGATCCAAGTTGGGGGAGGTTCTTGGGCTGAGTCAATTGCTATGTCTCTGAAGTCCATATCCATGTGGCTGTCTACAAAATAAAGGTGACTATAATGATGCTCCCCAAAGTGATCTTGGTAGCATTGTAGATTGTTGCTGTCTAACTCAGCGACATTCACAACCTTCTATTATGTTTAAGTCAGACACAAAATGCGATGTTTACAACAGCCACGCAGGTGAGTTCTATGTGAATGGCTGAGGTGTAAAAATATTAGCTTTTGAATGCGCAGGTATTGCGTATTCATCTGTTCTCTATACTCAGTACCACTTCTGGCACAATACATTTTTTTATCTTATTGTCTATTAGCAAAGTAAATTGTAAATGTAATAACAATGGCAATCAAGACCAGGAATGTTCCAGAGAGCACTGGTTTCTGTGGAGCAATTACACATTCCAGGAGGGGCACTCCGCTGCCTGGGTGTAGCACACTGATGAAGATTCAATGTTGCCAGATTTCTCTCTCTCTCTCTCTCTCTCTCTCTCTCTCTCTCTCTCTCTCTCTCTCTCTCTCACACACACACACGCACACACACACACACACACACACACACACACAAACAGTTCTGAGTTTTTATGTTGGGCAGTTCCCCAGAGACAACCTGTCTACACTATTGTTTGTCCCTGTGAGGCTAAAGGCTCCTCCGTCCATATGGAGAATTGAGTTCTAATACGCCCCGCTTTCCCTGACATTTCAGAGCACCTTTGGGGCTACTGTTCTGAAAGAGACTTTTCATGGCCTGTGATATCAAAGTACTTTAAAGAAACAAGGTAACTCTGAAATTAGGAGATATGCTCTCTAAAGTGTAACTCTGGGCACCTTGGGGCTAGATCTCTTGGTTGAGTGTAACTGTAGCTTCTGATCAAAACCTTCCTCTGCTTTTCCGCCCTCTTCCTCTGCAACGTTTGATGGGGGCTGTATGGTTCTGCTGTGCTCTGCAGGTTGGACACAGATCCTCTGGCTTTCTGAGATGGGCTTCATCCTGTTTGCTGCATCTGTGTCTTTCAGCTCCTGCTGTTAGTGTTTTTTAACCAAAGAATGATAACTTTGAACTTTTGGCTCTTGACCCCTCCATTGCTAAGAGGATGCTGTCCTTGACTTTGCCCGGGGCCAATTTCCTGCCCTCTCCAAGAGCATCTACCTCATGGAAAGAGACACAAGGTTCTTCCCTTGACAACAAGTGCTGTTGCCAGATGTGGTGCCCGGGAAATGCTGCTTTATGTTAAGGCATACATTGCCCTGACATTCTAAGCTCAGCTAACTTGGTGCATGTGTGAAGGATACACCAGAACCAGAGGATTAGAATTATTATTTTATGTCTTTCCTTCTGCTTGAAAGAAAAGAGAAAATTGAAAAAAAAAAACCTGGTTTATAATAAACAGAAAGCATTACGTTATTGACCTGAAAATAAAAAAGCAAATGCTTATTAAGGCGTGTTGGTCACTATGTGTTAGAGGACAGGAATTCCTGATGACGCAATGTGCTTTATCCAGAAACTGAGTACAGAAACCCTTTCATATGCGCTAAGACTGCAGCTGCAGTAAAGCTGCCGCACAAACAAGTCTCCTCTGACTGCTGGGTCCCAACCTCTCTGCTGTGGAGCAGGTCCCTGCGGGCAGCGATACAACTTACACACCTACATTCTATATCCAGCATCCAGAGTGATGCGGTCCAAGTGAGTAAAATCGGTGGCCAGAGCTCGTGGCTGTGAGATACTTGGTGCTCCTGAGGGCCAACGCAAGGTCTATTGGAGGAAAAGAATCCTCAGTGGAAAGACTAAATTTTTTGTTAAATCCTATAGGGAGAGTCACTTCTTCAACTGAGCAGTGAGTTACGTACCACATGTCCTGTGTGTATTTAACATGCCACACAGATGTTGCAACAGTTAATAGAAAACATTATGTTTAAGACTCCTAGAAAAACTAAGTGTAAGAGACCATGACTTCATCAAGCAGTTGATCAGTTCTATCATGAGAATACCTAAATGAACAACTGGACATACTGCTTCTTTATCAAAAACATGTGATCTTGGGGGAAAAATCAAAATTGATGTGCCTATCGGAGGAACCTTAATTTAGGCCAATGACACACCTTATGTATAAATGTGAGGTCACCTGAATAATGCCATCTGTTTCTATTTTGGGCCAGAAATAAGAAAGAACTGGTGTTGACTATCGGTGAAGTCTGGAGAAGCAAAAATATTCTAATATTCAGACACAAATAATTGAAAAAAGGGACTTGAGTCAGGGCAGGGAGGAAGAAGCCCCAAGAGGGAACAGTGAGGTCACCCAGTGATTGGGAATAGCAGGAATCAGTTACCGCCTCAAAGGTTAAGAGACAATGCTCTCAAGCAAGGCCAGAATCGGACCCACCAAAGGGGGTATTTCCAAAGGGTAGCGAATCCGGGAGGAGGCTCATTGCCAGAGACCTGAAGAACAGAGCTGGGGTGAGCGACCTAACTTGTCCTAGCTCCCTCCTCGAGTGTTCCCACAGAACCTCCCTGTGCCTGTGCCTGCCAGGCCAAGGTAAGCAGGTTCTAGATCCGAACATTGACACTTGCTCAGTACCTCAGCGACTAAGTGCCTTTGTGTTTACATTAGCTCCTTAAGCAGGCTTTCGAGGGGACTTTAAAGCAGAAAGTTCTAACACCAGTTTAAAGTGAAGTTTTCTTTTAAAACTGATTGAAAGACAATTATAGCCAATCAGTGTTTGCCACTAATTCATGACACTGTTTGGCCTCCGGACCAGTCTCTCTTCATTTTTTTTTTTTTTTGTCTCAAAGGTTCTCTGCTGTCCCCTCTCGCATCTCCTTTTCCTGAATTTTAGCAATAGGGTTATCCAGTAAACAGGAATGATGACTTCATTCTTTTTTATAACCTAATCCCTCAGAGGGTGAGGCAAGCTGGGGGTGGGGGTGGGAGAGGACACGCTGGTAACTATTTTAGACTTGTAAATTTTATAAGTTCAAATATGTTAGTGTTAGGACAGGAGTAGGGCAATACCTGGCTCTATGATGTAAACACAGCAAACACCAGGGATGCAGGAAGGGAAATATTAGCAAAAGAAGTCTTTCAGCAACTTCCCTGCTATTCCCTTTGGTCTGAACCACTCAAATCCTTCAGAGTTTTCTGACTGCCTAGGGGACTCTGTTTTCTGCCATCCGAAAGAGAGGCGAGTTCCTTCTGAACCACCTTGAGTGGAATCTGCTTCTGAGCCTGGTAGGCTTGTCCGCAAGGGCAGGCATGTTTAATTAACAGTCCTGCGCTCGATGTTTTATTATTCCAAACGTTTGACAGGTATTGTCACATTGACTCTTTCAGCAGCCGTGTAAAGGAGCTGATTAGAGGCAGAGTTGAGGGCATGTAAGCATCACTTCTCCATTGAACAGACGAGGAAACGAAGCACGCAGAGTTGAAATTACAGCCCTGAAGTTCTGCCGTGAAGGCACGGGCAGTCAGAATCGAGGCCGTCTAGTTCTCTCGCCTGCTTTCTTAGATAGCACACCCTTCTTCTGTTTCTCCAACATGGCAGGCAAAGGCAGTGAGCGCTGCAGCGTGGCACGCAGAACTCCACAAGCAAGCGTTCCAGCGAACAAGGCAGAACCTGCCTGGCCTTTGATGATGTGGCTTCAGAAGTCACTGAGTGTAATGCCTGCTTTAATCTCTCAGTCACAGCAGTGACAAGCCTACTCATATGTGGGAGGGGTGGCAGAGTGTCAAAGAATTTGTAGCCAGGCTTTGATTCCCTCACAGTGAACAAAATACTAGCACCAGTATCTGCAGTATATAATACACAGTAGGGTGGATTGGTTTTTATTTGCTGAAATGGCCTGTTGACTGCTTGTATTTGGCCTTCATATACACACATATATGTGTGTTTATATAAATATATGTGTTTTGTATATATATATATTATATACATATATATTTATACACGCATACATATACAGACACACACACACACACACACAAACACACCAGGAAATAGTCTTTCTCAGGCGGTCTTTCTCTGCTCCAGCTAGTATTTTGACACCTCCCTTAACTCCGCCAGCCTTCTAAATGACATCTAACAAGAATTCCCCTGGCTCAGGTTTACTGATGCAGTTTTACCAACACAGAAATGTTCTGTTACCTGTATTCAAAACACATGGCTAAGCCAATATTTTTTTAAACTCCCCTGGATTTTCTCCCTTGTGAACACTGTACAATTGCCAAGTTTAAACCTTAAACTTTCAGACACTTTTGAACAATACTCAGTGATGAATATGTAAACTATTTTGGTAAGGTGATGTGGTAGTAATGGTGTGTGTGTGTGTGTGTGTATGTACGTGTTTGTGTGTGTGTATGTATGTGTGTGTATGTACGTGTTTGTGTATATATGTGTATATGTATATATACATGTACATATGTGTGTATGTGTGTATATATATGTGTGTGTGTATGGGTGTGTGTATGTCTGTGTATAGGTGTGTGTGTTGGTCGATGTATATATGTATGTGTGTATATGTATGTGTGTATGTGTTTGTGTATATATGTATGTATATGTGTGTATGTATGTATGTATATATGTGTATATATGTGTGTATGTGTTTGTGTGTATATGTGTGTATATATGTGTGTCTATGGGTGTGTGTATGTCTGTGTATAGGTGTGTGTGTGTTGGTCAATGTATATGTGTATGTGTGTGTATGTGTGTGCATCATCTTCAGTGAGAACTGCAGGCTTTCTACATTAACTTCACTGTAAAGCACTGAACTCGTTTTGCTGAAATCTTTTAAGTACAGGTTCAATTTATGACCCCGGAGACTGGCAAAAATATATTCAGCTGAAAAATATTAAAAAAAGACTCCATTTACCAGAATTCTGGTTTTGATTAACAGCTGAGTTCTTGACCAATGTTGCTTTAAAAAAAATAGCTTTGGTGACTGCCACAATTAGAGAATCCAATGATGTTTCTTTACGATACATCCCATAGGAGCAATTTGATTGGTACATAATGAAAAGCTTCAAAAGATGACCATTTCCTTCTGTATTGAGGCCTACAATAGAAATTCCACACGCATACAATGCAGAGAGATTGACTGGTTCATCCCTTCACAGCGGGGCTCATCTTAATCATGCGGCTGGCCTTGTCCTTTCCTCTCACACTTACATACTCAGGCAGATGACAATGATGCACAGTGACTGTTCACACTCTCATGCCCTGTTGTTGCTCTTGTGAGTGTGCAAACAATTGTTAAAGGAGCCATCCGTGAAGCTGTTTTTATTGCTGAAGACTGAAGCAATAGGAAATCAAATTGAATCAGTTTAGCACGAATGTCCATAAACCCGGTCATTGGACTGGCTGTGCACGGGATGTCTTGACAGAGCCGACCAAGTTGACCTCAGCAGAAAGCTGTCTCTGCCTTCTTTACAAAGTGCACATGTGATTTACAGAGAGCATGATACGGCTTTCCTCCCGTCTTAGATAGCAGAACTAGATGAGGGCACTAGGATTTGTATCCCACTTCTACAACTTGGACCTGAATGGTTTGAGATATGCTACTTAACCTCTATGGGCTTTTTATTTATCCTTTATAAATGCCCATTTTCTAACATTCTTGAAAGGATCAAATGACGTAATATATGTTCAGAATGACTGACATAGCCTAAGTGCTCAGTAAATGTGACTACCACCAATTCCACAGGAGGCCTCTGAGAGTCCTTATATCTCTTTAATATAAATTGCCTTGACACCATCCCTGAACAAAGTCAAATAGGTCCTACTCCAACAAGGTGGTCTTGTGGCCCTTGAGGAACCCACTTGTCAATGACATTGTCCGATAATCAAGGGGGGTGGCTTTAATCAAGGCCTGGAAATACTGCCTGCCAGATAAACAAATAGACGCGTGTAGTTTGAAGAAAAAATGTCTAGTGAAACACAATTCACTCTGCCACTTTAGAATTTCAAAGGAAATAAGAGAAAAACAAACATACCACTAGGGAACTGAAAAGGCAAGGCACGTGTCTCAGGGGGACAAAACCAGATCAGCGGGAAGCGGCAGACCCTGGTGTGCCCTCAACATTTCCCATAGGCCCTCACTTCTACTGTGCTTCTGCCAGAGGAAAGGCTGTAACAGAAGGTATGAGGACAGGCCAGTTAAACACGGGAGGGAATTTCCTGACAGTCGGAACAGAGCAGAGGCTTGATGTATATACTGCGAGAAAATATTGCCTGCATGAAAAACGTTTGAACTAACAAGTCTATTCAATATTTATGTTCTGTATTCTATAAAAAACTAAATTAGTGATGACAAGCATAGATATGGGCCATAAAGTTATAGCTTCAAAGATCCCAGCGATGTTCTAGTGAATGCAGGTAGAGAAAATAAATGGGCATAGACATCTTTAAAGCCATATCTATTTGCAGAAGGGTAGAGAAATAGCTTCATATTCATGTTTGGGGGGATTGTGGTATCTCTCACAGTAAAGAAAGGTCTGATGTAAAAATTTAAGCAAGCCAAGAGACATGTACGTTTAATGTCAGTCAAACCAGCTACAAAAAAAAAAAAATCCAAAGCTGTAAATTGTTACGATACAATTACTTTACACTTACTAAATAACTTATGTTACTGTATAATATAGTAAATGTATTATGTAAATGTTAATTTATTATACAAAAGTTCATGAAATATATGCATTGTTCTTAATGAAATCGATTCCAGCATGAGAAGTCAAGAAGATTGAGGTGAGCTGGGCTCACACACAGGAGGCTGAAGTGAGGGGCTGGGCTCACACACAGGAGGCTGAAGTGAGGGGTTGGGCTCACACACAGGAGACTGAAGTGAGGGGCTGGGCTCACACACAAGAGGCTGCTGTGTATGCATTGGGCTCACGCACAGAAGACTGAGGTGAAAGACTGAACACACACACAGAAGGCTGAGGCGTGTGTACTGGGCTCACACACGGAGAATTAAGACTAAAGTGATGTGGAACATGTGGCAAGAGGTTCATTGCTCATTCTTTTTGGGGGAGAAGTCTCAAGTATCCCACACTGGCCTTGAACTCACAAGCTAGGGAAGGATGACCTTGAACTTCTGAAACACATACCTCTACCTTCCTTAGTAGTTGGGTTGTAGGAATCACCACTATGCCCGGTTTTCTATTCCCAGTTTTTAAAATGTAGATATAAGAGAGCAGCAAGATATTGAGAGAATGGGGGCAAAGCTGGGGAGATGTGTGCATGTGTTATTTTCCCTATTTTTGTATGGAGACTAGATACATCATAGTAAAGGAAATCTACTATTACATATTGATATAACATTTGAATAGCTCATATATATACATATATCAGTTACTGCTTTTTGTTGCTGTTGTTGTTGTTTTGGTTTTTTGGTTTATTTTTTTAAAATTGTTTTTATTGAGCTTTATATTTTTCTATGCTCTCCTCCCTTTCTCTCCCCTCCCCTTCTATTTTCTCCCATGGTCCCCATGTTCCCAGTTTACTCAGGAGATCTTGTCCTTTTATACTTCCCATGTAGATTAGATCCATGTACGTCTCTCTTAGGGGCCTCTTTGTTTTCTATGTTCTCTGGAATTGTGAATTATAGTCTGGTATTTTTTTGCTTTATGTCTAAAAGCCACTTATGAGTGAGTGCATATGATATTTGTCTTTCTGGATCTGGGTTACCTCACTCAATATGATATTTTCTAGCTCCATCTATTTGCCTGCAAATTTCAAGATGTCATTATTTTTTTCTGCTGTGTAGCACTCCATTGTGTAAATGTACCATATTTTTCTTAACCATTATTAGGTAGAGGGGCATTTAGGCTGTTTCCAGGTTCTGACGATGATAAACAATGCTGCTATGAACATAGTTGAGCACATGTCCTTGTGGTACAATTGAGCATCCTTTGGGTTTATACCCAAAAGTGATATTGCTGAGTCTTGAGGAAGGTTGTTTCCTAATTTTCTGAGAAATTACCATACTGATATCCAAAAGGACTGTACCAGCTTGCACTTCCACCAGCAATGCAGGAGTGTGCCCTTTTAGACCACATCCTCTCCAACATAAGTTGTCATCGGTGTTTTTGATCTTGGCCATTCTTACAGGTGTAAGATGGAATCTCAGAGCTGTTTTGATTTGCATTTCTCTGATGGCTAAGGAGAGTGAACATTTCCTTAAGCGTGTTTCAGCAATTTTAGATTTCTCCGTTGAGAGTTCTCTGTTTAGGTCTGTACTGTACCCCATTTTTTTTAAAATTGGATTATTTGTTTTCTTGAAAACCAATTTCTTGAGTCTTTGTATATTTTGGAGATCAGCCCTCTGTCTGATGTGGGGTTGTTGAGATTTTTTCTCATTCTGTAGGCTGCCATTTTGTCTTGTTGACCATGTCCTTTGCTTTAAAGAAGATTCTCAGTTTCAGGAGGTCCCATTTATTAATTGTTTCTCTCAGTGTCTACGCTACTGGGGTTTTATTTAAGAAGTAGTCTCCTGTGTCAGTGTGTTCATGTCTACTTTCCACTTTCTCTTCTATGAGTTTCAGTGTGATTAGTTTTATGTTGAGGTCTTTGATCCATTTAGACTTGAGTTTCGTGCATGGTGATAGATATGGATCTATTTTCATTCTTCTCAGTTACTATTTTAAGTGATGTAGACATAACTATAAGCAAATCATGTGCTCTCTTTGCTCCCTCCAACGTTGTATTCATTACACTCAGATGAGAAGAGACCAACAAGAGCAATTAGATAAGCAAAAAAAAAAAATGTCAGTGAAGTAGTTCCAAATATAAATGAAAATTATATTCTAAGGATATCATTTAAAGCCAATAATAACGGACAGATAACTTGATAAATGTGATGGGAAACTGACAAATAAAGATAAATTTCAGATGAGTCAAGATTTAAAGAGAAATAATGAATCTGTTAAAATATTATGAAAAGACACTGGTGAATTTATAAACAGAGTAGGAAAATGTCTTTGGAAGCTGGGTGTATGGCTCAGTAGCTAAAGTGCTTGCCACACCAAGGACCTGAGTTCAAATCCCCACACCTCACAGAAGATGGATGCAGTAGCTACAATCCATAATCCCTACACTCTGGCGGTAAGGTGGGAGGCAGAAACAGGGCAGTCCTCAGAAGCTCTTGGACAAACTAGCCTGGGGTCCTCAGCAGTGAGCAAGAGACTTGTCTCCAAACAAAGTAGAAAGTGAGGACTGGTGTCTAAGGTTGTCCTCTGACCTCCATGCAGGGGGTTGGCATACAAGTGCCCATATTCCCAAGCATGGAACATGCACACATACACACACAGAAAACGCACAAAATTAAAGATCAATATACTCAGTTACATAAATATTTAAATTCTATATACAGATAGTTATTTCCTTAATGTACAATAACCTGTAAAGATTACAAAGGAGAACGTAGGCATGATAATGATTCTGCATTGGGTCTGTGCTTTTTCAGTCACTGAGGGAGAGGCAAGTTGCTTCCCTGAAAACCCTAAAAGAATCCAATCAAACACTAAAATAGAGTAAATACTAAATACAAGACTGTGCAACTGCACACACAATAGGAAATGCCAATTAAATGAGGCGCCCTCTTATGTTCCCATTTACCAGCATGTGTCAGGGCGCAGATACGATGAGGATTCTGTCGGCTGGAGATTGAATCAGTGTACACTGTCCTGGAGTGCCCTTTATCACTGGGTATAGCTTTGAAAAGCTTATCCACATACTGAGAAAATCTAATTTAAATTCACCCTCTGGAAACAATGGCATCATTATAGATCAGCCTAGTAAGCATTTTCACTATCACAGAAAGAATGGAAGGAAATATCTAAATGCCCACGAGAAGGAGAAATGAAGTGACGTGAAGTGGCAGTCCCAATCAAACAATGTTCCCATTGGGAAACAGTGAGGTAAACATGTGTAGGAAGAACTTTAAGATACATTTGCTGTCTAAATATCGAAAAGGGGGCCAGAGAGGTGACTCACTGGTTAAAAGTGAGCTGGTTTTTCAGAGGACCTAGGTTCAATTCCCAGCACTCACATGGCGGCTTTAACTCCAGTGCCAGGGGATCTAATGCCCTCTTCTGGCCTCTGTGGGCACCAGGCACACACCTGGTACACAGACATCCATGTAGGCAAAGCACCCCCCACGGAAACAAAATAATAATAATAAAATAATAATTTGAAGAGCAAAAAAAAGGTGTGGATTAGTGTCTGTGATGCCAGATCTCCATGAGAAAATGACGAAGTGCCAAGATCTACACATGCAAACATATCATGCTTTGATTTTAGTAAGCTTTTTTGTGTGCCTGTTAATCTGGTGACCTTTGGAGAAGATCACTTAAGGAAGTAAAGAAGATTTTTATTTACATGTTATACATTTTGATGCTGCTTAAATGTTCTAACATATGGGTCTTTCATTATTTTTAGGTTATCCAGTAGGAGAACTCTAGGTAACTGGTTTTTTATTTTTTTTGTTTTTTGGTTTTGTTTTTTTTTTTACTTTTCTCTAATAAAATACTTAAAATACTGTTGGCAATAAAGTTATGTGATCATACAAGTCTTCATAATTTATATATGTTGCTATTAATATGAAAACAATTCCCTGAAAGGTTCTGCAAATTTGTAAAGTCCAAGTATGGGGTGTTCTAAGGGCAATGCCGGCATTTTCTTTTTACTGTGGGAACAGCCTGCAGGTACCTGCTCCTTTTGCCCTGACAGATGTCTGATCCACATGGGAGAGTGTGGTCTTCTTCCCAGGCCCTGAACCCGCTGCTTCTAAAAGGGAGTCCGTTAAGCTTGCATTTCCCAACCTCAGGTCACCTTTTCTTGAGTTTCCCCGTTGGCTGCACAGAAACACTTAGCCTGATGTATTGCTACTTACTTATTCTTGCTTCTGTTGCCTATTTTTTGACATCATAACCGAACAGACAAACAAACAAAAAACAAACATTGTCAGGGCCTATGTCTAGGAACTAGCCCTTGAAGTTTTCTTTTATGGCATTTAATCTCATCTAAATCTTTAACATGTTCCTAAATTCTTTATGAGATGAGACAGGGTCAGAGTTAATCGTTTTGCATGTGAATGTCCCTTCCCCAACATCATCCTGTGAAGAGGTTCTCTCTTCCACATTTCTGTACGTCCCAAAGAATTTGAGTGTAGAAAATTAGACTCTAATGTTGCAACACTGAAGCGTGGCAGAATCTTAGATCATAGGGGCGCCACCCTCAAGCATAGATTTAATATTGTTCTCACGGGCCTGGATTTATTACTGCAGGAGCCAGTGGCTATTCATGAAGACACGGCTTTTGTCCTGACAGCTCTCCCTACGGCCTCCCACCCTTCAGCTGCTCTGCTGTGCAACACCAAGCTCTCCAGAGAAGCAACCGCCTGACATGAACTTCAGCCCCTACAACTGTGACTTCCATGAATCTGTGGTATTTGTTTTGTTTGCATGTAAGGCTGAGGATAAGCCCTGAGGCCTTTCACATAGTAGGCACATGCTGTCACTGTTTAATAATCCCCACCCCCACATATCTACTTTGTATAAATTCCTGGATATTCTGTTATAGCCTCAGAACATGGAGAGTCAGTGTGCTTTTGGTGGTGTCAAGTTTTGGTTAACGGGATGTGTAGGGCTTTATTTCTCAGCTGTTTGTTACAATGGTTTGTTTTTAAAGCAAAGACCATATTCCTTAGACTGTTCCAGCTTTGGAATATAGTTTTAAATCGGTGTGATGTCTCTGCTTCTTTGTTTATGTTTAAAATATCTTTGGTTATTTGGGGTTTTCTCTAGTTACAAAGAATTTGAGGATATTCTTTCCATTTTCTGGCAAAAACACAGACTTGGAACTTTGCTTGGGACTGTTCTGGATTTGTGGATGACTTTGTGTAGAGTGAATTTTCCCAGTATTCTAGTTCATGTGTATATGGTATCTCCCATTTATTCAAAATATCCTTCCATTTCCATCATTATTGAGTCATTTCCAGTGTTCACATCCTTCACAGCCTTGATTAAGTTTGTCCAAGTCACAGTAACCAAGAAACAGAAATGGTTTAAGGATCTTTGGGTAAGTTAATCGATCAGAATGTGTGCAGGTTGGGAAGATGGCTCGGTGGAGAAAGTGCTGGTCACACGACAAGGGGACCTGAGTCTGAACTCCACCACTCAGGTAGAAAGCTGGACGCACTGGGGTTTCTTTGTAATTTCACCACTAGGGATGTAGGCAGGAAGATCCCTGGGTTTTGATGACCAGCCAACCTTGCTAGATTGGTGAGCATCAGGTAGAAGCAAAGGGGTTCTGTCTCAAAAATCAAGGTTAACAGAACAGGGTCGACAGTTGACCTCTGACACACATACATATGCAAATGTATACGCAAACACAATAAGGAAGAATTTGTAATGCGTAAATACAACAGCGTCCTAGCTAGCTTTCAAAGAAGGAAACTTGCAAAAATGTGGATGAAGTAAGACATTGTGCTAACAGAAATAAGGCAGATACAGAAAGACAAAAACTGGTTTCACAAGCATGAGGAAACCAAAATTATTATGCTCACAGATGCAGAGAGAATGGTGTTTACCTGGAGGATAATGGTGGGCAATAAGGAGAGTTTGGATCAAGGATAGGGTACAATGTGTCTATTACAGCATGGACAAGATCTATGGATTTAATATAGAGCCTGAGTGATTGTGGAGTTGTGAATTAATTTACACAACACATATGTATATGAACTTATGTATACTTATCTTTAATAGATTCAATCTTTACTTGCTAATTATATTTTTAATATAAATAAGTAAAACAATCGAATGTGCATTGAGGGCTTCTGATTAGGTAGAATGGAGGTGAGGTCATAGAGTTCACACACAGTTTAAAACCCTAGAGAAGTAATTCAGAATTAATCCTGAAAGTGCTCGTTAAATCGCTGTTGTATTTTTTTCAGCTAATTTGCCTCACTCGATCTCTTTACAAAGAAAATCAGACAATAATTGAGTAAGCATGGACATAGAGCACTATATAGCCATAAGCACAGTCATCAAATGAAGAGGCACAGATGACGGTGGAGAAGCCATTCTCGCTCAGTTCCTCGTGTAACTTAATCCTGGGTGGACATGAGATCAACAGAATGGTGGAATTGCTATTTGAATCTTTAATTTTTGATGAGGACGTGAAGCAGGAGACCTCTCATCTTAAAACTCATTGCCGTCTAAAAGCATCCCACGTGTTTGTTTATTGCCGAAGATGCAGGAGGCCTTGAGGGAAGGAAGCTCGGATCTTTGTAGTACCTCTGCGGTGATACCCACTCCTGACGCAAGTGAGGGAAATCACAGCGAAACTAATGCGAGTTTTGATTCTGTCTGAGTCCGTCAGCCACTTTGGGTACTGTGGGCTCTGTAAAGTGAAAAGACTCAGAGCCCCTCTGAATTAGTAGAACATTTGGCCCTCCAGAGTTCTCTTGAACCCTATCCCTTCGTTCCTTCCTTCTCTGCTTTCCTCTGTAGTTTTCCAAGTGGTCAGGACAAACAGGCAATTTCTGTCTGTTTCCAGGCAAGCAGCCGGCTCAAGGGGCAAGCTTTGCAATACACGACCCCACACTTTCATGATAGGAACCTCAGCACACTTAATCCTATTCATTGACACTTTCTTATGATTATATGTAGTCTACCCATACTATTGTAAAATTATTTTTATTTTTGCCTTTCAACTATTACAGATTCCATCATCACTTCGTCAACCACATATCAAAATAACCAATGCTCAGGACCCCATGTTTCCTAGGGATTTAGTAGTTTTTGTCAAAAAAAAAAAAAAAGTGGAAACAGCCATCTGCTGAGTCAATGCCGTATCAGCAAAAGCTCAATTGTGGGGAAGCAAAGCTATTGCTAAGACTAATTTTCAGGACATTTAATGGAATTATATCTGTTTTCCTTATTGGTCTTATAACTGCTTCCATTCCAGGTCAGACTAAATATTTTTCCCTCCATTAGCATTTTATATATGCCAAAGGGCCTTTGGTAATGGGTTGTTAAAGCACAAAGGGCTCCCTACGGTGGAAGCTGCCTGGTGAAAGGACTTGCTTACCTTTGAATATGCACTTAAAGGAACCATCATAAGAGAACTTCATCATTGACCCTTGTGGGGATTGGGGAACACAATGAGGTTTTCTTAATAATTTTCCCTGTACATTTTTTTTTCTTTTTAAGCAGGGCACACTCCTGCATTTTCTGCCCCCTGTCATCCCAGCTCCTTGTTCATCCCCGTGGGCCATTAAGTCTCATCAAATGTTATCTTCTCAATTTCTTCGAGCTTTCCCCTTCCCACCATGCAGTTGCTGAGTGGAGGCTCCCCGTCTTGTGCCTGAGTAATTACGACCTTTTAATTTGTCTTCGCCTGTAACCTGGCGCGATGCCAAGCCATCATACCCACTTCTACCAACAATATTTTTCTCATGAGCAAAGTAGACCCTATTGGGGGGGGGGGGGACAAATTCCTTTGCCCAGCAAAATGCTGGCACTTCTCTCCCCTCTTCCATCCAGTCACACTTAATTGCAGATCAGTTTTTTAATGCATCTTGATGTTTCATGCCTTTCTGCGTTTACCCCTGCTGTTCTTCCTGCCTGGAATGCCCTCCCCCATCCCGGGTATCTGCCTAACACCTGCTCAATTTTCATGATCCAATGCAAGTGTTGTATCCTCCCAGGAAAGCTTCTCTGACCTTCAGGTGAAGGTGGGAACTCTATTCTTGGCTCAGTTTCTGGGCCATGTATAAACTTCTATTGGGTTGATTTGTTCAATTGATGTGTTTGGCTTTGACACTCTACGAACTTCGCAGTGCCTGGAAAAGTGAAAGTCCGCGAGTGAATGCGTGACTCAAGCAGAGCAAGGAGCATTTGAAATCTGCAATTTTAATTCATTTTTGTCAAAGTGCAATTCAACCTTAAAGTGCAAGCAATTTGATAAACACTATCTCATGTCAGTTGAATAGCCAGTGTTTCTGACTTGGTGGCAAGAATTTGAGTGACACCAAGTTAGGAGGGGAAAAAAAGGGAGAGAGAAGGAGTTGCAAAGGATGCAGATGTGGTCCTAAGCCAAGGAGAACTTTGGGGGCCAGCTACTGTGGAATTGCTACTTTAATGCTCAGTGGCCATTGGTTGAGGGCTTGGGCAGCAGCATACATGAGAAGAACCAATTGCACCAAATGGGAGAAGCTTCACAGGCAAAGCAACACTAGTTTGGCCAGGGAAGTGGGAACTGTGGTGGGGAGAAACATCTGCCACATCTGGTTTTCTGCACAAGTGCAGAGCAAACACTATAAGGTGAAATACGGTATTTCTCACTAGATCTGGTGACAACTGTCTGAAATTTTAGCACTTAAGGTCAACCTGGACTGCATAGCAAGATAATGCTCTCCTCCTCAAAAGAAAGATACATCTGAAAATGTCTAAGATCATGTGTACTCCACACTGTTTTCTTGGAGGGGGAGGAATGGGGATGAAGAAATCGATTTATGTCTCAGCAAAATGTTTTAATCCCTAAATGGTATTTCCACCAAGACTTAGCGGTCAAAGTAATTCTCTTAGGATGCTACTGTTTAACCCAAGTGGTTTTTTTTTTAATAACTTATTTAATTTCAAGTGCATTGGTATAAAGGTGTCTGACAGGTTCCCTGGAACTGGAGTTATTGACAGCTGTGAACTGCCATGTGTGTGTTGGGAATTGAACCCAGGTCCTTTGGGAGAACAGCCAGTGTTCTTAACCACTGAGCCATCTCTCCAGCCTCCCAATGATTTTTTTAAAAAAAAAAAAAAAACCCTGAATTTTGAAGCTACCTCTCTTGAATTCTTGTTTGCTTTGCAAAATTCTCTCACTGAATTAATGAGTAACTAAGATGAGTAGAATTCTTAGTTTGTCAGTCCCTCATGGTCCTGTGGTGAGAAGCAAACAACCAGCAGTTGTGAGGCAACTTGCCAGGCACAGGAGACGCCATGGGGTCCACCAGGTTGAAGGTGCACAAGCTTTCAAATTGTTTTAAGTGATACAAACCCCTAGCTGTCCGAGCTTACAACTGTGCTATTTTCTCATGAGATTGATTTTTGTAATGAACCTGTGGTTGATAGCTAAAGGTCTCCAGAACTAGAAAATCTTATTTCTACAATCTTTAAATCATTAAAAGGATGCCAGCTCATCCTAAGCAATGAGTCATGAAAACAGTAGGCGTCACTATTTTGGACGTTCACTTCCTCTACTGATAACTCGGCCTTGTTTTATTTCTTGACTTCTATCACCTCTCCCATTTGCAAATTAGAAATAAGCATAAAAGGGAAAACTCGTTCGTTAAGAACATTTATAACAGTTGCGAAAATTGCCAAACTTTTATTTAAAAACTGATTGTTGAGGTTAAGGAGATAGCCAAGATGGGAAGGGCTTTCTACAAACATGAGAACCCAAGTTTCATTTCGAGCACCCTTCTAAAGGGCTGGCAGGGTAGCAAACAACTGTAGTCCCAGCACTGGGGAAGCAGAGATAGGCGGATCCCCAGAGCTCCCTGGCCAGTTAGCAGAGCTAAATCAACAAGCCCCAGATCCCAGTAAGATACGCTGTCTCAGAAAACAAGGACAATGGTTTCTGAGAAACCAACCAAGAACTGACATCAGACATCTGTGCCTGTGCATGAACACACACACACACACACACACACACACACACACACACCAAGGCAAAACCAATTAGTGAACAGAGCAACATTCCCACCCAAAAAGTAATATAAAATGACTATTTTAATGTGGCACGTACAGAAATCATTTCAAGGACTTGAAAAATATTCTGTGCTTTCAGTTAATAACTATTTTGATTTATTGATTTTTAAAATTGCTGACTTTAAGCAGCTTACAGTCAAAGGAGGAACCTCTTTAGATCTGCCTGATTCCCTGAGAGTCCTTCACTTTTCAAATAAATGTAGACGAAAGTGAAAATAGAATCATTATAGGTTGTAAATAAAAATCAACTAAAAATGCTTTTTAAGACTTTACTGCAGTTTAACTCCTCAGACAGGCAGCCTTGATTAATGTTTTTTAAAGGCTCATAAAACTAAGAAAATTGCAAAAGTCTAGTGGAACTCTAGTCTTGATTTGACCTAGAAATAGTATAAATTCAGTGACAGAGGATAATGACTAGGTAAGGGTCTCACAGAAAGAGATCAGCTCGGGTCTGGAAACATTCCCAGGTGGAGTAAGCAGATGCTGAGACCACCCTTGTCTACCTGTCCTGGTCTCTCCTATTAGCTGATTGCCATCTTGGTCTCAGAAACATGGACCCATTTAGAGGACAGATCATTAAGTCTTCCTAGTGACAAAATGAAAGAGAAAGAAACACCAGGAGCCCAGGACTGATCTGTGCAGGAAGACTGATGACAGAACAATAAGAACGAAGAGTCAGAAGAGCTCACTCCCATCTTCTCCAAAGTTCTCCCTTGGGCAGTCAGTCCAGGTGAAGGTCTTTATGTATAGGGACCTGCACCAGAAAGTCTCTCAAGACCAGCTCAGACCGGAACAAAATCTTATTTCCTAAATTTACATTTTAAGTCTTATTTCCTAAAACAAATACCTTTGGTCCTTTGAATTATTTTCTCTTAGGGCTCTCAGTTCAAAGACCTAGACACATCCAATATTTAATGAGGCTCAGATACAAAGCATTTCCAGATATATGGCATCTCCTTAGAAAATCTTTATCTTCATAGGAGCTAGGACACTCCACAAACCCTATTTGACAATGAACTTTCTGGGAAATCTGATATCTAGGTTGGAAGTGATGGACTTTCTCAGTACCACTGTCAAGGTGCACTGAAGAAGCAAGCCACCAGCAACTCCCTCCACATGAGGCCTTCCTTTGTGAAAGGTCACTTGTTGGTAGAGCTCTGTCCACCCAGGATAGAAAGGCTGGAGGCTGGTGTGATAAGACAGGCAGAAAGCTATTTTAAGTTTGAATTGTTAAGGAAAAAATACGACTAGTTTGTACATTTGAGCAAATATATTGTCAATAATTGGTTTCTACTACAAGGACTGATTTCAAAGAAGCCATTGAGAGTCAAGATTTGTCTTTGTAATATTGAAGAAATGGGGTGGAAAATATTTGTTAAATCCATTAAAGGATCATACGGAGAAAGATTTGATGAGATCTATAGTTCAGTTGAAAACTTAGCACACTTAAAGCACTGTATTTTTCTGGTTATTGGTTAAGTTTCCATTCAAAGTTTCCAGGTTAACTGGCCCCCAGCTCCTTCAAATTCCCCCTTGCCAACTTCCAGTCTTCTCAGCACCACTTCTTACCTCGCTTCATGTGGTCTCCTACTTCCTTTTGAACCCATCATCTAAAAGCATCTCTAAAGAATCGGTCACTGCATCTTCTTGTCCTCTGTTCTCACCGCCATTTGAGACAGTAGGGCAGCCCTTCTAAAGACTTGCATCATCCGCATCCGAAGACAGAGCAGTACTGTCATTATTGTCCTTCCCTGAATACAGTTTTAGGAACATATTCTTCATCTCTTCTCCTCAACTGTTTCTTCTCCAGACATTTGGGCTTTATCGGAAAATCTACCAGTCCATTGCCTGATCCCTAACCTCAGCTTTAGGTTAGAGTCTAATGCCCCGTTCTAGATTCCTTGGAGGTTATTTAGACCAGAGTCTCTCTGCCTCTCAATGGCGCTCCTCTGTGCACCATTTTTATTTGTTTGTTTGTTTTGCCAGGGAAAGCATTGCTGATTCTTCTCTCACACAAAGCTCCACCACCCATCTGCAGTCTCTATCCTGCCCTGCTAACCTACATGACAGCCTTCATGTGGGCTTCCCCACCCCTACTCACAACAACATGTGTCCGTATGATTTCTAAAGCTATTCATTGATCCTTGCCTGCAGTTTCTCTACTTCTTTTGACGACCACCAAACATTTCGTTTACCTTCCTAATGGACCTCTCTGTCCTTGGTCTTCCTCTGGTCAAATAATTACTCTTGACGCATGCCCCTCGGACTAGTAGCCAAGAATTGCACGTCCTAAGGTTGACTCGCATATGCTCTACTGGGCCTATCATCTCTCTCTCTCTATCCCTAGGTCCAGCCTTGTTCTTTACCCCAACCATTTAGTTCTGTGGGTTAGAACTGGGATTCTGGGTGCCTGGTGTACAGATTTTGTATAATCCCCTCGCTGTGAGTATAGGCTGTGTCTACAGATATAGCAGAGCATCTCTCCCGTGCCTGGGTTGCATTATATGCCACGAGGAAGGCATTTCCAAAGGTGTACTCAGTTGAATGCGAGTCAGCCAAAATGTAGACGATCTTGAACAGGTCTACCATCACCAGGCACGTCTTTCAAAGGCCAATCGAATACTTAAAAAAGAGGCTCTCCTGCTGGCCTTGTTGAAAGAAGACCAAAGATGACTTCGATAGCTGTAAGAAAGTGAATCCATGCACTTGGAACAGGATCTAGGGTGTCAAATGACACCCGCAGCCCTGGGCAACAGTGATTGCAGCCTTGTGGGATCCTAAGGGAACCAATTAACCTGTGCCTGGATGCCGGACCTACAGAAACTGTGAAGTAATAAGTGGGCCTTAAGCCAGCACAATTGCGATCTTTTGTTACACAGCAGTAGATACCTAAGATACTCGCCCTTGTGGTTAAATTAGATCAAATGCTGAAGAGAGACAGAAAGAAAGGTTGCAGCCTTTTTTATGCCCACCGTCCTCCCCTTCTGCCAGTGACTGCGCTTCAGGTGTCATTGCCCCTCCTGGGTTACCCAGAGCCAGGGGACTTTACTCTCTGCCATTTCCCTTCACTCTGCCCAGAACTGTAGACAGTATTTCATTGTTAAACTGGCTTCAACGTCCCCTCTAGAATGAGCCATCGGTGTTTTTCTTGAGGATAGATCTACTCTTTAGCCTTGACTTCGTCCTATTCCAACCTACCTTCAAACTGGGACTGCTTCTTCGTACATCATTCTGTGTTCCCTTACCTGACGTTTTGGCTCCAGGTTGCTAGCCCTGGATGAAACTGAGAGACCATTAGCATGATTGCAGAAACTCGGGGTTTAGCTGCTTGCTAGATGTGAGACCTCGGGGCAGTGATTTCACCTCTCTAGGCAGCTTTCTTGTCTATAAAGCAGGGCTAATAACACCCACCAAGAACTGTGTTTTGTGAAAGTAAAATTAAATAACACATGGCAAACAGTTAGTGTCTAAAATTTAGAAATTTGTCGGCAGTGGTGGTGCATGCCTTTAATTCCAGCACTTGGGAGGCAGAGGCAGGTGGATTAACCTGGTCTACAGAGTGAGTTTCAGCATGGCCAGGACTATACAGAGAACCCCTGTCTAAAAAAAAAAAAAAAAAAAAAAAAAAAAAAAAAAAAAAAAAAAAAAAAAAAAAAAAAAAAAAAGAAAGAGAGAGAGAGAAGAAGAAGGAGGAGGAGGAGGAGAAGGAAGAGGAGGAGGAGAGAAGGAGGAAGAGGAGGAAGGAAGGAAGGGAGGGAGGGAGGGAGGAGGGGAGGGAGGGAGAGAAGGAAGGAAGAAATGTAGCAATGAATAGTTCCTATGAAATTTCCACTGCGGGTGTTTGTGAATTCACCTACTGAATGCTCTCCCGGCTATTGTATTCACCTGAGTACACCCTGAAAGGCTGCTGCTATTGGTTACTTTTCTTATTGCTGTGACTAAAACCCCTGACAAGAATCAACTTAAGGGTCAGTTTGGGGTATTCAAACAGAAGAGAAACTGTCCATCTCAGTGGAGATAGCGTGCTGGTAGAGAACTAACGGAGGCGAGAGCACACTCAGCAGAGCAGGAGGCACAGAGCCGATGGGAATCTGGGTATAAAACCTCGGACATAAAGCCCACTGCCCCAGTGACCTATTAGCTCTACCTTCTGTGTTCGTATAATATAGCCTTCTGGAATAGCGCCACCAGATGGGGACCAAGGGCTCAAGTTGGAGAGAGTCCATGAGACGTTTCACACCCAAACCACAATCCTTTCTTTACTAAGAACTTATTGAGTCCACATTGTAAAAGGAAGGGTGCTTTTCATTAGTCCTTCAGTGACTGTTTGCTCTTAAAGTGCCCGCATTATACATCTTATGTTTGTGGTTGTTGTTGCTGTTTTGTTTTGTTTTTTTTTAACCTCTGGACATATCATACTTCTTCCCCTGACTTCTCGATAAATTATGTACAGAGGCTACATGTCCTTTATGCACTGGGTCCAACAACATGTGGTGTTATGAGCTTCACAGTACTTCAGTAAAGATTAAATAGACTGAGCGTGTATTAGTCAGGTTGTTGTTGCCTTGTTTTTGCCTTTGCTTTTAGTGCTGAAACAAATACCTAAAACAGTTCGGAAAAAGGAAATATTTATTTGGACTCTGGTTTTCAGAAATTTCCGTCTCTGGTTCAGGGCTCCATTGTTTTCTAGACCTGAACTGAAGAAGAGCATGGCGGGAAACACATATGGAAGAGAAGGCCACTTACATCACGGTGACTAGGAAGCAAAAAGAGCAGCAGGAAGGAACTCGGGGAGGGGCAGCAGGAGAAAAACCCAGGAAGGAGCAACCAGCAAGAACTCGGGAAGGAACTTGAAAGTCTGTCTCCAGTGTCTTTCCCTCAACCAGTCCCCACACCCTGACACTTCTATCACCTCTCAATAAAGCTGTGCAAACTGGAATTTGTCAATTGATAAACCCTCTGACAAAGTCAAAGGCCTTTTGGTCCCGTCACATCCCCCAAAGCACATCTATGAACGCTTGCGTTGTGGGAGCCCTTCGACAGGGAAGCTTTGGGCAAGAGCTTTCGCTTGGTAGCTAACCCATAAACGCATCAGTGCTGTGGTTGAGTCCCTTGTAAACAATGACTTCTTTTATTTTTTTGAGATGACAGCTACACCATTTTCCTCTTTCCTTTATTTCCTCCAAACCCTCCCTCTCCACACTCTAAGACAATAGCAGAACATTTTAATATCATTGGTCACAAATGCAAGTATATTGCTATATGGTAATTAAATAAGATTTGATGGCTGTCCAAAACAATGTGACTTGGCCAACCTGGCCTAGTTTGGCATACAAATCACTCCACCCATAATTCCTACTGTGTCTAATCAAACATTGACTAGGTAAGCCCTTGGTAGAGCAAATGCTACTCTTGGCTGTGACTTCTGGTTCCTAGGAAAGAATTTTAGGCCTGGGTTGGGTGTCACACAGTAACAAATGATACACAGGCTAAGAGGTTTCTCAGGGGAGTTGCCACGGGTTCCAATGGAATGACAATTACAAGGTAGATGGATCATGTCACACCTGCTGTGACCTTTACAATACATGAGGATCATTATTTTAATGTTAATTTGCATAATGGTCGGCCCTAGCAGGAACAATGTTGAGTGCTAATAGCTGCAGGATGCAATAAAATTAAACATTATCTGGGCTGAACTGCTAAAGGAAAAGTTGCCAGAGTATGACTCTTTAAGTACTTAATTTCATCCCAGGTCATGTCCACACACAATCAAATGAGGATTTCCGGTATCTCTTGAAAAACTGGCAAGAACTGACTAGAATAGAATAGCAGCAGCCTCTTTTATGTAGAATCCTTGCCAGTAGTCTGTGTTTTGGTACAACTTGTCTGTCCCTTCTGAAGAATTTGGAACTGTAATTCTCACCAGATTGTGCCCCCAACACTTCCTGTCTCCTCTGACTCCTTTACACATTTGCTGACAGGTACACTAAATATGATAAACTTGAGTTAGTCCCACTTTCTGAAATGACAGGGTCTGAGAGAAATGTTGTGAATAGCAAGATCAAGCCAGGTCAGGAGTACTGAATATTCTCAGAAAAAAGTGGATACTGTCCCCTTGGAGTATTAAGTAACCTCACATCCTTAGCTGTGGATGGAAGGTGGCCATCAGTAAAATGCTAAAAAAAAGCAATAAATATCTGTATATGTTTCTTCTCTACTATTTCTTCCTCAGGGAAAACGGACTGAACGCTATCATCCACTTTGGAGTCCAAATCCTTCAGAGAAGAATTTCTTCAAACTGCATTCACTGCTTCCTCCCAAGTGTGGGCACTCATTTCTACCACAAGAGGGCAGCCAGCTCTAAAAAACAAAGTCCTGCTCTTCAGAGAAATTGGGCCAAACTTGAGGAAAGTGTCGGGGAAAGGCTTTAGGCAGCAAGTCAGGGGTTGCATGCCCTACCAAAGAAGAAAACCCACCCGGCCCCACCAAGGTGGAGTAACTGTCCGGAAGCATCCGTTTTCTCTCAGGTCTTGATTTCTACGGGGATCAGAAACAGCCAACCCCCCACTTGTGGAATTCTGAAGGCCCAAAGCTGCAAGGCATTGTTGATGTCATCAGCAGCGGTTTCATTTTCATCTCGACTTGGGGTGGGTCCAACAGCTGTCAGCTTTCTCTTCCTCACTGAAGGCAACATTCTGATTCAAATCTCACATAGGTCTGGGGTTTTGGTTTGCTTCTCCCGCCTCCCTGATGACAGAAGCAATTGTTAACTTCTCAATTAAACTTGGTAGGGAAGGAAACGGTCGCAGAAGAGACCGGGCACTCTTGACTGAGGTGTCTGAGTAGTGTGTTTTATTGCTCACTTGTTTGGTGTCTCATGATTCAGAGTGACAACTTTTATAACACCTTTTAAAAAGCAATACAGTAGCAGACTCCCGAATCTTTGCCTTCCTTTAATTTTCTTAGTGGACAGTCTTCCTTCAAAATACCTTATTTGACCTTTACAGTTCTAGAAGCAGCCAGGGCCTCATTTCCCTCTGTGGGTTGCTAATCCGATTTAGGTGAGTGGAACCCTGAGTTATTTCAGCTCCCCAAATGAAAAGCTAATACACATGGATAATAGATTACTAACGCCCCTGCTTCTGGTTTTTCTCTGTCTCAGCTTCACAAACTTGAAAGATGTGGTTCAAAAGCCGATGTTACCAATCCGGTCTTCTACAGAAATATTCTGCCCTTGGCTTTGGGGGTCATGTGGGCAACCAGGTGGCGGGAAGCATGGAGACTTCTGGGAGAAGTGGGAAGAGTTCCAAAAGAACCCCGGCTCAGCAGCTTTGGGGAGATTCCAGCCGAGGAAGGAAAGTGGCTTGGCCACAGCCAGAGCCTTGCTTCTGGAGATCTGGTGGAATGGGGCCAGGCAGAAAATTCTAAGTTCTCAAACCGGAATTGTTTTCTTGCCTGCCTCTGTGGGTAGAGGTGCGAGTCGAGATAAATGTCGCGAGTAGTGAAGTGATTGCTTCCATAGAAAGAATCGACTGCCATTGTCACCTCACATGGAGACACACACATACAAACTACCCAGGAGCCATCCATTTTACATGCGTGTATCTGGGTACAGAAACCTGTGCTTTCATTTGTATTATTTTACATAAATGGATACATATAAAATATATGCATCTTTGTATATTAGATGCATTTTTGAGTATAGATAAATGCACTCACGTGGGTGTGAATATATATGCATGCACATATATGTATATATATACACATATACAATAATGCACTCAATGTGTAACTGTTACTTCTTGACATTGTCTTCTCATCACTCAAAACATAGGAGTGTTTGCCCGAATCTCTGCCGAGATGTCTTATAACTTGTTCTTTTCTGCTTTTCTATGCTCTATTACCTAAAAATGTCAAACTCAAGTTGAATAACGGCCCAGTGGTGAAACCAGAGGCGACCAGACCCTGGGTCTGCCCTGGACTTGGGCTGTTGTGGGCGCAGGTCCAGGTTCCCGAGGGTCGGCTTCACTCTCGTCTGGGACCCGACCCTCAGCGGCCGCGCGCTCGCCCCGCCCCGCCCCACCGCGGCCGCCCCGCTGGGCGCGCCGTCCACACCCCTGCGCGCCGCTCCCGCCCGCTCGGGGATCCCCAGCGCGCTGCGCCTCCAAGGGGGAGCCGGCAGGCGGCGTCCCCTTTAAAAGCCGCGAGCGCCGCGCCACGGCGCCTCCGCCGTCGCCGCCGGAGTCCTCGCCCCGCCGTACTGAGCCCGGCTCGCGCTGCGCCCGCCGCTGCGCTTCCCACAGCCTGCCCGGGATAGGCAGCCCGGGACGTTGCCTCCCCAGTCGCCGCCGGTCACCGGAAGCCTTCGGGGCGAGCGACGCGCGGGTCACCCGTGGCTTCGAGACACCGGCACGCCTCGGGTTGGAGCTCCTGACTGTGCGCGCCTGGCGCTGTGGCCTCGGCTGCCCGGGAGAAGCCGGAGCCGCGGATCGACGCGAAGAGCCGGGAGTCGGCAGCCCCGCCGCGCCCGGAATGCGGGGCCACTCCAACCAAACTCCGAGCGTCCGGGGCGCGTGAGCCGAGGAGTGAGCGGACCCCAGACTGCCACAAAAGACATTTGGCCCGAGGGCTCCGACCGCGAGGTCACCCGGTTTGGCTGCCCGGGACGCGGTTGAACTGGCTTGGAGAATGCGCCCCAGGACGCCGGGGCACCGCAGTCGTGCGGGCTCCGCTGGCGAGCGCTGATGGGGGTGCGCCAGAGTCAGGCTGAGGGATGCGGAGTGGTGGCCCGTCCGCCGCCCAGATCTTCGCTGCGCCCTTCCCCGGACCCGGCGACTCCCAGGATGGCTGCCCCGAGTCATGGGTCGCGGCCGAGCTAGCGCGGAGCGTCCGACCCTCGCCCGGCGAGTCCCGGAGCCCGCCCCGCGCCCTACCAGAGCTGATCTCTGAGGACGACGACAGCGGCAGCCTTGCCTCTGCCTTCCCTTCCCTTCCCGTCCCTGCCCCGCACTCCTCCCCCTGCTTGAGGCTGTGTGTCAGCACTTGGCTGGAGACTTCTTGAACTTGCCGGGAGAGCGACTTGGGCTCCCCACTTCGCGCCGGTGTCCTCGCCGGGCGGATTCAGTCTTGCTGCCTCCAATCCCGTCACCTCTCTGCTCCTCGGCCGACCTGGTCCACCCCAAGACACCGTTCCCCACGGGGAGAAGGACGAAGCGGCTGACACCGAGAGAAGGAGGACAAGGCGAAGAAAGAGAAGAAAGACAACAGAAACCCCGTCGCTGCTCCAGGTCCCTCGGACAGAGCTTTTTCCATGTGGAGACTCTCTCAATGGACGTGCCCTCGAGTGCTTCTTAGACGGACTGCGGTCTCCTAAAGGTAGAGGACACGGGCTGGGGCCGGGACCCGGGGCTGACGGGTGACACCGCGTTCCCGCCATGCGGCGCTGAGCGTCACGGAGGACCGGTCGAGTGGACGTAAACAGACCCTCTCCTGGTGCACGTGCAGCGAAGTCCGCCCTAGAGGGGCCAGGCATCGCAAACCCCAGACCCCTCTGCCTTGCCCACCTGGCCTGCGCTCTTTCGCCGGCCCGTCCTTCTCCCCAATTTTCGGTCTATAATTAGGTCTGTTAGAGACTTAATGGCTTTACAAAAAAAAAAAAAAAGTTACAGAAACTCAGTGGATTTCACCCGTTAGTTGCGGTAGAGATACCTTGGCTGTCCTTAAATTATGCCTGAGACCTGGAGTCTGTCTTAAGAGCTAGGTCCATTTCGGAAGGAAGGTACTTAAAGTTGGGCTCCGCTGTGTGTTTACTGCAAGGATGTGATGTGTCACAGTTTACACGTGCATTCATAGAAACTACCATTTACATAATTGCAGTAAAGAGCATGGCTTCCTTGACTTAACAGGGGTCTAGGGAAGGGGACAGAGTGGCCAGTAGGTCAACCCTGAGCTGGGGTCACAACTTGAAAGTGGAGTCAGAAGTTGTAATCTTGAATTTAGCGCTTGCCGAATCTCCAGGTTAGATATATTTGCCTACCAGGAAGTTCTATAAGGCACTTCTAAGGAAGTCACATGTGCATTTGTGTCTGTTTATGTGCAAACGAGCGCTGCACGGTATAGTTTGGTAAGAGATGCAGTGTGTCAGACCAACCGGTGGCTTCCCTGCTTCCTGACACCACCTTCCTAGCTGGTTGTCATATGAAAAGGTGAATGGTGGTCATTGACTTTTATTGGGAGTGAAGAGCAAGCCCTAAGTGAGAAGCCCAATGTAGGCAGGGAATGGTATGAGAGGTGGGAAAGCACAGGGACTTGTGGTCCTCCATCCTCTTGATCATCCGGGTTGTAGCCCTGAGCCTGACATGCCAGGAGGGCATCCTGGAGAAGGCCAGCGAGCCCTATGGGAGCCGGGGCCGCGGGGGCGGGCGAAGGACTGGGCGGGGAACGTGGGTGACTCACGTCGGCCCTGTCCGCAGGTCGACCATGGTGGCCGGGACCCGCTGTCTTCTAGTGTTGCTGCTTCCCCAGGTCCTCCTGGGCGGCGCGGCCGGCCTCATTCCGGAGCTGGGCCGCAAGAAGTTCGCCGCGGCATCCGGCCGCCCCTTGTCCCGGCCTTCGGACGACGTTCTCAGTGAGTTTGAGTTGAGGCTGCTCAGCATGTTCGGCCTAAAGCAGAGACCCACCCCCAGCAAGGACGCCGTGGTGCCCCCCTACATGCTGGACTTGTACCGCCGGCATTCGGGCCAGCCAGGAGCGCCCGCCCCGGACCACCGGCTGGAGAAGGCAACCAGCCGCGCCAACACCGTGCGCAGCTTCCACCACGAAGGTGAGCGGGTGGCGGGCGGCGGGGCGGAGACAGCGGGCGGGGACTCGGCGGGTAGCCCGGGCCTCCGCTAGTACAGCGGACGGCCCCTCTGCTTCTGTCCCGTCCCCTCTGTGGCCCCGAGCCAGGGATTCCCCACTGGTGAGTCCGCACCCTTTCCTGGCAGGGAGCCAGAAGACGACTCCTCCTCCAAGAACTGGAGGGAAAACGAGTGATGGGGAAGAGGGTAAAAGGCTGGCTAGTCCCTAGTCAGCTAAACGTGCCTGAACTGCACAGGAGAAGGCGGAGGGTTGGCTTCCTTAAAATCTGTTCGAAAGCTCTGTGTCTTGTGTTCACTCTGGAGTTTCGGGCTAGACAGAACCAAGGGCCGAAAGTTCAAGGATAATATTAACAGACTAAAGCCCAGAGCCCCAAAGCATTCAAATTTACTGTTGATCTGAGCCTAGTTTGAAAGATTTTGAATACCTATCTAATCCCCGTGGGAGATCAATTCCACAATCAATCTTATTGTTTCTACAATGACCTTCCCGTCTCGTGTTTAAATCTTAGTCACCAACTGGAGACAGGGCAAGCCTTCAGATAAAGGCTGTTTCTGCTACTGACTGCTACCTTCCTGTGCAAGGCAGTGGCTTGTTTTTTTTTTTCTTTTGATATGAATGTGGCTTCCCAAGGTAGGGCATTTCTGTTCACTTCATCAGAAAGACGTTTAGTGGGTTGGAAATGTCTTAGAGGTCCTATTGAAGTCCCTTGCACCAAAGTTCTTAGTTCAGTTAGTTAAACATCACGCCCCAGCTCAATTCTGGTGTGTGTGTGTGTGTGTGTGTGTGTGTGTGTGTGTGTGTCTGTGTGTGTCTGTGTGTGTCACTTTAAATGTTCTTTTGGCTTCATGTATTCTATATAGAATATCAGTTCCTTCAAGTTCTAGAAGAATGCAGTTGTCTGTCAGTGAGCAGCAATTTCTAGAACAGTAGGCAGCTATAAGAGAAGTTTCCCTTTTAAGATTCTGCTTTGCCTTGCTGAGAGGATAAATTTCAAGCAAAAGAACATCTATGCCCCAAAATAGTAATGCCCCCCCCTCCATAATACATGTCTTAAACTTTGAGAAGTCTGCTTGATTATAGGAAAAAGTCCACAGGTAGGTCATGTAGCAAGAGGTGTATCTTCCCAGAGGCAGCTACTCAGGAAGGGCATTCTAAAATCCATCTCTTTCAAACAGATTTCTCAGTTTTGAAAGATAGTGGAACCCCATCCTGGTCTTCAGGGTCTGCCAGCGGAAAGCAGGGAGACTCAGGTGTGTTCACTCCATCCCCACCACCCTGAGGTGATTCCGGCCCAAGCTAATCTCTCCCAGTTGACAGTGATCAGAAAGCTTTTGTAGATAAGAGGGTGGGGGGGAGGACACAGCTGTTTCCCCTGATGCCTCTGGAGATTTAGCATGAAAACCTGTTTATTTGTGTATTTCATTTACTAGTCTTTTCTAGCATGAAAACTATTCTTTATTTGTAAAAAAAAAAAAAAACCAAGTATGTATTTTACCCTTGTTAAGTCCATTAAAACACAAAGCTGCAATTGAATGAAAGTTTCCTCAGTAAAATCTGCATCTTCTCAATCTTCCCTTGGAAGTGACTTGATAAACACAGGCAAGGTAATATCCCTCTGTGTTAGTTTAACTTGGTGTGCTTGAGTTGATAACAAAAATTTCTATCTTTAGAAGTGATTTTCATGTGTAAAGCTATATAGAAGTTATCGACTTGCTTAGGGTAACGTGCACTGGCCTATCTGGTGCAATTGGATGTCATTTTCACTGTAACATCTCTTTTCTATAATCATTAACGCACACAGGACATTTTGCAAGACTGTTCATTGTAGAGTAACTTTGCCTCGTGGTGGTGAAAGCATGGTCCAAAATTCCAGTATGAGTTTGGACACAGACACCAGGCATGCTCCTATCTGCCTCTAGCTGTCACGGTGTGATTACAGAGACCCTGTGGGGAAAACAGTTGCTCAGTTTGCAGATAGTCCTTGCCTCTCATTTGTCAGTGGTCCCTTTGGATTCCTCCTGACTCATCTCCAGGCTGCTTTTGTCCTTGTGCCCTTGGGGTATTTCACTCAGTCTTTATTTAGACTGGACCTCCAGAAGCCCAGTCCTCCTGAAGGTGCTGTGCTCAGGGGAGCAGAGACCATGTGGAGTTAGTGGCAACCACCAGAGTCTGCTTTCCTTTCCCCCCACTTCCTTTGTTATCTCAAAATTGAAACTTAATTCTGTGTATTTTAACTTTTTTTCTCCTCTTTGGTGTGTCATTTACTCTGTCCTGTAGAAAGTCATGTGTGGCCCAAAGTCCCTTGCATCTTGTTGCAGGAGTGAGATGCAGCTGCTGATCTGGAGCAGCCCCAGGCTTTGTTGTTGTTTGGATGGAGGAATGTGTTCTGTCCAAAGAGTGTTGCAAAATCCTCCAAGCTTAATGATAACTTTTGAACTAAAACTCACCCTACTTTAGGGGCAAACAAGTAGCCACTGAGAGTAAGTTCCAAACAATGTCTGTGTGTCCCGTTTGGCTGTGTCACATTTCTGTTCGTTTAGCTCTGGCTACATGTCCAAAGGGTAGCTGGGCAATGTGTTTTGATTCCCGGAACAAAGCCTCACTCGACAGATACCATGGTGTAAGGTACCAATTCCTAAGGATTTGGACTGTTGCTTAGGATTTGATTTCTCTCCTCACGCCTTCCGATGGCTAGAACTTGGGCATTGCTGCAGACTCAAGTTAGTTCTGTGACCTAAGAGAAGTCACATAAACTCTCTGAATTCCCAGCTCCTTCATTCACAAAATGGAGATAATCACGGTTCCCCTCTAATGAGCTTGTTGTAAGGTAATTCATAGACATGATCATAGTGTGGAATGTTAAATCTAGGCTTTGTTTCTAGAAAAGAAATGGAATGGCATTGCTATCCTATTTTCTCCCCCCCCCCCTTTTTTAAACATTTTTGCAGCCAATCATTTCTTCTATTTGATTAAGAACTAGGAGCCTGATACTCAGGTTGAAGCCAGGTAAAAATCTTGAAATCCCTTAGCAAGTTCAGCTGATTCAACAGGGGATGTTTACAGAGAATTAGCAGCCAGTTCAGCCTCCAGAAAGTGTGCATTACCCTCTGTATTTTCTGAGCCCCAGGCTCGCTATCATGATTTGTAGAGACCTTTTCCTATTATTTACTTTATTTAAAAGAGATTTTCAATTCCCCACTCTCAAGAAGAGGTTGCACCTTGTCCCTTGAAGGAAAAAAAAAGATGTTTGTGTCCTGACCCTACCTAAGCAGTAAGCCTCCTGTGTTGAGATTTTCTTTCAATTCTTGACTTCTGTGTATGGTTTCAGTGAACAGTAACAGTACACACCTTGTTATGAAGGCTGGGATGGGGTCTCCTAAGGATTAGGCTAATAGAAATGCTGCTGGGAGGTCGGAGATAGGTCTTTCTCTTGTCATTAGTTTTGGGTAGTGCATTGTTCTCTTTTGTGAAGGCCACTTACTCTGTCTTGCTGATACTTCTTACCTCCCAAGTGACAGGCCCCAGAAAATGGCTGTTTCTATGCTTCAGCTGGAAGAGGGCAATCTTGACTTGACTTCTTAGACAGATATTCTTCTCTGCTGCTTCAAGGACCTGTCTCCCATATTTGTCTTGGGGATTGCCCCTTTGCTTTGTCCTATGGTCATGTATGAGTCTACATGCGTGTGTGTACTTATGATTGTCACATTTGCCTTCTTTGTGAGTTGGGATTCAGGGATTTGGTTGCCACTGTGTTTCTCTGTTGACGAATGCAGCCCTTTGTGGAAGACCCTGGGGAACTGGTCTTTATCTTCTGTCTTTCAAGGAAGTAGTATGTACCTTGCTGTGCCAATGTCAGGAGAAGTCAGTATGATTTGGTGTGATTAGGGTTGGGGGGGGGAATGTCTCTACTGTTTTTTTTTTTCCCTTGAAGAAGTGCCTCAGACAGAACCATTAAGGGACCCAAGAAGAGCAATCAAAATGAGTTCTTATAAATACAGTCCTTCAGACTTTCTAGGAATGTCCCTGCCCTAAAGTACCATTAACTGATAGTGGAGTTCAGAACGGAAATGGGTCCCCAAAGGTATCATCAAGAACTTATTGGCAAGCAGGTGCAAGAGGACCATGAATGGTACCCGGCTGGCCTAGTGTTCTTCATGTCAAAGCAGAAGAGCTTTGGAAGACTCCCCTGTTTTAGTCCCTGATGGGCTGATGGTAGCCTGAATCCTTACTCACTGGCCAATACTTAGGCCTCTTCCATAAAAGGGGCTTTGCAAATCTGCTTCTTTGTCACTCTTCCTTTGTATGCGAGGAACATCTTTTATACTCTTGACACCCAAGTGTGGTCCATAACCTGCAGCATCTCTTCCCTGAGAGCTTGGTGGAAGTGCAGGCTTACAGGCCCCTTCCCAGAGCAGCTGTTATGCAGGCCAGAGTCTCAGACTGCTGTGTCGGCTCAGGGGTCGAATAAGGATGCGACAGGGATGAGAGAACAGGCAGTCGGGAGCCATTCCTCCTGAAATTCTCTATCGTTAATTACTACAGTGTCCCCGTGCCACCCATACCTTTGTCTCTGGAGTTCTGAGCAAAATGGTAGGGTGCGCTTTGTAAAATGTCATCATTGATGTTGAGTTCCGGAGTCTTTAATTAAGAGACTGAAATCTGTATATTGAGATTTGTAAATCATCTAAATTGCAGAGTGATGTTTTCAAATGCCGCTTAAGGGATTGACATGAAAGCTCGTTTTCTTAGTTAAGAAATGCAATCATTTCCTCAGCCCCTCAGTCATTAGCCCTCTACTAACTATAGTACTGACTTTTCCCCTTAAAGTCTGTGAATTCCAAAGAAGCGTTTCACTATTTCCTCCATTATTATAGCTACCTAGGAGCTATGTTCAAATATTGGATTAAAAGCATAGCAATTACAAACTAAATGTGATCATATAGAAAAAGGAAAATGAGACTCAACTCTATTTTCACTTTAGAGATGAGATAGTTTGATTTCCTTTAAAGGGTTGAGCATTAAACCCAGGGCCAAGGAAAGGAGACAGACAGTGTCCCTATAGCCCTGACATTTTTACTCTCTGGTTGCAAACTTTGATGCATTTTAACTCGAATTGTACATTGAGGTTTTAAACTCCTCATACGGAAGTAAATTACCATTGGCTTTCTTACTGAATGCTTTCCTTTTTCTTTGATCGAACTAGAAGCCGTAGAAGAACTCCCAGAAATGAGTGGGAAAACAGCCCGCCGCTTCTTCTTCAACCTAAGTTCTGTCCCCACGGAAGAGTTCATCACGTCTGCAGAACTCCAGATTTTTCGGGAACAGATGCAGGAAACTTTGGGAAACGATAGTTTCCAGCACCGAATTAATATTTATGAAATTATAAAGCCTGCAGCAACCAGCTTGAAATTCCCTGTGACCAGACTACTGGACACCAGACTAGTGAATCAGAACACAAGCCAGTGGGAGAGTTTTGATGTCACCCCGGCCGTGATGCGGTGGACTGCACAGGGACATGCCAACTATGGGTTTGTGGTGGAAGTGGCCCATCTGGAGGAGAAACCAGGTGTCTCTAAGAGACATGTGAGGATTAGCAGGTCTTTGCACCAAGATGAACATAGCTGGTCACAGATAAGGCCATTGCTAGTGACTTTTGGCCACGATGGAAAAGGACATCCACTCCACAGAAGGGAGAAGCGTCAAGCCAAGCACAAACAGAGGAAGCGCCTCAAGTCCAGCTGCAAGAGACACCCTTTGTACGTGGACTTCAGCGATGTGGGGTGGAACGACTGGATTGTGGCCCCTCCGGGTTATCATGCCTTTTACTGCCACGGGGAATGTCCCTTTCCCCTGGCGGATCACCTGAACTCCACTAACCATGCCATAGTACAGACGCTCGTGAACTCTGTGAATTCCAAGATCCCGAAGGCATGTTGTGTGCCTACGGAGCTCAGCGCAATCTCCATGTTGTACCTAGACGAGAATGAAAAGGTTGTGCTAAAAAACTATCAGGACATGGTTGTGGAGGGTTGTGGGTGTCGTTAGCACAGCACAAATAAATAAATAAATATATATATTTTAGAAAAAGAAAAAAACCCTACTCTCCCCCCCCCAAAACCAGCTGACACTTTAATATTTCCCAATGAAGACTTTATTTATGGAATGGAATGGAAAAAAAAACACAGCTATTTTGAAAATATATTTATATCTACGAAAAAGAAGTTGGGAAAGCAAATATTTTAATCAGAGAATTATTCCTTAAAGATTTAAAATGTATTTAGTTGTACATTTTATATGGGTTCAACTCCAGCACATGAAGTATAATGGTCAGAGTTATTTTGTATTTATTTACTATTATAACCACTTTTTAGGAAAAAGATAGTTAATTTGTATTTATATGTAATCAAAAGAAATATCGGGTTTGTATATAATTTTCCAAAAATTGTAGTTGTTTTTCAGTTGTGTGTATTTAAGATGCGAAGTCTACATGGAAGGTTACTGGGCAAAGTGCTTGCACATTTGCTTTTTGTTTTTTGCAGCACTACTGTTAAGTTCACAAGTTCAAGTCCAAAAAAAAAAATGGATAATCCACTCTGCTGACTTTCAAGATTATTATATTATTCAATTCTCAGGAATGTTGCCGAGTGGTTGTCCAATCCGTGAGAACTTTCATTCTTATTAGGGGGGATATTTGGATAAGAACCAGACATTACTGATCTGCTTGCAAAGCTCTCCTTGCAGAAAGAATAAAGCAGAACCAGTGGAAATCAATAGGAAAACTGTGACCATGTCAGGAAATGATAATGGCGTCTTGTTCTTTCCTAAACCTATGATCCCTTCCAGGGGGCTGATCTGGCCAAAGTACTAAATAAAATATAATATTTCTTCTTTATTAACATTGTGGTCATATATATGTACAATTGATTATCTTGTGGCCCTCACAAAGAAGTGAAAATCGATTTGTATTTTTGTGTTTACCATATCAGCAAGCTCTTTGTTCTCCAAAGCACCCAATTTTCTACATTTGCTCAACACTGAGCAACATGGAGCACCTTGTTTGCTGCCTACACCCTGTTCTCTCACCTGTCAGGTTACTTTTCTTTCCCGGGATGTGTATTTGGACACATTTCTCCAAATGTTAAACCTGTTTCCAATAATAAATATCAGAAACTCTGACATTTCATCCTTTAAAATCTAACTCATGAGAGCAGATAGTGCATTTTTAAGTGTTCCCAGGATCTCTCTCTCTCTGTGCATTTTCATTGCTGAAGTGACTGATTTAAAGGTGGCGGGAAGAGGGGGACTTAAACAGTTGGAAAACTCCAAACAAACCCTATTTGCACCAAAGGACTTACCCATGAGTTAGTTTTCAGGAGCGGGAAAGAAAGTGAGGGAAAGCCAAGGCTAGAACAAGGCAAAACTTGCAGAAGGAACTCAAGGTAAAGTCCCAGAGATGACATCCCATGCAACAGAGGCCACAATGCCAACAAATTAGAAGGAGAGAGTGTCTGGGATCAGCTTCTGTGAAGACATCTGCCAATTGGCCAGCTGCCCACACAGAGTGAAGTCAAATGCAGCCCGGGAGAGGGAACCGGCAGCAGTGGCAGAGCTTCCGTGCTCAGGTTGGAAGTAAAACCTAGGCAGGGCTTGTGGCTATGTTTGCAGACCAGGGAATCTGCAATGTCAGTTTAGGGCAGTGTTTCAGGTCAGTTTCCTGAATGGGGGTCCTCCTGTAGCCCCTCATGGCTGAAGCCTAGTTCTTACCCCCTTACCCAACCCCTGTCTTGGAATGGAATCAGAAAGCAGTGTGCTCACGATGAGGAGGGCTGTTTGAATTAAATTCTTCTCCAGTATTAACATGGATAACCTTGAGCATGCTACCATTAGAGGCTTTGAAGTTTTGGAGATCTTGTTTTGAGTGAATATCCTGGTTATCTTTTAAAGCATTCTTCCTTGTCCCTTTCTGTCGTTGCTTTTTGCACAGGTAGAAACCGTTAGAGCCAACTATGGGTAGCCAAGTCCTACTTGCCCTTCACTCATTCTTTGCTGTGTTTTGCCATGGGTTCTAGTCACAAACTACAGTCTTAACATCTTAAGAAGAATGGCCCATGTTTTCTCGTGTTTCTCCAAGTTCTCGAGATAGGAGTGGGAATATCCGACAAGGATTCCATCTTCTGGCAGGGCATCCTTGACAAGCTTTCTGCTTCACTGTTTCTACTTGAGGAAGAACAGGTCCCATATGATGTGTATGTATATACATATCTATGTACACAGTGTGTATATGCTCTAATTTATGCATACACATATGTGAAGATATGTTACATATGTGGACGGTGACGTTTTGGAGTTCCATTAAGGTGTAGAGGTTTCTCAAGATGGAGCTGTGTCATTCTTATACAGCCTGAGTGGTTCAGGTTTTCCCTCTAGTTTTTTAGGATGGAAAAAAAAATCCATCTGCACAATCAAAGCCGCATCCGGTCACTTAGCTAATGTCTATTCAGCTGGCTTGCTGTTGAGACAAGGATTCACTGGGTACTAATATGCCATACCCCTCACGCTCTTCTCCTTCGACTGAAAGGCCAAAGGATTTAAAAAGGGGGGGCAGTGGGTGTAAATTGGCAACATGAGGAAATCAGAATATCCAGGTTCTGTTTTGTGTCTTGCACGGGAAAGGGCAGGGAGGGTGAGATTAGGGGGAGGCCCAAACATCTGCTCGACTCAGGTAAATTGCATCTCTCCTTTCCTTCACATAGCTGGCATAAATTACAGCCTATGATATTCTCTAGGGCAGACTTTTCTGACTAGTTCCCTGCTCTACAGACTTCAAAGTGAACTTTTACCTGACTCGCAGTGCCTCCGTTCTAAATAAAACTGGTTCGACTTTCACGTGTACCTCAACCCTCCATAATGCCTTGAGGGAAATAAAACTTGATGTGGATACAGCCCTCATGGAGTCAGCTACTTTACGAATCCTGCCA
This sequence comes from Myodes glareolus, assembly GCF_982192425.1. NCBI lineage: Eukaryota > Metazoa > Chordata > Mammalia > Rodentia > Cricetidae > Myodes > Myodes glareolus. The sequence goes on along the minus strand of NC_142035.1, from coordinate 44,699,696 downwards.
CCGTGGTCCGGGTGGGGCCCGAGGTCCTGAATGCCTAATGAAGTCCCAGGTGAAACCCCGGCATCCCGTGCCAGAGGACTACAGTTCGAGCGGCAAGATTCTGTTGATTGCTCTTTCGGTCGGAAAATACAGAAGCCGCATCAAGTGGAGCCCCTTCGAACAAAAGCCGCGCGCAGATGGAAAGAAACAGGCTGCAAAGCTGGGTTGCAGTGGCGTCTAAAACAGTGCCCTGCGCATTTTCCCGAAGACATTCTTTTCCACTAGAAGATGACTGGCAAACTTGTGTTCTAGCTCCTCTTAGACATGAAAACACTTGGTTGCTTATCTTGTAAAATCTGCTCCGCCTGCGTGCTTGGACATGCTGTAGTCAGTTTAGTCAAATACGTGTCAGTACATCTATATGGATAGTGAGCAGGTGCAAGCCCTTAAAAATGCACTTTCAGAAACTTTTAACACTCAAGACAGTGCACCGAGCTGATCCTGTGTGATCTTAGTGCCAAGCACCCGAGTTAAAGGTTTCCCTTTGAAGGCAGCGGGTAGATGTCATGCAGTTGAAGCATTTGTTTATAGAAAATTATGCTCGTTTTTTTTTTTTTTGTAAGTTACAAGATAGTACCCTGTATTACTTCACCGAGTCTAGAGGGCGGAGTAAGACTCCAAAGCTGGTGTTGAAGGTTTGATCTAATGGAAGTCAGAATTTTCTAGGCTGCACTTGGGTTGGAATAAAGTGCTTATGCGAATGGCGTAAGCTAGAGAAAAACCAAAAGGAATATGTTTCCCTCTGCAGAGAGTCAGCGTGAAAATAGCTTCCTGTCTTTGCTTGGTATCCTCACCTCTCGTTAGCCCAACACCCTTTGGGCATGGAGGGTGATTTGTGAATCTCCTTCCTCAGCCCACAAGACATTTACAAGCACCTCAGATTTGAGGGTTTGTCTAAGAAATAAAAGATGAAATGTATAAATTCTTAATCTCAACCAGTCTTTAGTGGTGTAAGACACACACACACGCATGCATGCACACACATACACATGCACACACACCCCCATGCATGCATATCTCTGAGAGACATTTTAATTTGCTCCTGTCTGGAATCTGAATGCTGAAGAGTAGAGGCGCTATTTTTGCCCTGATGGGTTTATCTTTGTGTTTAGGTCTCTAAACCTTGAATTGAGTCCCTCTGAGGTGCTCCAGCGGATGCTGACTTTAACAGCACTTAAAAGCTCATGTTTGCCTGTGTGCCGGGCCCCACGCCAGGGCATTGCCGGGAGTCCATTACTGCCGCAGTCCATTCTGATGAGGAGGTCTCCCAGCAAAGCCCGGGTCTGGTCACAGCTTCCCTCGTAAGGCACAGGAACTCATCTGGACCGAATTTACCCTGGAACTGCTTGGCCACAACACTATGAGAGAATAATTATTGAACTATTTTACTGTACAACTATTTCCAAATTGTTGATTTTTTATTGATTTCAGGAGGCAAGCTAATTGCCCCGTGGCAACTTGATGTTAACGTTTAATGAAGATCAGGAAACAGAGTTTATGAAAAGCGTTTGTAGAGCGACTGCAAAGCTTCAAGAACTGTTTTACACTTCCTGACGGTGCTGGGCCTCGCTTAATGGTTTGTTTTTATTGCTTAAGAGTGTAAACCTTGCTTTAGCCCAGTGTGTGGAAACTATACCCTCATCCTGCATTGCACATTTTCTTGTTGCGTTTGCCTCGCTCCTCACGTCCTCTCCTGCCATCTACACTCAGGACTTTCTCTGCTTTGGATGCAGGCAAGTTTCTGTCTCCGACACTGACGATACTACACAGGCACACGTGTACACCCAGCCCCATGAACCGAATGTGTTGCTTCACTGTGTTTGGGTGGAGTTTCTCTTCTGCACTTGGTTGCTAGACAACCAAGCAGACAAAATTTAGGGATTCAAACGGCATTTTTAGAGACGCCAAATTGGGGCGGCTGAACCCTTTTATCTCCGTCTTTATGTAGAAGGTGCAAGTTTCTTGCGAAGATCCCCTTGCCTTTTGTTGAATAGATGGCTAATTGGTAGAAGAGCGGTGTGTGTGTGTGTGTGTGTGTGTGTGTGTGTGTGTGTGTGTGTGATGCTTGTTTGCAGGTGCACATGCACACGTGTGCACATCTAGGTGAAGGCCAGAGGTTAGTATCCAGTGTTCCTCTCAATAGCTCTGGGCTTTGGGTTTTGAGACAAGACCTCTCACTGAACCTGGCTCGCATCGGTTTAGCTAGGCTGTCTGCCAGCGAGCCCCAGGGATCCTCTTGCCTCTGTCCCGTGAACCTCCAGCCCTGGGGCTACAGACGCACGGCCCACCATGCCCCGCTAGTTTTTAATGTGGGTGCTAAAGATCTGAATGCAGCCGCTTATATTTGTGCAGAGAGCGCTCTGCTGACAGAGCCATCTTCCTAACCCAGAAGAATTGTTCGAAGTCAGGCTCCACAGGATTGTCTGTCCCCGAGCTTTCCTGACTGTTGTTCCCGGCTGCTGGAACTCACTTCCCACCTGGAAGCTAACTTGCTTTCCAAGGGTGTGTTTAAAATCACTAATAAACTCGAGCTACAGCTCCAAGCTCCGATTGTTTCAAAGCAAAGGAAAGATTCCTTTCCGAGGCAATGTTCAGAAACACGGGATCCGGTGTGGAGTGCACTGTCTCCAGAAAACTACCCCAAGTTTTCTTCTGGTAGATAGTACTGAATGTATTTTCTAAAACCTTCGTGAAAGCCTAATTTGAAATCAAAGTCATTTTCTGATTTCTGTAACATGCTCCAGGAGCATGTTGTAAAATCGGAATCTTTGTAGACCGGCCAAGTTGGACTTGTGTTCACAAGTTCACTCGCATGCGCATGCGTATACAGTTGGCAGCTGACGGGCTCCACGCTGAGATCTTTCTTCCTCCTCTACCCTCTGACATGCCGCTGCTGCTCTGGCTCCTCTCTTTGTGGGGTTCCCTGGGCTGGAATGCAGTCAAATCCGTGGAAAACTTTAACCACTTTCCTGATTCGTTTACAGGCAGGATTTCCTGGCAGGGGGATCAAGGAAGGAGGACTTGAGATTGGTTCATCGCTAACTGCCTTAGAAATTAGAATCATTTGAAGCCCATCTGGCCTGTACGGAGAACTTTGACAAACTAGCCTCTGACAGAGGAACCTCACCATCGGACTTAAAAAGTATCCGATCCCTTGGTTTCTCCAATAAGCCTGCAGTTCTCTAAGGTACAGGTCAGTATGAAAAGTAATGAAGTTTAAGCACCAAAGGCCTGGGCTGAACTGGGCAGCAAAAAACGGCAATCCATAGGGGAGCAATAAATAAAAATAGAAATAACAGTCTTAGGTGAAAACTCCCAGCGTCCAAGATTTCCTAATTCCATCAAGTTCAGTCAGGTTGGACAGTAAATAAAGGGAAGGACTGTATAAACTTAGCAACTTTTGTGGCATAAATATAAATACATATGCATATATGCTTCAAATATAATATATACATATTTAGATATTCATGATCATTGCAAATTTCCAGAGTGGACTCGTTCTAAATGGCATTGCGGAGTAAGACCACCTTGGTGATGCTGGTGGCATCCTTTTAGTCTGTGTAGAGAAGGTCTCAGAAGCTAAAGTTTCCCCTTTGTTAAATTTCTGATAAAGACCAGTTCTCAATCAAAAGATAACTGTGATGAAACACAGTGACATTTAAGACACAAGCATGTCTGGCATGACTGAGTTATAGTAATACAAAGAGTTGTCCAGAGAATAAATTAACGTGAAGGTTTACCCTTCAGGTTAGCACTGTGAAAACGTGGATGTAGCTTCATTGTTGTAATTTCCCTCCAATCACTCTAATGATGGTGCTGAATATCTCCCCATTTGGATTACATTGGAGTGAAGATTCTTAGATGGAGAATATTTGTATGTAAGAAAACCCTTGCACCAAATCGTATTGTGTTTATCATCAATTAGATCATAGACACGGCATTTTGGTTCTACTGCTTTTTTGGTTATCCAGCCTTGTTTGCCCCGTGAATGCATCCACTGATAGGACTCTGTCTCCTGGCTACTTCTCCCAGCTTCTCTTTGTCCTCCACAGACGCTTTCGGATTAGTCACAACTGGTTCTACGTTTGATTTTTCTAATGAAAAACTAATAAAGTCTTAACTAGGACTTTCATGAAGAAAGAGAGAGAAAGGGCTGGGGTGGGGGTGGGGGGTAAGATGTCCGGACTTCTTTTGCCAGAAACAGCTACCCAAAAGGAAAGTACATTCTTGACTGATAGGTATTACATTTTGCAGAAATATGTTATCAGTTGACTGTCCTATTGGATCATCAATGAATTCCAATTCTCTCTCTCCAATCACTTTAACAAAATACAGTCAGACTGAAGTCAGGATGATGGAAGGGTCATCTTTGTACCACCCAATCTTCGGTACACTTGCAAGTTCACACAGGTACTTTTTAAGGATGTGGCACGACGAAGTATAGTGGGTATTGCTGAATCATCTGACAACACATTTGGGTCTATTTTCAGAGTGGGGCCGAGGGTTCCCATATCAAGATCTATCAAGGGTCAGACATTACAAGTGCAACACTGCCATTAATCCTGGAAAGTGAATGAAGGCACTCTGCAGGACAGGGGTTGAAGGTTAGTCCAGTTATTATGTAAAGTTTCTAGAAAAATGGCAGGTGGTATTTTAATTCCTGTGGTGACAAAATTAAAACCTTTCTTGATGGCATCGATGAGCTGATACAGTGCTCTAGAAACCTGCACAACAGATAGACAAGGTGTCCCATGCAGGCGGATATCTATTTGACTGGTATAGAAGTTATTCTCTGGAATCATGTCCCCATCTCTTACCAGATTCCTAGGAAAGACTGTATTGGGAATTTTCCTGTTTGCATTTTCTGTTTCAGCATCTCACATTCTCCCCTCTCCTGCTCTCCCTTCCTCTTTTCTTTCTCCACCCTGCCACCCCATTCCCCATGCCAGGGTCTTATGTGGAGATAAGAGGCTAGAGAAGTCATCCTACTGGAATACAAGCAGAGAGATCTTCGACATCGTCACAGGCTAAGGGTGTGTTGAACACACAGGAAACTGCTGAAAGTCTCCTCCCAAATGCCTGCTTGCGCAATGAACAAGATCCTATCATGCTTTTTCTTCATGGGACAGAGTTTGTGGGGGAAAATAGTTCCACTGATTTCCCTCCTGAAAATGCTTATGGCAAAGGAGAAATTATTTTCCTGCCCTCTATGCCAAAGGACCTCAACAATCCTGGGGAGAAGACCTGCTCCTGGGGGTTGCCTTGACAACATTTAACTTCATGGAATAGGTGTGTGCACAGACCAGAGTGAGTTTGTGTGCACAGCAGATGGAGACTGTGCACAAATCAGAGTGTGCACAGATCAGCAGTTGTACACAGACCAGAATGTGTGCACAGAAGAATGAATGCACAGAGGAAACTGAGACTGTACAGAGAAGAGTACATATATGAGTGTGAGTGTGATGAAGAGTGTGCACAGAGCAGAGTGAGTGTGCCCAAAAAATAAGTGTACATGCGTCAGAATGAGTGTGCACAGGTCAGAGTGCTTCAGCTTCAGAGCCAGGGGCAGTGATTCATTTGACTTTAATTTTGATGGTAGCATTTTTCTTCTGACTCACTGACAATTGAATGTGAACTTAAAAGGCTGAAACTGTTCTTTACTTTTCAGGAATTTACACACTCACCAGGGAGAATACAGAGTTTCCCTTTGAAAGGGACGATGAGCTGATGCTTCATTAAATTGCAAAACACAGAAGCACGGCTGTGACCTGTTTCTTTCCACTTCTGCCCACAGGTCTGCAGCAGCTGACATTCCCCGGCTCCCTGATGTTGCCTGTTAGCCAGCCGCTTTATCTTAAAGGTTTCTCTTATCTTGCATTGAGCAGTAAACATTGTCACTTACCTCCTCTGGTCTTTGTTGTAACATTGCTAAATGGGTTAATCCTTCTCCTGTTTGTGTTATGAGTCTGATCTTAACCTCCGGCTTTTCAGAGAGCATTGTAGGAATTCTGAGGAATGGTGGAGGAAAGACACGTGTTGTCACAAGGATGAAAACAGGCACTCCTGCACACACACACACACACACACACACACACACACATTTTCTCACTAATGTGACAGTACGAAGTAACGTTACCAATGATTAGCTTGCTCGACAGCTATGAATTGTTCTTACTTTATGATAGATGATTCTTATGGAAAAGTCTACAGTGAATTAATTAAAAACTGGATTTGTCTAACAGCTCTGATTTCATAATTTTGACAGCTGTAGAATAAGAGCAGTGAACTGATGCTTAGAAATTTATTGAATAGTCAGTTGGTCTTTTAATCAGTATAGCAAGTGTACTTTTTAAAATCAGTAATTAATGACTGCAGGAGTTTTCAGAAGCAGTCCTGATATGTCCCCGTGAGGTTTTCATGCCTGTTTTTTTTTTTTTATTAATGCTTAGGTGGACACAGACCATCCTCAGACTCTGTGTACAGGACTCTCTCACCATCATCTTTCGCCCTTCTGGTTTTGTTCTCCAGGAAAAGGCTTTGTGGAGAAGGAAAGAACATTAGAGGCAGTTCCTTGGGTCCAGTGTTTGACAGCATACTCAAATCACTTGTGAAGTGTGGCCCTAACCACTTTTGTTGAAACAAAGTGCATGATTTTACACAAGATATAAGTAGAAACACACAGTTCAATAAAGCTGACACTATCCATTGAGTCAATGAAAGTTCGGTAATGTGCCTAATTGGAATGGCAATGTGCTATAGTTTTGAATATGTCCTTGATTTCACGGTAAGTAAAAAAACTAAAAAGACAGAAAAGAAAATATCATATGAATAATTGCTGTTTCTGCCATGATATATATACATTAAGTTTGAATGAAAATTATTTCCAATTTTATTTCATTATTTTTAATATAGTAGAAAAATTTTAAATGTTCGCATTGCTAGAATTTGCATTTCTATTGGATAACTCCAGTTTAAAACAATACCTTAAAGTGGATCCACATTACTCAGATTCACTTCCAGGGTGAGGGAATTTCTCGGGCCATAGGGAAAAGGTGGATCTGGAGTGAACCATTGTGTAGCGCTGCTATGCACAGCCCCAGAGAGAGAGCTGTCAACAGAGGCTGCACTTCAGTTCTTGGAGTCTGTATGGTTCTTGTGGCTTTGCAGATAGCTAAATGTGTGCCTCTTATAGCCAAAAGTGTGCCCCTCAGAAGACAGTTTTATCTGTCAGCCTCTCCATCTCTTCCTCCTTTAAAACAGCCCTTCCTAGTCCATAGATTTTTATAATAACTGAGAGTGTTAGATAGTGATAGCAATGCCCCACTATACAATACAAATGTAGGCTATTTGTAAATGTAAAGATTGTATTAGTTAAGTTTCTACTGCTGTGAAAGAGACCATGACCAAAAGCAACTTGGGGAGGAAAGGGCATATTTCAGTTTCTGTTCAAAGCCCGTCTGAAAGTTGGAGGTCAAGGCAGGAACCTGGAAGCAGGAACTGAAACAGAGATCTCAGAGGAATACTGCTTACTGGTTTGCCCCCCCCCAAGGCTTGCTTGATCAGTCTACCTTCTTGGATAATCAGGACCACCAGTCCACGGGTGATAACATAGTGGGCTGGGCTCTCCCATGGCAGTCATAATAAAGACAATGCTCCACAGACTCCTGGGGGCCGTCTGATGGAGGCGGTTCCTCAGTTGAAAGTTCCTCTTCCCTAGTATGTCTAGGTTTGTGTCAAGTTGGCCAAAGCCAGTCAACACAAAGGGGAAACACTGAAGGAATAATTAGACTTTGCATCAGACAACTATTACTATGAAACAAATGACTGCAAATGGTGCCTTAAAATAGCAAAGGTTTAGCTTTGTGCGTAGTTTCTGTAGGCTGGGAGTTCAGGAATGATGAAGACAGGTGATATTGCCCCTGTCTTTCAGGATACTGCAGTCAAGATGTCAGCTAGCGCTAAAGTCATTTGCAGACTTGTCTGTAACTGAGAGACTGTCTCTCAGGAGGGCTTACTCACCTCTGTTCTGTCCTCGCTGGATCTTCACATGGCTGCTTGAGTATCTTCACAGCCTGACAAGACGAGGAGGAAGGAAAACTGAATGGTCCGTGTGTCATTTCCACTTAACGTCATTCACTGGGAGCAAATTACAAAATCCAGCCCAGGCTGAAGGGAAAGGGGAGGAGAGGTAGTAAGCACCATTTAAAACCAAACCATCCAGACACGTGTGCATATTTTACAAAACTGTGCGCGTTCACTACCTTTACGACAAAATGGACAATACACCAAATACATTCTTCAAGGGACTGAGATCCAAGCCTTGCTGTGCTGAGAAAATGTTTGATCCTGCTGAAGTCTGAAAAATAGAATCTCCACTTAAACACCACAGTTGTTAGAACTAACAGCTACGGTCCTTATTCTTTTGCAAACCATAATTCTTTACGAGGTATAGCAGATGATCCTCAAGGAATTCTGACTCGGCTGCTCTCTGCCCTAGTGCAGGGGCTGGCAAAAGCCAGGGTACCAGCAACAGGCAAAAGCCAGAAGCAATGGTGCAGCAGAAGCCATCAGGGCCAGAGAACAAGTCCTGAGCAGCTGTCATTTGGGAGCCTTTATCTGTCACAGCCCATTCTTCTCACCCTCAACACCCTCAACTCTGTCCTTTGTTTGTTTGTTTATTTGTTTTTTGAGACGTGGTTTCTCTGGGTGGCATTGACTGTCCTGCCACTCACTCTGTAGACCAGGCTGGCCTCAAACTCAGTGATCCGCCTGCCTCTGCCTCCTGAGTGCTGGGATTAAAGGCGTGCACCACCACTGCCTGACTGCTCGCTTACCTCTAGAATTAAGATTATTCTCATATTCATTCATTATAAATATTCAATCGTTAAACTACCTTTCTAAAGCCAACTTAAAAACAGGTCCAGTGTGCCCCCTGCTGAGTTCTGTACTTTAGTGTGTGTAAGGAAGATGGGAATGGTTGCAAGAGAAACATCTTCGTCAAAAGAGCATGTAAGGTAAGGTTGGAATGTAAGCAGAAGTCATATTGTATACCTTTGTTAATCTAAATCTGAATGAAAATTATGTAAATTTCTAAAAAGGGGGGCAGATGAAATTGGACACATTTGAATGGGTTATTGGGTTTTTTTTGTTTTGTTTTGTTTTGTTTTTTTGGTTTTTTGAGACAGGGTTTCTCTTTAGTTTTACAGCTTTGAAGCCTATCCTGGGAACTAGCTCTTGTAGACCAGGCTGGTCTTGAACTCACAGAGATCTGCCTGCCTCTGTCTCCCTAGTACTGGGACTAAAGGCGTACACCACCACCACCTGGCAGATTACTCTTTTTAAGATGCCAAAGTGCTGCATGAAGAATGGATGGGCGAAGAAAAAGGAAAATGAAGAACAGTGGAGAGGCTGTGTATGGAGCGATTCTAAGATGACCACCAAGAGATCCGACTGAGTGTCCTGTCCTTCCATTCTAGGGCAGTCGGCCTGTAAATATGATAAAAGAAAACCTGTTGTTTGAGTTGATCGAGAGGAGATTATCCTGAGTAGAATGGCCTAGGCAGCTGAACCATTTGTAGAAGGCAAGAGAAGAGCACACCAGTTAACCGGGAAAAGCCAAACAGCAGTCTGACAATAGGGACTCATGTGACTAGGAAATGTAGGGGCCCTCTGATTGCTCCAAGCCATCCCAGGTCAGTGGCTGACAACAAAGCAGACACTTCCACCCATGAGAAAATAAACACTGAGGGCAATCAATAAGTTCAGATGAGGATAGTGGTTTGTGGTCCTCGGGAGAAGTCACAGTCCCAGTAAACACCCTGTTGAGGCCCAGACCAGTGAGCAGGTCCTGTACCTGGACTTCTGCCCCAGGCAAAAGACAAAATAATAAATTTGTGTTACTTGTTTAACTTGTTGAGTTATCGTTCTATAGGCGATGAAGGAATAAGCTGTTCACGGTATTTGAGGTGAGGTAGATGCAGAGCAACAGAGTCCAGATCTGCTTTATAAGTGTATTTGACGTTAAGGGCTGATGTGCTAAGTGTTGGAGGAGAAGGAAGAAGTAACATTCAATACTTAAGGATGCTTTAATTTGAGCAAATGAGCATCTAACGCTGCAGTTCGATTGGGAGAGGGGTATATAGAAAGACCAGATTTCTGAGTTCAATCTTAAGTCAGCTATACTTCTGTTGCTGTGCTAAACCTCCAAGACCAAAAACAACTGTGGGGAGAAGTGACTTGGACTTACGGTTCCAGAGGTTGAGTCCATTGTGACCCAGGTGGTGGTGGTGCATGCCTTGCCTTTAATCCCAGCACTTAGGGAAAGAGGCAGGCGGATCTCTGAGCTTGAGGCTAGCCTGGTCTGCAGAGTGAGTTCCAGGACAGCCAGGGCTACACAGAGAAACCTCATCTGGAAAAGCAAACAAACCAGCAAGAGGTTAATTGTGGCAGGGAGGAGCAGCAGCAAGCAGCAAGAGGGGGACACTGAAAACTCACTTCTTGAACCAAAAGCACAAAGCAGGAAAAGCTAACTGAAAGTGGGCAAGGATTTGTAATCTCAAAGTGAGGCACTTCCTCCTGTAAGGCCAATCAAACCTCTGGGGACCCAGCATTTACACACCAGAACCACTGGGGACATTCTTATTCAAACCATTACAAGTCTGGGTGTGACAAATTGAGATAAGAAGGGCTTTCTAGAAGATTGTGAGTGACCAGTGGCTGTGAGACTCGAACTCAGAGAACTCTAGATTAGGAATATAAACTTGGCACTCCCCAGCATGTGAAGGGCGCTGAAGTCCAGGCAAGGCAAACAGGATAGAAGGAAGGAAACGAAGTTTAGTCTTAGAAGCATTGACAACCGGAAGCCGAGAAAGAAGACAGGAGCCAAAACGAAGAAGCCTGAAGGACTGAAAAGAAACGACATAAAGGAAAGAAGGCAAGTCTTGGCAGAGCACGGGCTGTCCTGGGAACTACAAGGCTGCCCTCGGAGAAAGGAGGACACATCTCTACAGGCACAGGAGAGGAAAGCATACATGATACTTGGGATGCTCAGTCACATGACTGATATGCATCATCATTGACACCTATGGTAGGTGGGTCAGGTGAGCAGGGGATGGAGCAGAAACAGTTCATTGAGGACATTTGTCTGCAAAGTGGAGCACAGTGACAAGCCAGTACTGTCAGGGCTTTGTGGGGCTGAAAGAAGTTTATATATGTTTGTGCTATGTATGTGGATGTGCATACTTAAATATATCATGCTGTAAGTGTATGATTTGTATATGTGTACTGTGTATATGTATATATATCTGTGTGTATGCTTTTTGTATATGAATGTATGTGTATATGTGTATGTTTGTGTGTATTTTTGTGTGTATGTATAAGTCTGGATGTCCATGTATGTTTGTGGGTATTCATGTGTATGTGAGTGGATATATGTGTATGTGTATACATATATGTATGTATGTATGTATGTATGTATCTATCTATCTATGTCTGTGTATGTGTGTATGTCTGTATATATATGCATGTGTTTATGTGTGCATGTTTAATATGTGATACTAACTCACAAAATATGCTTGAACATATGCTAAGAAAAAATTGTTAATAAATCTTTCAAGCAGGTGAAACTCGGAAACAATAGTGTGGACATATACTAGGCAGTAGTGGTGCAGGCCTGTGATCCCAATACTCAATAAGCTGCCTGGTCAACAGAAAAAGTTCCAGGTAACCAAGGCTATACAGAGATATCTTATCTCAAAATAAATAAACAAAAAGAACATGGACATACTATAATTAGAGATTTGCATTTGCATGTCCATTTCCAAGGCTTCCTCACAAAACCCTGGAATGTGGTATTAGTGTATTTATGCGACTTCCTCTAGATGCTCTATGATGGTAGTTTAAAAGAAAATGGCCCTCAAAGGTTTTGGCACTAATGGAAGGTGTGACCTTATTGGAGGAAGCGTGTCTGTGAAGATGGGCTTTGAGGTCTCATGTATGTCCAAGATACTACACACTGTTGCCTGCAAGATGTAGGACTCTGAGCTACCTCTCTGGCACCACATCTGCTTTCCTGCTGCCACATCCCACCACAATGAAAATGGACTGAATCTCTGAGCTATAAACAAGCCAATTAGATGTTTTCCTTTACAAGAGTTGCTGTGATCATGGTGTCTCTTCACAGCAATAGAAACCCTAACTAAGAGAGGTGCTAAGATTCTAACCCTCTCCACCCATGAATCTGTTGGAGAAGGCCGCTTATGGATTCCTGGCCACTTGGCTTGCTTAGACCCAAAATAATCACACAGAAACTGTATTAATTAAATCACTGCTTGGCCCATTAGGTCTAGCTTCTTATTGGCTGACTCAGATTAATTTAACCCATTTCTACTAATCTGTTTATCGCCACATGGCTGTGACTTGCCGGGCAAAGTTCCCAGCATCTATCTCCGGTGGCTCCATGACTTTTCTCTAACTCTGCCTTCCTCCTCCCATGCTATAGACCAAGTCAGTTCCTTTATTCATTAAGCAATAAAAGCAACACATAGACAGAAGGACCTCTCACACCATGAATCTGCTTTTTATTTATATTGTCATCATTTAGTAAATACTATATGAATGAGATCAAGGAGTGCCCAAACTTTTTATACTGCCTTTTTCTACTCCACCTGTTTCCTTGGAGAAGATCCCTGAATGTAGCAGCAGCTGGTTGCCAAGCAGGGTTCCATTAGGTAAGTGTCCTATGGTTTGACCATACATCTGAGTAATTCCAATTGGACGATTGTGAATAGGACTGTCATAAAAATACAGCTTTCTGTTGCTAGGAGGCATTGGAATTTGGTATGAATGTACATTTTATTTTTCGGATAAATGCTGGATCACATGGTATGATTACTTTTTTGTTTTCTTATGAAAGGATCACACTCTTCTCCAGAACAGCTGTATTATAATTCTCTGTCTCCTTATAACATTTCTTCAATTTTAGCTGCACTCAAAGTGTATTTTAATCTTTAGAAATGAGAATTAGAAATTGTTTTTATAATTTTGTTCATGAGTACAGTATTTACTCCATTTCCATTCCTCCCTCTCCATACCCTAACTCCTCTCATGTCTCCCCATTTCCTCCTGAGTTCAAGACTTCGTCTTCTATAATTATTATCGTTACACATACACACACAACCTACTGGTCCAATTTAGTGTTGCTCTTACATACACATGTGTAGGGTTGACTGATTGGGACTGGGTAGCTTATCAGGGACCTCATCCCTGAAGAAGACTGAGTCTCCTTCTTTCAGTAACAAGTGATTACTGGTAGGTTTTCATCTAGGAGTGATACCTTATTATTTTCCCCTATCTGCCATGGTATGTTCACTAGTGTTCTCATTATTTAGGTCCTGATTGAACTATCATATTGCTGAGATTTCGTGGCCACAACTTCCCTGTACCACATAGATGACACTATCTGGCAGCAGGCATCCTGGACTACTGTCTCTTACAATCTTTCCATCTTTCCTCTTCCACCATGTTCCCTGAGTCTTAGGTGTGTGGTTACATCATAGATGTGCCAGTTGGGGCTAGGAATTCCACTGTTGGTTATTCTTTGAATTTTTACCAGTTGAGGTTTTTGTAGTAGTCTCTATCTGCTGTATAAAGAAGTTTCTTAGTTGAGGGATGTAATATAAACTTAACTATGGCTCTAGGATAAATATTTAGAATACAACTTGGAAATATGTTGATTTAGGAAAATGGCAGTAGTAAGATCTCCTCTAGCACCTATGACCCTCTAGGCAGGTGTAGTTGGGTAAGTTCCTAATGCTCAGTGCTTATTTGTTGCTTCTTTTTTTTTCTCTTCCATGAAACATGCCTCTGGACTTTTTCCATATTAAAAATTATATTGCTTACTTTCTTTTTAACTTTGAGTTCTAAGAGTTCTTTATATGTTTTAGTCATGAGTCTGTTAGGTATTTTGTTTGTAAATATTATATATTATAGCTCATAACACAAACATTTGATTTTTCTTCTGTGGATTGCTAATATAATTAACACCTCTTCATTAAACTATAGCTTTGAAGATTTTTGCCTGTTTTCTTCTAAATGGTTTGCTAATTTACATTTTAATATATGATTCATAGGCCAGAGAGCCTGATGCAATGTACTCTAAGTTCTAAAAGATCACAGTTGCCAACATAGACTACTGTGCTCAATAAAATTGCTGTAGTTGAAGGAGAAATCAAATGATATAAGCAGCCTAAAAAAATTCATATCAACAAAAAACTCAAACAGAATATTGGAAAAGAGAAGAATATAGATGGGGACTGCACTTTGGCTTTTCAGCCACCCAGATTTGAATAATCACACAGAAACACTGTTTGGTCAATAGCTTAGGCATATTTCTTGCTAGCTCTTACATCTTAAATTAACCCATTTCAATCAATCTATGTGTCACCACAAGGCTGTGGCCTGCTAGTAGACATCTTTCTCCTTCAGCAGCTAGATGGCTTCTCCCTGACTCTGTCTCCTCTTTCTATATATCTCTTCCAGCCTGGCTATATTCTGCCCTACCACAAACTGGAAGCAGCTTCTTTATTGACCAATGGTGATAAAACATATGTACAATGTACAAAGGTGAATCCCACATCATTGAAACATTTAGCATGTTTCTTGTTTGTTGTTGTTTATGCTGGTTGTAATTCTAATTTTTATGTATTATTTTGCTTCTTCTTTTCCCTGGCAATACTTGATATTTGTTCTTATTGTATATAGTTTTGCATTAGGCTTAGAACTCTCTTATCTAGACAAAAGGGTGAGGTGCTATGGGAACTCCTTCAGTCAATAGCCTTTAGGATACTGATCTGCTTTGAGAATGCTTTCATGCACTAGCAATGCAGAAGTTAAGTGTGGATGGGTCTCTTGGCTACTGAATTTGGTTCCAGTTCCCAGCTCACACAGAGGACTATGGATCGCTACCCTTTTTGAGAGTTTATCCCCAAATAAATAAACGTTTATTATACTCCATTCCAGGCTATTATGGAACTCTTTTGCATGCCAACAGAAGAATAAGAACAGCTAAGGAACTCTAGAAAGAAAACATACAGGATACAATTTAATAAAATACAAAACACAATTAAGGACACAAACCAGCAAAAAATAAATGGCAACAATCATCACATACTTTTCAATAATCACTAAAAATGCAATAACCTCAACTCTCCAATCAAAAGACATAGACTAGTTTAATGTATTAAGAAACAAAATCCATCTATCTGTTGTCTACAAGAAAATCATCTTATCTTTAAAGATAGGCATCCCTTAAAGTGAAAGACTGATAAGAATGTATTCTAAGAAAATGAGATCAGGAAGCTAGCAGGTGTTGTTATCCTGATATTTAATAAAATAGACTTAAAACTAAAACTAATCAGATGAGACAAAGAAGTGTACTTCATTCTAATCAAGGGATCAATTAACACAAAAAATATTACATTATTAAAATATTTATGCCCCAAACTCTGGCGTACCTAATTTCACTAAATGTATACTAATGGGATTAAAGACACAGATTAACACAAATCAAGTAACAGTAGAAAGTTTCAACACTTTCTCCAATAGATAGGTCATCTGAACAAAAAAAAATGGAGAGGCACCTCAGAATTAAATATTAATTTTCTTAGATTAGTATCTACTGAATATCTCTCATGCCAAAGAATATACATTTACTCATTAGCACATGGAAGCCTGTCTAAAATAGACCACATGGAGGACTACAAAACAAACCTTAACAATACTGAAAATTGAAATAATTCCATGTACCCTATCTAACCATTGTACAATAAAACTAAAATCACCAGCAAACAAAATTCCAGTAAGTGTATAAACCCATGGAAATTGAACAGCTCATTTTTGAATAGTGAATGATTCAAAAAAAAGAAATAAAAATATTTCTTGAACTAAATAAAACTAAAAACAGAACACAACAAAACTTCCAGGACACATTATAAGCAGTTGTAGGTATTAGCTATGGTAAAATAGCAAAAAGAACACAAAACAATGACTTTATGATATAACTCAAGAATTTTTCAAAAAAAGTGCAAAAAAACCCAACCTAGTACATGCAAGAAATAATAAATATCAGAATGATGTGGGATGCCCTTTTGTATATATGTTGCTTTTATTGGTTGATAAATAAAGATGTTTTGGCCAATGGTTTAGCAGAATAAAGCCAAGCAGGAAATCAGAACAGAGATATAGAGAGCGAGTAGGCAGAATCAAGGGGATGTCATGTAGCTGCCAAAGGAGAAAGATACCATCAGAACTGGTAAGCCACAGTCTTGTGGTAATACACAGACTAATAGAGATTGGTTAATTTAAGATATAAGAGATAGGTATGAACATGCCCAAGGTATTGACCAAACAGTGTTGTAATTAATACAGTTTTTGTGTGATTATTCGGGTCTGGGTGGCCAGGAAATGAACAGTCTCTGTTTACATAATGGTGCCCAAATGTGGGGCATGGATCCATGTAAAATTTAAAAAACACTTTAAAAAAAAGTAGGGATTCCAGACCCACAAAAACAGGAGACAAGTGCAGTTTCTTGGTAACTGCATTTTTCAGATAGGCTCTGTTTGCTGGTGATGAGCAGAGGTGTGGATCCTTTACGAGAAGGCTTCCTGACTCAGCATTAGCAGCAAAAACTTCTTGAAGAGACAGCTTTAAACCACTGTGGCTCTTTTGGGAGGTTCTGCACTTAAATTGGATTTGTGAGCAGCATGCTACTAGTTGTTTAATGGTGACATAGACCCTCTGCACCCCTGGAGCTGGGGCAGTAGCATGGCTAGCAGAAGTGATAAGCATACTTCTGCCATGTTGGATAGGGTGCAAACAACAGGTAAGACCACAGAGTTTGTCTTAACTATGCCCACTTGGTATTTAAAAAAAGAAAAAATGGTGCTCCTTGTAAGAAAATGATTATAGATGCACAATAAAGACAGATTCAGAAAAAAACAAACTTTTGAATGGGTCGCAGTGTAATTAAGGAATGTATGTAGGCTTGGGAGAGAGAGGAAAAAGAGTGTAGACAAGGGTATGGACAGTCATAGATTAAAGGAGTAAAGACAATACAATAAATACTAAAAAGCAATAAAGTAAAAAATGTCATGTAAAGACAGAACATACACAGAGTCTAGATTATGCATATTATTGTGTTTTCTTTGAAATTTTTGACCTCAGAGAGACATTTGATTTGGGGGACTGCTAAGTTAAACCAACATAAAGGTATCTTGACTTCGAAATTTGGGTCTAAGGATATGTTGCTTTGGAAAAGAGGTTATGCTTTTGTTTCCACAGAAGATGAAAAGCTGTGAATTCCTTCTAGGCAAATGTGGTTTGATGGAACAAGACCCCTCCCCCAAAAGTTTCCATCAACCTTAAAAATGCTTTGACCAACAAACAGCAGGAAGCAGTTTGGAGAAAAACAACATACAAATTCCCAAAGTGATTGTTTAAAAATGTTTGTTTTCATTTAAAGGGAGATATGATATAGAGATAAATACTTTATATTGATGTGGAGTTTGGTCTATTAATACAAATTTAAGGTCAGTTTTGTTTTTCTGCTTTTGTTTAAGATGTTGTGTTTGTGCAACTAATTTAAAAATGTAATGTATAATTAAAAACTATAGATTAATTGATAGTCATCTGTAACAGTCAAACTTGTAGACATGTTAGTTAGATTTTTCTAGATGTACAAAGATATATTTCAGATGGATAGATATTCTTCAAATCTTTACAAGACCTAAAGAATATGGCATTCAAAATGTTTTAAAAACTTAGATTTTTTTTTCCACAGTGAAACATATCTGCTTTTGGCAGCACCAATTACTTCAGAGAGCTTGATGAGCATTGAAGAAACTTGTTATGGAACTTGCTGTCAATGTGAGAAGGCTAGCCATTTGGGCATGAAACTGCTCCTTCCTGGACTGCTTGACAATATGCTACATGAACTGGACATGCACGGCCCACAGAAAACTGACTGCTAAACTTTCCAAAAGACAGATGGTCCTTCAGGGTTCTTATTTCACAAAAGAAATTATCAGACATTATGCAGGACATAAAAAGAAATTTACTGACAAACTGCCAATACAGGCGAAATAGTCTTTCAAATTTCCTGCTTCATGGAAAAGGCTGAAACATACTATGGACCTGTAGGCTGAAGATGGATGCCCCAATATTACAGAAGAACTTTGGGTGACTGTCCAGGCAGCGGGATGTCTCTATCAATTTTAGAGTTTTGGAAGTTGCTTACAATGCACTTTCTGTTTACTTAGGTGATATTATATCCTTCTGGGGTCCCAGCACATGCAGAGGACTGTGGAGTGCTACCCTTACCATGAGTTTATTCCCAAATAAATAAACTTTTGTTACACTCCATTCTAGGCTATTGTGAAACTCTTTGATACAACAACATCAAAACATAAATTATTGAAACAAAAACAAAAACAAAAAGCACAATACACAGAATGAATAGGGACAGGAGAGATGGGTTAGTTGTTAAGAGCACCGGCAGCTGTTCCTGAAGTCCTGAAATCCTAGGTTCACTTCTTAGCACCCACACGGTAGCACAGAACCATCTGTAATTTTAATCCCATGGGGCTCTGGGGCCATCTGGCCTCTAAAGGCACCAGGCACACACATGGTACACAGACATACATGCAGGTAAAATGCCCGTACACACAAAATAAAGTCCATGAATCTAAGAGATTTATTTTGGAAAATAAACAACATTAACAGGTCTTTGGCCCAACTGAGAAAAATAAGAAAGAGAGGACCCAAATTAGCAGAATCAGGAATGAACATTACAGAAAAAAGACATTATAAAAGATACAAAAGAAATAGGGAACATTTAAGGGAGTATAATTTAAAATGCAATACCCAAACAAGCTAGAAAATCTAAAAGAATGAATAAATTTATTTTTAAATTATTTTAATTATGAAATTTTTTATTATTTAAAACAATTTTCAAATTCAAATATACTTTGATCATATTCGTCCTCTCCCCCAAGTCCCTCCAGATCCTTTCCCCATCCCTACCCACCCAACTTTAAGTTCTTTCTTTAAAAAGAAGCAAAAATCCTATACAACAACAAAACCTTCCAAAACCTAAAAAACAAGAAAACTACACCGAGAAAAGAAAGAAAAAATAAAAACAAACAAAAATCTCAAACTGTAACCAAGTAAAAACACAGAGAAAAACCTGTGGAGTCTGACTATATATTGTTGTTCAATTACTCCTGAACATGAGGCTGGCCCTGAAGTGATTGACATGCTCAGTGCCACTCATTGGCGAAAGCTGACTGTCCTTCTCCTAATTGGTCTAAGTGACAGTTCAGTTGTTAACCTTTTTACCCTAGCAACTAGGTTTCATTCAAATTAATTTCTTCATTTACCCAAATTACCACAGTCAAATTAAGAAGATATCAACAACGTAATAAGACTCATAAGAGAAGAGGTTGACACAGTAAAAAAATCTTTCAACTAAAAAAATAATCCGGGGTAGATGGATATGCAGCAGAATTCGACCAGACTTTCAAATAACTACAATCAATACTTCAAATTATGAAAAAAAGATAGAAATAGAGAGACCATTCCCAAACTCATTCTATAAAGCCAGTATTACTCTAGTCTCCAAGATAGGTAAAGGTGTCAGAATTGCTAGAACATAGGCAGTATTCTATTTTAGGTATAGGAAAGACTTTTTGAATAAAACCCTTTGTCCAGGAATTAGAGCCAACAATCAGCAAATGGGAATGCAGGAAACTAAAAAACTTCTATGCAGCTATGGAAACAATCGACCGAGTGGAGAAGAAACCCACACAACGGGAAAGAACCGCTGCTAGCCATATATCTTGCAGAAGATTACTAACCAGATTAATAATTAATATTAATAACTAATAATAATATATAGAGAACTCAAAAGCAGTCAATGCAACAAGTGACTCAATGCAAAAGATGGGCTTTGGTTCTCAACGTAGTTCTTACTAGAAGAAATAAAAATGGCTAAGAGAGACCTCTAAAACTCTTCATCACCCTTCGCGATTAGAGGAATGCCAATTCAAACAACTTCGAGATTTCGTCCCAGTCAGAATAATCAAGATCAAAAAAGCAATTGACAAGAAATGCTGGTGAGGTGACGGGACAAGGGGAGATCTTACTCACTGTCCATTGCTGATCTATATACAACTTCTAGGAATACGTAAGCAGCTAAAGGAAGTCATGCCGTCCAGTTATATCTATACATTTATTTATATATACGTAACAATATTGATCAACGAAAGGCCATTAATGAGAGTGTGGGGACACGGGTGTAGGTTGTACTTATACATTTATTCATGTATATATTTACATAACAATATTAATCAATAAAATTGTCTACTGATAAAAGAGTCTGGGAATCAGGAAGGGGTAGCGCATGCCTTTAATCCCAGCACCTGGGAGGCAGAGGCAGGCAGATCTCTCTTAGTTTGAGGACAGCCTGGTCTACAGAGTGAGTTCCAGGACAGCCAGAGCTGTTCCACAGAGAAACCCTGTCTTGAAAAACAAAACAAAGAGAAAGCGAGGGGGGGGGATACAACTACAGTTGAAGGAAAGGACTTAGGTGAGGTTAGAGTGATAAGGGGAAAGGGGCTAGTGTAATTTTAATTAAAAACATATAAAAATAAAATAGAAAAGAAGAATAAATCCATGGTTCACCTTGGATTTATTTCTTGGGATGTTTAGATAAAAATTGTGTGTGTGTGTGTGCATGAGTGTGTGTATGTGTGTGTGTGTGTATGTTACCACTTCATCATCTTGTATGGGACATATGAAGCAAAAAGAAACTACCAAAAACCTGTCCCCCAGCCCCCAATGTTCATATACTGCTTGCTTCTCCCTCACCTTTCAGTGATTCTATCATCTGTCTGTCTGTCTGTTGTTTATCTATTGCCCAGGGATAAAGAGGGCAAAGTATAGCAACTGCCCCTTCCTAGAAACAGCAGCCCCAGCTGATGATCTTATTCGGTCTCCAAACACTCTGACAAATCCTCACATCAAAGGTAATCCGTTATTTCAGCTTTTTACAGGGAAAATTTGAGACACTTAGGGGCAATTTACTTGATCAAAGTTTCTTAGAAATGTAGCCTTGGCTTCCAGTGAAGCCTTGAGAATTTAGCTGTTGCTTTCCTTTCCATTTTGCCCCTTCTACATTTCTCTCCTAAAAAAAATAAGAAAAGAAAGGAAAAAGAAAAAAAAAAACAACCCAAATACTGAGTGATGGGGGAGGGGAGGAATAGTTACAAACAGAGGAGGCCAAAATAACTACTTTTTGACTCGGAAGAGTAACTGTCAACAAATACTAAACAGAGTTCTCCGAACACTGAAATGTTCGTTTGTACAAATTGATTATTTGATTTTCTCAACGACAGCCTGCCTTACAAACGAATGCATTTCTTATTCCCACTGTGTGCTGAAAGAAGCGACAAGGCTCACTTGTAGTAATCGCCACCGCTCCTTTTGACAAGGACTTCTGCAGAAATGGGGACGACGTCACCAGTCACCTTCAGCCTGTCTTTTCCAACAGAAAACCTTCACTCTTCACTCCTGTGCAACAGTTCCCAACAGATAGGAAGCCCCTCCCTTGGAGCCCCTCATAGGAGATTCCTAAGGGCTTTTGTGTTCCAAATGCAGTGATAAGCACAGGGAATTAATTCTGAAGGCAAATACATCTTAATATTGGTGAGAAAATTTCCAGACCCTGTCTCTGTCTAAATTTCACCATCTAGCATTACCCTTCAAGGCTGCTTGTCCACGCCTAGAAATGGTGCTACGAGGCAAAGACCTCAGGGATGGGCTTCCTGGCCTCTTAGTCGGTTCCTTCTGTGCCGTTTTCATTCCATCCTCTTCTGTGAATTCAGGACGCGTGTATGCTGTATGCAGAGGATGGGCATAATTGTGTGAGTTCTTATAAATAATACGGAGGATGGCCCAGGGTAGCTGGCTCAACAGAGTGCAGAGGGCTTTCTTTTCGGGATGAGGCAGAGTTCCAGCTATCCAGGATTGACTTGGGGATTTGAAGTTCCACCCCAGCTACCAACTGGCGGGGGCTCTTCTCTAGAGCCTGTCTTTGAGGCTGACCTTGATCTTCCCACAAAGGCAATTCAGGAGTAACAGGACTGAGGCACCCTTGGCACTGCAGAGACGTGGGGGAAGTCTCCTCCGCAGAGCTGACTCCTCTGCACTGACCTGTGCAAAGCCACAGCTCTCTGGGACATACATGGGCCGTGGATCACAAGAGTCTTGCTTGACTGTGTTTCTTCTGCTCCACTCGTCTTCTGTGTAGGAACGAAAAGCTCTATTTTCAACTGCTTTCTCCTTTTTTCTAACTATTCTTCTGCCATGGAAAAAATGGTCATACACAAACTACCTGGCCAGAGAGAAATCTTCAGTCCTAGGAGCTTGGCAGGAGAGCCTTAAGAAAGATGGTACTTAGAAATCTATGATCTAGCTTGCTGTCGTGGCCAGGATGTGAAGCACCACCTCCCATAAACAGACAGAACTAAGAGATGCAATTCCAGGTCCTGAGAGAAAGTGCCAAGAAAATAAAGAAACAGGAATAGCCTTCTCTCAGGGACTGAGGGGCCACCACTGGCAGAGGGTCCTGATTTCAGTAGACAAGATGGGAGATCAGTCAATGTTTACCTTAGTGCCATCCGCTAAATGGTGACCACTACCCTCATGAACTCCAGGAAGCTACTTCATTGGGGTATAAGAGTGGAAAAATGCTGGGCTTCACAAGTCTGTATGAGTGTGTGTGTGTGTGTGTGTGTGTGTGTGTGTGTGTGTGTGTGTGTTTTATGTTGCAATTTTCTCTCTGCATACCTCTTTCTAGATGAACACTTGGGCTTCAGGAAGAAGTCTATCCAAATTTTGTCCCCATCTCTGTAGATCTTGGAAGTATTGCTAACTGCAGCATATTGTAATAAAGAGATAGAAAATATTCCAGAGAGGAATTTATAATTGAAAGTGCTTACAATTATATCTAATTATTAATTAATTGGTTAATTAACTTACATACTTTTGAGTTGTCTCTAAACTCACAGAGGTCCACCTGCCTCTGCCTCCCATGTTCTGGGATTAAAGGAATGTTCCGCCATACCCAATACTTACAGTTGTAAAAACCATGCTTTTGAGTTTTCTAACAAGCTAAAGGGTGTTCCATGTGTTAAGGAGTATCTAGTTTTAATATTCATATCTGTATCTGTTACCCTGTGCATCTTTTTTATGGTTTTTATATTTTCTGTTTTTATTAGAATGCAGCATAACCTTGTTCCATGAGAAGAAAGGAAAAAAAAGTGTAGCTTTCATCTATATGCGAACCTTCTGTAACTCTTGCCTGTGACATTACTAAATATGAAAGTTTGGGCACTAGTGAAGAATATCCATGCATCTGAATCCTGGTGTCTCAGTAAGGTTGCTACGCTGATCTCCCCCACCCCCTCTCTCTCGGTTTCTCTGTGCAACAGTCCTGACTGTCCTGGAACTCGCTCTGTAGACTGGGCCAGCTGCTATACTAATTTCATATCCCTGCTTACTAAAGGAAGGAGACTTGGCAACTTCCAAGTTTCAGAATGTAGATATTAACCTTATCATTTCTTTTCAGCTCTAAGAATCTACTGATATGTGAATGATACAGGGAAGATTCATGGTTGACCATGAGAGGGATGCTGAATTAGAAAGATATGCTATCTGACTATGAAACAGTCTTCCAATTCCTTCGAATTCACCATGTAATTTTAGTATGTCTATTATTTACTGGATAATCATGTAGATCTTGGGAATTCAGCAGGAAATAAAAGATGTCAAGATGACTCAGGAGGAAGGACTTATAGAAGCATGAATACCCGAGTGCATGTCACAGCACTTAGAGGTTGAGGTGCCGTTCACAGGCCTGCAACTTCAGCACGGTGGTGGGCAGAGACAGGAAGATGGGTCTCTGGGGTTTGCTGACCACCAGTCTACTTCAGACTACGTGAGAAACTCTGTTTCAGGGAAGGAAGATGGAGAGAGCAATTGAGAAGGACAGGAAGTGTCCTCTAGCCAGGGCAGAGGCACCCACACCCACACATACTATTTTCCATGCCTTACAAGGCTTCTGTGTCTACTCCATATCCTATTTCTAATTGTCCTCAAAGAGCATAGCATCTGTATTCTTGGGGGAACTTGATGTGCAGAATCTGGGACCCCATCCCAGATGGCCAGATCCCGTCTGCATTTTACAAAGAGTTCCAGGGGTTCCAAAGAATTTATGTGCTATAAAATGCTGATTTATGTGCTATAAAATGCTGATTTGATATAGGTCCAGTTTAGGACCCAGGATGTAGCTAATCAGTGTCTGGCATCCTCCTGACTGCAATGGCTCAAAAATGGGTATGCTTTCTAGGAGCTATTGGTAAAAGGCTCTTTTCTCTAGAGAAAAAGTCAGAAGAAGAACTAGGCAATTCTAGGACTTGTGAGAGGCTAAATGGAATGGTGAGGATGGGCATAGGCCAGGGGCTCACCGACGGACACTGTGCAAGCTTGAGGGAACCACATTTGATCCTACTCTATCTCCAGAGCTTGCCCATTATAGGAGCAACACACGCCCTAGCATTCTAGCCAACGCTGATGCACTTATACAGCCTGTTTCCTGAGTGATGATGATGATGATGATGATGATGATTTTGAGACATGGTTTCTCTGTGTAACAGCTAAAGCTGGAACTCACACTGGCTTCAAATTCACAGAGATCTGCCTGCCCCTGCCTCCCTAGTGCTGGGTTTAAACGTGTGCGCCACCACCATTCAGCCTGTTTCCTAGATTATTAATGGAGAGTCTTACATTGAGAGGTAAATTGGACCAGAGTAGATACTTATGACTAGCTGAAGCAAGATGTTATCCTGGGAACCACACTCATTGCTGTCTGTGAAGCAGGATAAATGAAACAAAATTCTAGAAAACTCTGGGCCCAGGAGGCAAGATGGAGGAGTATGAGAATGTATTTTGCTGGTGAAGAAGAGAAAGGCAGTGGTATGGGTCTAATGTACCAACGCTGAGTCAGACAACCCTGTGATGTAACCTGGGGAGGGGACCTCAGGCAGCACCGGTCTTCTGTGCTTCTGACCCGCATCTTGCCCCTCCTTCTTGCTCTAGTCTCTCTCCTACTGCTCCTAGTAAACCCACACAGCCTTTGTGGTCCTCTCATAAGTACCACATCTTTCCTTATCCATTCCTCTTCCCCTCCCACTTCAGCCCAACATTTTTGCACAATTGCATGTAATGAGTTTGCAAGGTGATGTAGGAAGCGTCTTTTTTTTCTTTTTCTTTTTTTTTTTTTTTGAGAGAAGGGTGATGAGGATTGAAATCAGGCTTTTGTACATGAGAGGCAAGGTCTCTATCACTGAACCATACTTCAAGTCTGAGGGGGAAAAAAAAACCAACAAACTTCTTATACGGCAGAAAAAAAAGGAGAAAAATCTGGTGTGGCTTCCATCATGTAGAAATCATCTTCAGTGTCACCACGGAGGACCCTACTGGTGATCTAAGTCTGATGACAAGCACGTCCATCAGAGTACTATTTAGGTACCAGGCTCCCTCCCAATGGCTTGAAATGCCACATCTCCATCCTCTTAGCTATCCATGGAATAAATCACTCCGTATCCGTTTTATAAATGAGAAATTTCAGCTTTATAATCGTGAAGGCTATTTGCCATGTTTAATAAATAGGGAGACAAAGTCTGACCCTTTGTCCTTAGATGAGAAAACACTATGCCTTATTATTCATTTGAAGTGCCTAGGCCTCAGTTCTCTAGCTATCATTTATGAAACAAGCAAGCCACGTTGCTAGGGTTGCACAGAAGAGCCCATTGCAGGGCTATGGGTTTGGGTGTGGGGCACATCTGTGTCCCCTCACTGAGTGTGGACTGAGTCAAGGCCATATTTGCCAGCAAGTCTTCTATTCAAGCATTTTTTCCAAGTGTAGTTCAGCAGGCTGGTTTATACTTTGGCTGTTTTCGTGGCACTTTGAGCAACACTCTGTGATATTCTGCTACTTAAACTTGAATTACAGATATTGTTATAATACAGATACTTTGGGGGGTTTAAATACCTGGGTTTTTGTTGTTTTGTTTTTTCTTTTTGACAGCTGAGGAATGTAAGACTCTGCTAAGAAAAACAGAGTATCAGGAGTGGCAGTTTGAGCCTTAACAAGGTTACCTTAGTCTCACACTAAAATAGTATATGTAAAGAGAAGCATGCGTGTATTATATATGACTACACTCTGTACATGCTATTTGATCAAGATTTCCAAATTCCAAATTAATTGTTGATTTTTACTCTAGAATGGGGTGATATTAACTAGATTTCTTCCACTTAGGAGCCCCTTTGATAGCACTTCCAAAGCAACAAAGTCTGTCTTTTGAGGTAGGATTTCCCACAACCCCACAAAAAGCAAGGGCAATCCTTAAAATAGATGCCATGCAAACAAAACAAAGAGACTTCTAACGACTTTAGGTAGGCACTGAGAAAATTGGTGGTATTTTGGCCATCTGGTGAGCCATTGCAGTGTTAGGATGAGCATTGTTCTTCTATGGTGAGCAAAGACAAGAAGTAGGGTGTGTATTGGAGTATAGGAAACCCACCCATCTCTCACTGCTTCTGAAAACAGTATCATCCCAGGCAAACAAAAGAGGGTGGGGGCGAGCAGGAGCAACATTATAACTGGGTTTGAACTGCAATGCTGGGAGGGAAAAGAAATCCAGTCGGGAAAATCAGCGTTACAATAAATATGGTGAGCCTTGCTAAAAACATCAAGGTCCCTATGATTATCTGGAGAGCCAGAGAAAGGTGCTTAGTTAGATGCTCACTGGGACTGACTGCAATGCACAGTCAGTGTCCTGCACACATAGAAAGAGAAAAACTAGACCAATCTTGTAAACCACTTGAATTCAAAATACATTTCCCAATCCCCACACAAGCATCGTCAAATGACAGAAGCATTGCTAGCTCAGAGTGTTTAGCCTGACCTCTGCCAGTCACAGAGTTTCCACTGAGCTGGTGCTGACTCACAACCTCCCCAGGAGGCCAGTCAACAAATCAGTTCAAGAACAGAAACAACAAAGATCTAGCAAAGATAGAAGCAAGCTATCTACTTAGGGAAAGGCGGGACTCTGCAAAATTAGGTCAGGGAAATTACCAGACAAAGAAGGGAACAATGGCCTGTTGACAACAACCTCCAAATAATACAATAGAAACCTCAGAGTTGCCATGTTATCTACCATTCCTAACAACAAAAGGCAAGATAAACCAAGAAACAGGAAAATGTTACCAACATTTGGGAAGAAGCTTATTCCTGCTCTTTTTGAGGAAGGCCTGATGGACTGCTACTCTTTCCAAGCCCTACTGAAAGTAACAAACAATGTTGCTTTTAAGGAATTAAAGAGTAGCGTAAAACAGGATTAACCAAATAATCTCAGTAAGGGACTATAATTTATATAAAACAATGAAGTAAAAACTTAACAATTGAAAGGAAACTATGTAAAGTGAAGAATTACCTTAGCAAATTCAAATGCATTAAAGAAAGAATCAAAAAACTTCACCTAGAGCAATCAGAATTATTAAAACTGAAACACCAGTTTTTGAAAATGAAGAAACCTTAAGGACCTCCCAAGCCACCTTGTGTCAATCACAACAATTTTCAGTTATGTGACTTAGTTACTATAGATCACACACACACACACACACACACACACACACACACACATACACAAAACTATTGAAGTATCAGAAGGAGAAGGGAGCAATAAAACATCAGGGAAAAATATAAAGAAACAACTATTTTCAAATTTTACCCCAAAACTAATCTACAATTCTACCATGCCAACAAGTACGCTTAGCACAGACACACTTACAGCCACACCCAGCCATGCTATTGCACACTGCTGAAACTAAAGACAATGAAAATCATGAAAAGAACAATAACAACAACAATCAAAGCACCAAGAACATGATTAACAGTTGACTACTAGTTGGAAAAAAAAAAAAACGGCATCAGATAGCGCTAGGATGCCACTCAGTGACTCTGACAAAATGATTGTCAACCAGGAATGTGAAATCTACTATAACCATCTTACAAAACTGATGGTGAAGTAAAAAACACTACCAAACAATCAAAGAATGAGTGTATTCCCTGCTAGCCAACTTGTCTCACAATAAATACTAAAGGAAATCCTCTGACTGAAAAGAAGTTAAACAAACTGATAACTAGAAGTTGCAGAAGGAAGCAAAATAAAGGCTCTAGAGATCAATATACAAAGACATAAAATAGAGTGAATGTTTTTCTTTTCTTTAAAAGATATGCTTGCATACATTTGTAACTAATGATGTAATTTAGATAGAAAATGATCCTACTCTCATTTGTTGCATCTTTGGTTCTTTTGATGACTTCCTACTGACCCCAGGCTGATACTAGGTAGCGCTTAGGGGATGGAGGCATCACCTGGCCTATGCCCTTGAAGTCATCCCTCTCTTTTCTTATCAGATGTGACAAAGTACAAGGCAGAAGCAGCTTAAGGGCATGAAATTTATTTTATCAGACAATTTCAGAGGGTTCGGTCCATAACCCTTGGCTCGACACACTTGGAAAGAACACCATGGTGCGGTGTGATGAGCAAGCGATAGAAGGTAATTGCTGACTTAGAGAGTGAGCATGGGATAGGAAGAGATAATACACCCCAAGGGCATCTCTCCCCACCCACCCAGTGATCATTCATTTTAGAGCCTCCCCACATAGCAACACCATCTGTGGATCAAATACTCAGCTCACAAGTTTGTAGGAGACGTTACATGGTTAAATCATAACAAGAAGGGTCTACTTTGTCCTTAGTCCCTTCCCGCCCTTCTCTCTTTCCTGGGTAAGATGAGTTGTACAGCTTCCTCTGTGGCATGTTGCTTCTGTCACTCTGGTTGCTCTGTCTTATTTCAGGCCCAAAGCAATGGACCCAGTCAACCACAGACTGGAGCTTCTGAGGCCATGAACCAAAATAAGACCATCCTCATTCTAAGATGTCTTCTTACGCATTTCTCACATGAAAATCTGGCAGCATATACTAGTGTTCTTATTACATATAAAAATTTAATGCATATGAAAATGAGTGTTAAAAAGTCTATTCTAATGGACTATATCAGAGTAAGTTCCTATGTTTTATAAGAATTAATATATTCTGAGAAAGATTGTAAATGAAGATTTGTATTGAAAGTCTTGAATTAGCCATTTAAAAATCCATATACATGTAGGTATATATATATATATCTGAAAAGAATTTAACATTATTCACCAGAGTACAGTGACCTCAAAAGGAAAAAGTTAAGGAGAACAAAAAAGCATAAGAGATGGAACAGACAAAGGAGGCAGTGAAAAGAAAATATTTTATCATGTAAAATAGCCCGTTATCATGAAGATATTATAGCAATTAACATGTAAACAATTCATGATCTAAAAATTGAAAACATAGAAAGGTAGGTATAAAGGTTCACTTAACAATAATAGAATTATCACTAACCCATGTCAATAGTTTGTAAATTCATAAATATAAATTAATAATTTTAACATAGTCCATAGTTCACAAAAACCACATGAAAATCAGGATATATTTTAAGATGAGAGAAGAAATCAAATCACAGTGTCAATATTGCAGGGTGAGGCTAGAAACGATAAACGTAAACGTTTAAATACCCATATTAGAACTGAATCAATAGCTCAAATATAAGCCATGCTTTTGTCTTAAGAAACTAGAACATACAAAATTGAAGAGTATTTGTCTAGACTAACCAAGAAAAGAATGACAAAACTCAATATGACCCGAAAAGGAGGAGCGCAAAGCCAACCTTAAGGAAATGTAAAGACTTTTATGGAAACGCTGTGAAGAATATTCATCCAACAATGAGGACAACTTAGATGAAATGAGCATCACATAAAGACAAGAATGACTCAAACTGACCCAGGAGGCAATAAAAATAAGGCTAGGATTCTGACAGAATAATAATGAAAACATCCTGTACTGAAAAGCCCTGGTTCACAGAGTTTCACTGGTGAGTTCTATCAAATAGTCAAGGGACATAACTGATCTTACAATCTCTTGCAGAAATCATAAGTGAGAACACTTCAACTCACTCTGTGAGACCAATATTATTCGATACTAAAGCTTATTTTTTTTAAAAAAGTGGCGGTTGAAAGACTTTGCAAACCAATATCCTTTGAAAATACACATGAAATACTATTAACAAGTCAGATCCCACAGATAAAGGGTTATGCAGCATATCCATATGGCATTTTCCCTAGGAGACAAGGTAGTTAATATCTGAAATTTCCCTCATAGTAGACATAGTGATCATCTGTCTGAGTGCTTATTGCTCATATGGTCACTTTGTTTGGAGAAATTACTGCTTTGGTTTGTTGGTTCATGTTGAGTTAGACTTGTGAGGTTCGTTGTTGACTGTCCAGGGGTGTGTGTCAGTTCCTCTCATTAATGCCTCACTGATAAATTACTTATAGACATGTCCTCCATTGCCTGTCAACTTCCTCTACTGATTTTATCTTCTGACACAAAATTCTTCTCCATTTTTCATGACGTGATTTCCTCACGTTCTGTTTGTTGTCTTTGTCTTTCTCTGGTGTCATATCTAAGAAATCACTAACAAACAGGAACTTTTGTCTGTGCTTTCTTCAAGGAGTTAGAGTTTGGGGTTCTTTTAGGCTTTTGAGTATTGCATTTTGAATTTTTTAAAAATAATTTTAAATAAAGATCCAACTTTATTCTGCTCCTAAATACTTTCATGGGATGCTTATGTTGCCATTATACAAAAAAGTCAAAGTGGAAATCATATAAATGCTATCAACTATTTATAGATAAAATGTGGCATATTCACACTACAGAATATTATTTGACAATAAAATAAACTACTTTGCAGTCTCAGGATGAAAATAAAATCAATTATGCTAAATATAGTAATCCAGAGGCAAAAGATACATAATATTTATCTGTATATACCAATATTGTATAAACACGTATATGTTTAATACTGTATAATAATATACTATATATGTATGCACATACATGTATATCAAATTAGATTTCTTTTATATGAGCTCCTAGTAAAGGAAATTAATAGAAACTGAAGGCAGAGTTTTCTAAGGTAAAGACTGGCCACAAGTGGTCTTCGTGAGAGGAACATTGGGTTTTGATGATGGTGAACAATTCTACAGGTGTCCTCAAAGTCCTTACATTACTGAAGCTTGGCAAATTATGGTACGTAAGCTGGACCTCATTAAAACTGTCTAAGGAATTTTCAAAGCTCTATTGTCAAACCAATCAACAACAAAGAAAAGGAGTTCTGCGAGAGTTTGTGTTGCTGTGATCAACACCATGAGCAAAGCAGCTCGAGGAAGAAAGGCTTTCTTTCCGCCTACAGCTCTTGGGCCGTACCCCGTCACTGGGTGAGTTAGGCGTTTCAGGTAGGATCTGGAGAAAGGACTGAAGCAGGAGCCAAGCAGTTGTGAAGCCTACTGACTTGCTTCCTTGGGCGTCTCAGTTTGCTATCTTCTATGCAGAAGGACCACCTGTCCAAGGCTGGTACCACCCACAGCGGACTGAACCCTTCCTGAGTAAGCACCCATCAGGAAAATGCCCCGCAGGATTTCCTAAAGGCCATTCTTAAGGAGGCGTTCTCTCTGTGGAGGTAGTCTCTTTTCTGGTGACTCTGGCTTGTGTTATGACAAAAACTAACAATAAAGACACAAACCCAAATACAAAAAAAAAAAAAATAAATCTCTGCAATATCAAAATTCGGTACGCAAATATATATGTCAGCCTTACCTTGAGTATCTTGATTAAGGCTGAAACGCTGCCAGGGAAGCAAGGCTAATTTTGCAGAGTGAATGCAAAAAAATCAACACACGTTCTCTGCTCTTTGGAACTCCCACCTGAAGTCACACAGTGTATTCCTAAACAGTTGTGAGCAAAGCCCCACACTTGTTCCTTTATTTACTTTTCATCACCCCCAAGCCCTCTCAGCTTAGGAATTCACAAAAAGCCACAGGTCAGTCAGTGCTGACTGAAGCCCCTTAAAGAGCACACGGTCCCCTCCCGGTGTGAGGAGGACTGCAGGCAATCCTTTCCCCCACTTAAATTCTTGTGCAGGGAGCAGGGCATGGAGCCAGGTATCTGCTGGGGACAGACTCTCAGGCAGTGGCCTGCAAGGCCATTCTGGTGTGTAACCAAGATCATCAGGCATTCTTACTGCTAAGGGGGTTTCAGAGGTACCTCTGGCTGAGCTCCTGCTAACCAGCTGGTGACCACCTGTCTCAGTGACTTCAACACTCAACACTGAACGTAGTAAAAAAAAAAAAAATCTGTGTTCTTACTTTGCTGAAGGCAACTATTTAAAGACTTCAAGGTCCCTGGGTTTATTGAGTAAGAATTTCTCATTGTAAACACCAAGAACGCTTATCATTACCAAAACATTCTAAAAAAACCAATGCTGATTTTGGCATTTGACCCAGGTTCATATCTATACAACAGATAACGCTGCTCGGTTGCTTTCCCATCTCCGGCTCTCAAGGCTTCCACCAGCAGGAACACGCTGAATAAAGGGGGTTTTAGGAACAGAGTTTCTCTGCATCCTCAGGACAGGATTTTGAAACACTCTGAGCAAGAGTGCCGAGAAGAGCAAGCCTAGGAAATGCTCTCTACTCCCTGACTCCCCAAAGATCCCAGGGGAAATAGGCAGGTGGAGATCTCCGTGGAAAGGAACCATGGAATGAAAGCCCTGAAGAGAGAATTGTGTGAGGTGCCTGGGCCATTTCCTTGCCCACAGTTTTCAGGCCAACCTGGCTTATTTCGTGGAATTAGAGGCCCTGCTGTCAGAATTTCCCCAGGGGCAAAAGGGTTTAAGTCCCTGCCTTGGAAATCCATTGACGGTGGTTGTTCTGTGCCCCTTGGAGAACAGCTCTCACGGTTGTGTGGGACCTCAGGATACTGGGATTCTGGTCTCTTTCTTCTTACGCAGACCCGTGCTTTTAAAACATCTGAAGCCCACAGGAAGAATGTACTATGTATATGACATACAAAAACCCTATAGATAGAAACATAACAATACTTAAGGAAAACAAACAACCCCTTTATGTCCTTCTCCCCAAAGGCTTGATGCTGAGTCTTAGAACTCAGCATGGTTCCTTCAACAGTGGCCTCCAGCACTCTCCCTCTGCCCAGGTGGAGGAATAAGCTTCAGGTAGTGCAGATCTCTGACCCTGAAATTCATTTGGGAAACGCACTTAGGTCTTATTTTTGCCGCGGTCTGGCTCCCCAGGCGATCACCGCTCTGGTGTGGTAGGTTTGGCAGGTCTGGTGTGGGTCGTTGATCTGGCATCATTCTCCAGCTCTTGGGTGCCCTGTGCTATGGTGCCACCTTCATTCAGCAAGTGCTGTGACAGCGGCAGGAGTCCCGGCAGGCGGAGAGACTGTAACACATCATCATGTAAGCCTGTCGCCTCTCCTCGCCGAACATTTTGACCGACTCTCCATTTCCTCACTGGACTCCTCAAACTGTCTTAGGATGGAGTAACAAGGGAGCCGCTACCCATTCTACTTCACCTGCTGTGACTTTATCTTCCTAGGCTCTCCTTCCGTTCTGGAAGCTCCTGTTTGCTTCAGCGTGCGCCTGTCTCCATCTTGCATGTCCCAGCTACTACTTACCGTGTCTTTGTGTCTTCGTGCTGCGGGGGAGGAGCCGCCATTTTGAAGATGATAATTGCTACTTTCTGCCTTGGCTGCTTTTGTTTCAATATCCAGGGGAGATATGCTCATGCAGTGATCCTTTCTTCTTCACGTACACTCCGAGCTCCGCTCACTTGTCAAGAATACACATCACTAGGCAGAGAAGCAGGAAGGGAGAGACAATGAAATGGCAACTTTCCAAGATCAGGGGAGGGGGCTTGGAGTCACTTGCTGTCTCCTACCCTATAGTTGTTCGTTAATGTTTTGTTAACTATCGCTTAGAGACTGGAATTTTCTTTCTTACATAAAGTGAAGGGAATGGGGGCTCTGACATTTCACTACTTAATCTAATTCTCATTTCTTCCCCAGCAAGAAGAAATATTGAACCTGGGAAAATTCCACTGTGAACACATTGTGTGTCGACTATGCCTCCGGGGAGTACTGCCCCGTGTGTTACATATTTCACACAATAACAACATCATCCGATTTTATAATTAACATTAAACTTTTATAGGAGAAAGCACCTTGTTAGACGAGCTGTTAACCTTTCGATGCATTTAAAGCTCGGTTCACAGGAAGCCACAAGCTTCTTCATTGCCATCCTAAGCAGGTTCTGTTGCTAAGCGCTCAGGGACCTGGAACGGCAAGATCCACGCAGCGCTGGGGTGCGCACCACTCCTGGCAGAATTAAAGGCGCAATGGGAGCCTTAAAGCTGAGATTTCCTGACTTCTGTGGGTTTCATTTCCCTCCCCAGCATTCCGGAGTTTGTCCCCTTTCTCACACCCATTCTTTTTATTCTTTTCTTACTTAATATGCCAATCTCCTCTCCAAACTAGGCAATAACTATTTAAACATCCATCCTCCCACCGCAGTGAGTTTTGCGAGTACTTTTCTGTGCACTGGTGGGGTGTGAGCGTTGTGCGAATGCTTCAAACCTCTCAGAGACAAAGACGTTCCTGACAGAATATGTATTGAGAAAGCTCTGGTGGGGCTGGAGAGAGTTCTCAGTGGTTCAGAGCACTTGTTGCTCTTGCAGAGGATCTAGGTTTGGTTCCCTGCACCCTTAGGGAGGCTCTGGGCCATCTGTATTTCCAGTGTCAGGTAATCTGATGCCCTCTTCTGGCTTCCCCGGGTAGGGTGCACATAAATAAATACAGGCAAAGCACTCATGCACATAAAATAAAGTCAACAAATATTTAAAAAAAAACCAACACGAGAGCTAGTGAACTAGTAAGCTGAACAAGATTTTAAGAGACATTAAGTGGCTGATAGGTTTAAGCATGCTCAAGTTTTTGTAAAAAATGAACACTGGAAGTCTCTTACATCACTCCTAAGGGCAGGACTGTGTGTGCTTAACATCGAGTCTTTAAAAAGATAAAAACCAAAGAACAGCTAAGCCAGATCTAAGGATGAAATCCAGGGTGACTACGTAGACAACTGGGCAACAGGGCTATGTGTGCCCGGGACCAGGGGAGGAGGGGAGGAATGGGGAATCTGGGATGTTTCATCTTGTCTTCTGAGGGCCTACTCATTTGAACTTTAATATTTAGCGTCATTAATATTAATTTATGTTAATTGGTTGCATGTGTGGCGGGGATTAAGAGAAACAGCAACCTCTCATCAGTCAGAAGGCAAGTTTAAATTCAGCATCTGAGTTGAAGTCCACACAACTCTGACTGGATTAGAATAGCTTTGACTACTCTGGTTTGCAAGCCAGGGCACTCTGATTACGCTGCCATCCAGTTTCAGGTGCTGCTGAGGAACAAGAGTTTCTCAGGCTCGGAGAGCTCCGCAAGGTCCTGTGCAGAGCGAGAGTCTGGCAGATGTAATGAGAACCTATTGGCAGGTGTGATGAGAACCTAAGCGTCCGCATTTCTAACAAGCTCTCAAGTCGAGGTGTTGTTGGTCTTCAGAGTGGACGCTGGGTGGCCACAGTAGAGCTGGAGAACTGTTGGGACTGGAAAGGAGATAATGGCCAGTCATGCTACTTAACCTTTCTTTTCCCTTGATGGGGAACCATCTTCACTCCAATTCCTTCACCCCCAAACCAAAGAAAGTAGAGTATTCATTATTTTCTTCAAATAAAATACATCGAATCCTGTTGATTGGATGTGCAAAATGCCATTGGTACGAAAACATTTCCCTCACTCTCCTTGGTGTAGGTGGGTGGATTTCCACACGGACGGCAGGAAACGGAGCAGCAGCTTTACCTGCTGCTGTCTAGCTGTCCAGCTGTCCAGCTGAGGTTGGAGCGCAGACAGTGCAGAAGGTCTGCTCCCTGGGGGCTGTTATCTCTGGCTGATGATATTTCCTGGCCTACTCTAAAAGACCTCCTTCAAGCAGAAGTGTTTTGACTCTATTTGGACAAAGTAACTCTATTTAAATTTTCTAAGTTAAATATATTCCTTGTGTCTAAATAAAACCAAGCAATGGAAAAGATCCCGTCTCTGGACAAGAATTCAGTTCACTGAGAAAATAATCCTAACTAAAGAGATAGACGCCAAAGGGTGTTAATTATTTAATAATTGTGTGGTTTCTTTTAAGCCCATCAAGACATTTGGGATAATAGATGGAATTTCTGCATAACACAAATTCTGTATCAAAATATTATGAGCTGTAATGTCCAGCATTATTCTTTGTTTTCCTGTAGAACTGGAATTGAGTATTTTGTTTGACTTCATCTGCGGTTTTCTCATCCCTTATTTTGTAAAAACAGGTGACTAATATTTTTGCAGTAACATTCTTCTGTGAGACTCCCTAAAATACATCGCCAGACCTTGATAAAATATTTCTAAAATATTTATGTTGTCTTTTTAAAATATCTAGAAAGTTCTATTCTTAAAGATGGAAAATAACAGTAACACAAATTAAAATTCACTTTAAATTAACTAATTTAGTGACTGTATACAGTTTTTTCTTCAAGGGGAAGTAAGCCCATTTGCCCATGATATTGCTCTCGGAGAGATCGCTTCAGGCCTTTTGGTTGCCCTATCTCATACCAGAATGACCAAGTGAGGGTAGATTGAGAGCCAAAGAACAGGAGAGGGTGACATTCAGGGCGAGGCTGCTGACCAGGGTCCTGAGAGAGGAATTCTCAAAGGTGCTGCTCCAAAAACTATCAGAGCTGTCGCACACAGAGCAGAGCTTCATGTTTCCCCTACAGGCTGTCTTCTGTGGAGTCCGGTAGGTGACGTAACCAGAGCAGAGGTATTTATAGATGAAATGGCATAAAGAGTGATATATTAGGATAACTCACAAGACTTCCCAGTAGGAGATACTCAATACATATTTATATATTAATGTATCAAATATTTATTATTTAATGTATTAATAACACAAATATATTAGATAATATAATAGCAATGTGGCTATATTAAATATATATTTAGAGATTTATTTATTTTTATTTTGTGCCTGTTGGTGTTTATGCCTGTCTGTCTGTCTGTCTGTCTGTGAATCACATGAGCCTTTCCCATGGAGTTCATAAGAGAGCATCAGGTTTTCTAGAGCTGGAGTTGCAGACAGTTGTTAGCCACCATGCGGGTGCTGGGAACTGAACCCAGATCCTCTGTAGGGGCAATATGCACTCTTACCTTCTGAGCTATCTCTCCAGATATATTTGGTTTATATTTTTCCAATTCAATTTAAAAGAGTGATAGTATACATTTTTGCCCATGCCTTTAGATGAAGTTTCAGAGGAATTTTTTTAGGTTCAATTTTTTTTGACTGCATATAATTGAGTCTCACTATAACTTATAGCATGTTCAGGCCACACCATCTGGGGCTTCAAAGCTAGAGTCTCAAGGTACAGTGACTTAAACCCACTGAGATTTTTTTCTTGATTTATTTGAAGTTTGGAAGAATGTAGAGCAAAGATGTAATAAAAAAAAATCCCTAGATCTATTAAGGTTCGAATATTGCTTGATCTTTCTACTTTAGCATAATTAGCATATGTCTTCTTCAAGGTTACCTTAAAATTAAAAGATGGTTGCAGCAGCCAGACAGGACCCACTACTTTGTAGGCGTACACAAGAGGCAGGGAGACCTTTTGGGTTATCAGGCTCCCATGGGAGACGTTTGTTACAAGCTCGGCTTTCTGACTTCTGCTTTGTAGCCCATCCTGACATTGCAGGAAAACTGAGAAATGACATTTATCCTTGTTCCTGACAATGTATGGATGTGGCTGGCAAGACAGTGTGTGTTAAGAATAGTGCCTTGGGAACTGGTAAACCCTTGCAGAAACCGTGGGCATTTTAGTGACACATGCCAAGATGCAGGGTTTACTCTTGGAAAAGAGTACTCAATGTGATGCTGGATATGGATTGGAGAGATCGTCTTTCAGGGAACCAGAGGCCCTGGACACATTCCTTGTAGGGATTTGTTATTGTGGGAGGAAATAAACAATGAAGCAGGGCTTGCTCCCATGATGGAGTTGAGAGTGAACCCTTCCATGTGGTGGCGACACTGTAGAAACAGGAGTTCTTTACTTCATCGGTGCCGCCTTGTCCCTAACCCCTGTGACTGGACAGAAGAGGCAGCCCAGCACTTCAAGATGGGGTACCTAGTAATATATTCAGTGGCAGCCGCAGCTCATCTGTCACTGTGCCACAACGGAAAGGCAACCCAGAGTAACAAGTGGGGCCTTCAATATAACAAACAAAAAGTAAAAGTACTGGATATGTCTTTACCATTCTAATTGGTAAAAGAATATATTTATTTACATTTAAATTAGTAGTTTGTTTTTGTTTTTCTTCTTAAATGTATATGTAGTATTGTTATTATTATTATTAGTAGTAGTAGTACTGATTTTCATTTCTTGATTTTTTTCTCAAACCTACCAAATTGCCTCTCTACAAGTAAATTAATTTGATCTAGATACCAAAGGGTTTTTTTCCTATCTTATTTTTCTCTAGCTGTCCACAAAGGACCCAGCAGCGAGGTTACCTAACAGCTGATCAATGCAAGCACAGAACTCCTCACAGAGGGAGGTTGCTGAGACACACTCACTGGTGTTTGACTGTTGACCTGGCTTCTCCTGATGTCTTGGGTAGTTTCACAGAAGTGGTATTTTGAGCTAGTGTCACCATTGATCCAATTTTCTCTTTCCAAAAAGCATAGACAGTCCTTCCCCAGTGTCACAGGTCAGAGTGGAAACAGGAACCCAGGCTCCTACAGAGCTCTGGTGAAGTCCACACGATTGCCCCTGCTTCCAGAGAGTCAGAGACAGAGCAGCCACTCCAGGGAGGGTTTGGAGGAAGCTCAGACCCTAACCTGTGGTTGTCACTGCTCTTTCCCATGCCTCAGTCAGCTTCTATGGCATGAAGACAACCCCCTCCACATCCCTATTGAGAAAAATGGGCCATCCCCGAATGCCGTGGGCCAACATCGCCTGCGGCAAGAACGTTTCAGTCTCTGGAAATAACCGCTCGTCCATTACAACAACAGAATGGTAACACACCACTGGAGAAGGGGAACGAGAGCTTGGGGAATCGATTTTCAACAAATAATCCTGCAAGCTGCAGAAAGCTCCCTCAGCTTAAGTTTACTGATGCCCATTAATGTGTGTACACATTGAAGCAGAAGTATGAAGTTCTTAAAAGCCACCATTCTGAAAGGCTGCGAGGGAGCTGTAAGTACCGGAGATCAGAATGAGCACCTTTCCTGGGGAGCCGCACGCTAAGAGCAGTGAGAAATCCTAATGAGAAAGGTGAGCGGGTAGAACTGTGCCCGGTAGTTTACAGGGGTGAACGAGGGAGGTAAGTGGCCCAGGCTGTATTATTAAAGGAAGGAAAGGGAAGCACAAAGGCTGCACTATGCACATAAAATGCAGGCAGCTGCCTCCCAAGAAACTCTGACTTTGGGTAAGAACTGGTGCTCTGATAAACCGGAGAGATGACTTCAGAGTTAAGAGCTCTTGCTGCCTTTCAAAGGCCCCAGGTTCATTTCCTCGAACCTACACCCAGCATCTCATAAGTGTCTGTGAGTCCAGATCTCGTGGTTACAATGTTCTCTTTTGGCCTCTCTGGGTACTTCAAAGACGTGGCATACACAAATGTATATCCATATAAATGTACACATGAATAAAAAAGCAATTAGCTTAAAAATATATAACCTTGTGCTTTGAGACCAGTGGTCCTCAACTTTCCTGATGCTGTGACCCTTTAGTACAGTTCCTCATGTTGTGGTGACCCCCAACCATAAAATTATTTTGTTGTTATTTCATAACTGATTTTGCTACTGTTATGAACTATAATGTAAATATCTGATAGGCAGGATATCTGATCCACATGTTGAGAATTTGGCTGTATGAATCAACATACACAAGCAATGATTACACTACTTGGTCTTTATCAATACAACTTGACGTAAAAGGGGAAAAATCCAGCCAAGCTGTGCGTGAGTTTACTGCTTACCTGACATTTCCCTCAGCTGAACTGGGTCAGAGTCTCTTGATATTTTCGCCTATGTGGTCACATTTCCGTGGACCATTTCCCCACTTTATTCGTGCATGATGAATCCAGTGTGGTAGAAAGGGATGAACTGGTGAGTGGGCGAAAGAACACTTCCGGCCACTTCTTCTGCTCAGTGATCTTCATTCTTCGAAGTATGGTCAGACTATTGGCACAATACGACCTGGCAGCTGGTTGAGGAAGCAAGACTCCAACCGACGGAGTCAAAAGCATTTAAAAATGACCTTCGGATGAGTTGTGTGTCCATTACTGTTTGAGAAAATACCTGTGGTCTCTATAACACACCAAATAGCTGACTGAGGAGATAGTCAACGTGTGTGTTGCTGTTGTCTGCACTTTTCTGTGAATTCCCACACCCGAAACAGGCGGGCGCTTTCCTGAATCGAGCCCACGAGAATGGATGACTATCCTAAGGGTTGAAATAGACAGACACAAAGAGACCATGCTCATTCACCAAAAGAGTAAATGGCAACTTTATTAAACACAAGTCGGGTATATATACTAGGGGGCAAAGGAAAAATAGCCCCTTCCATCCGGAACAGGGGAAGAGGATGCCAGGTGTCCAGCACTCAAGGCCAGACAGCAGCTGCGGTGGCAGATATATAGGGCCTACCGCGGGATCCTTGCTTGCAGATGGAATTACCATAACAAAAGAGGGCCAAGTTCTTTCTAAGCTAAACCCTCAGGCAGGTGCAAGAGCAGAGAAGCCAGGAAGCCAGAGGCAAAACGGCCCTGCATAGTGCCATGAACAAAGGGGAAAAGACCTGGGTACCAACATGTTGCGACCCTCACGGGGTCTGTATATCAGATATTTACATTATGATTCATAGTAGTTGCAAAACGACTGTTGCAATAAGACAATTTTTATGGTCACTACAATTCAAGTAACTGTATTAAAGGGTCGCAGCATTTGGAAGGTTGAGAACCACTGGTCTGAAGTAGTGGGCACACTGAACATTTCCAGTATCCATGCTCAGCTATTCTCAACGGTAGTTATGGGAAGATGGACCTCAAATAACTTTGGGAGCATGATGGAAGCCGCAGAAAACCCACTAGGAAAATGGTCCCGCTTTTAAGAACCCACAGTACCATCGATGGCCCTCTGCTGAGCTCTCCCGGGTAGTTTTCCTGACCTGGGTACATCAGTAGCTGAGATTTTGACTTTTAGAGTTATCCTACCCAACCCCCATCATATATAAAGTTCTGTTTATGTCTCTTCTGGAAAGAGACTTCATCTATTCAACCTGGTTACAAAACGTTGTCTTCCAAAGGCAGGACCAGAACCAGAGATTACTAAGAATCTTGAAGGTTTAACAGGTATTTCCTTCTTGGCAAAACCAGTCTGTCCCGTCCTTAGAGAATCAAGGGACTGGGTGCAGTGGAGATTCCAGGATGGAGCGGAAGGGTCAGGATTGCACCAGCCAAGCCTCCAGCTCTGCACTGCAATGTCTTTCCTTGGCACTGAGCTGCTGCATCCCCATTGCTAAGTCCACAGGTGCTTCGGGAGTGGTGTGGATGCCATCAACATCGGCATCTTGAGAGGCCCACCGGGCTTTTCAGCAGGGAGCCACCTCCTGGGTGTCTGAAGCCATAGGCAGGCAGGGCCACTTGAGGGTACCTCCTGGGAGAAAGAGAAAATGAGGGGAACAGGGAGAGGTCTTAGGCTGGAGGTGGGAAGGCTGGAGTCCCTCTCCCACCAGCTTCTCTTCGGAGAGAGAGGAGTACTGCAGTTCAACTCAAAATAAATACTTGCTTAAAACGTAGTTGAGCCATGGGCAGTTTGGGAGGGCTGGGTGAATTTTAAAGTGATTTGATGTTTAATTTAATGAAGTGTTTAAAATAAAGAAGCCAGTTTAGCTAAGATTAGCAGCTCATCTTTCTTTTCTTCTCACTATTATTATTTTGAAACAGAGCCCTTTGCGTTCTCTTTTCCTCTAATACTGGCTGTCCTCACAAGAATAAGCTTTTGCACGAAAGTTGTCTGTGAAATATTTGAGGGGGGTCTTTAGGATAGGTAGATCTTAAAATATTTTGGCCTTAAAATATTTTTTTGATCTTTAAGACATGCAAAGGAAACATCATACCAAAATATACTCAGTTCTTTCCTTTAACAGTAACTCTTTTTATTGTATTCCTATCCACATATAAACTTGGGGTTGACAAGCAAAAAAACCCAGTTAATAAAGATTGGTATGCTCCCTTTAGGAGGGAGCGACATTGCTTCTCTGACTCCCCAAACTCCATCCTTTTGAGGAAAACTGGAGTGGACTGTTACGGAACACAGCCGATGCTTTTTACTTTTAAGCCTGGTCTTTCAGGTGTGACTTAGGATGCCTAGACCAGTCTCATTACTTTGTTTTCCTTTACCTAATAGTAACAATTACTATAATTGAATCTTTTAATCGAGAACTACCAAGTAGCTTTATAAGCATTAATTAATGCGCCCATCTTCTCCATGCGGTAGGTAAGTTAACCTGGTTTTATGAATGGAGAACTCAAAGAACAGACTTAAGTGACTTGCCTGTGGCCACCCAGTGAGCCAGGTGAGCCAGGCATGGAAGGGCCAGAGAGAAACTCCCCAGTCTTGGCTCTGGGCCCATATTCAGCTCCTTGATTGCAGAGGCGGAGGAGGCCCTGTTCTGATTCAGGTGCACTAAGAGAAGCCCTTGGATTTCCACTCCTGGGCTTTATAGTTGAGGAAACTGAGCAACTGAACAGTGATACGACTTCATTACCCATTCATTCATTCATTCATTCATTCATTCAACAAGGTTCACTGAGAAGCTGGCCTGTCTGAATCCTGAAAACAGTACGATCTGAACAAATTCCTACTATTGAGGCTTTTGATACCAGCAGGAGGAAGCTAGCTAACAAGCACATAAAGGCACCTGCCAGTTTATGGTGATTTACTTTTCAGTCAAAACCAAAAGTGAGCAGAAGAGTGTGTCTGTGGGAGGGGGAGCGTTTCTGTTTCAGGAATGAAGGGCACCAAAGCCTCCTATTCTGCCTGGTGTCTAATAGAGGTATAAAGGGAAGGCAGGTCATGTGGGAAGCTGCGGAGCAGCTGTCCAAGCACGGGTCTCAGCATCTTCAAAGGTCCTGGGGTAGGAGGACAGTGTAGCCAAGACAAGTCAGCAAAGGAGGGTGTGCGGTGGCAAAGTCAGGGTGCAGGAGGAGACAGGATTTTTA
This sequence comes from Myodes glareolus, assembly GCF_982192425.1. Taxonomy (NCBI): domain Eukaryota; kingdom Metazoa; phylum Chordata; class Mammalia; order Rodentia; family Cricetidae; genus Myodes; species Myodes glareolus. The sequence continues at coordinate 44,656,166 of NC_142035.1, read as the reverse complement.
GGACCTTGTCAGCTTTTGTGAAAATCTTTTTAGCCTGACAGAAATGAAGCATTGAGAGATTTTTCTACAGAGGACTGACAGAAACTGGCAGGTGGTTTAGAAGAATCCTTTAGCTGTTGTGTTTCAAAGAGTCGGGACTCATGGGAGCTATGTGTAAATAGGAAAACCAGTTCACAGAAAAGGAACAGTACTGAGATTGAATATGGACCAAGATCTACGCAAGGAATTGGGAGAGGTGCCAGGAGCTGAATAGCTGCAGCGTTAAGCACAGACCTTCTGCCTCCTTCCAGTCAGTCGGGTTTAGATTCAGAGATAGTTCTCTGAGGTGAACAACAGCCATTGAAACTAAGTTTTAGCTAATGTGTGCTGTTGGTGTTTCCACTCTGTTGCTCCCACACCATAAGATGGTTGTCCTAGTAGCTCAAGCCATCACTGAGGTGCCACACTCAGGAAGGGGGTCAGAGCAAAAGAAACTCTTCTCACCAGGTTTCCTCCACTCTTTAAAAGTGCAGCCCCCAGCAGACAACATCTAGCCGCCAACTAGTTAGTATATCACAGAGCATTTTATTATCATTATTAAAAATGGTCCTTGGGGCTGGAAAGATAGCTCGGTAGTCAAGAGCTCTTACTGCTTTTGCAAAGGACCAAGGTTTGGTTCCCAGCACCTGAATAAGGTGACTCCCAACTACCTGCAATTCTAGCTCTAGGGGATCTGACATCCTCTTCTGATGTTATCAGGCACCTGCATGTATGTGGTACATGTAAACACATGTGGGTATGCATGTGCATGCGTGTGCGCGAGCACACACACACACAAATAAAAGTACATAAATAACTCTGAAAGAAGCTAGTTAAAAACTATATTCTCTCACAATTTCATGTATGTATACAAAATACTTTGGTCATAGTCTCCCTCCTTATCCTTCTTTATGGCTCTTCTTGTCCCACTGTACCATTTCCTCAACCAAGTCCCCCTCCTACTTTCATTTCTTTGTGGGTTTTTGTTTTGTTTTGTGACCCAGTGCATTTAGTTAGGTCGTTGGCAGAACTGTGGGTGGGACGTTATTTAGCCCACTAAAGGAACATTACCAGTGGCTTCACTCTAAGGAGTGATTCCCCTCTCCTTCAACAACTCTTAGCTGCTCATAGCTCCTCAACTAAGGGTGGCACTTCATGAGCCCTTCCCCTTCCACAGTGGATTGTTGCAAGGCTCAGGATTACCTAGGTACCAAGGCTGCAGTGAGTTCCGGAGTGCAACAGTTATGCCGCGTCCAGAAGATGATGCTTCATAGCATCCTCCCCATCTTCCGACTCCTATATTCTTTCTAACCTCTTCTCGGGGATGTTCCCTGACCTTGAAAAAGAGTAGCACAAATATCCAGTTAAGGACCCAGTGTCTAACAGGTTACACTGTACTTCAACCTCAAATGAATTCTGCCTTCACTTTTACCCACCAAAAGAGAAGAGCTTTCTTGATCAAGGCTGAGCAGCACCAGTCTTTGAATATAAATATAATCAGGAAAGCATTTGCTGCCACATGCAAAATGATAGAGGTAGATTTGTCAGTGGGCCTGATGACTTCTGCAGCTATGGACTGTTCACTGGGTCTCCCAGTGCAGGGCATAACTTCCCTTTAGTGGATAGGACCTCAAATCTGACCACAAAAGTTGGTTGCTCCAACACCACCTATGCCATTATTGCACCAATGAGTTAGCATGGTATGAAGTGGGGGCGGTAGCTAGGTAAGTCCATTGGTGGCTTTTCCTGCAGCAGCCTGTCTAGAACTTTCTAGTAACTTTGGTAGACAACCAGAAAAGATTTCTCAGCTTCAGCTTAATTTCTCCATATCCTTCAACCAAAGTATATGATGTCTTCAGCAAAGAGTTTCATCTAGTTCTAGGGCTAACCAAGAGCAATGTCAGTAGCCCGTGTTGTCTGCAAAGATGGGTTTCTGACTCCTTGACCTACAACCCTTAGGGAACTATCTCAAACTTGCCACTGGAATTTTTTGTTTAATAGCTTGTGGCTTCTGGAAGCAGCATTATCTATCATTCAGGGTACATCTATTAAATCTTTTTTGTAATTAAGTTTTTTTTTAATTTAGCATACAAAATAATGGGTTTCCCATTTTTATAATTCTTAGTTTTGATTTACCCTTCATCATAGTTAGGGGTTCTTTTGCTGTAAGAAACGTGATCGAAGCAACTTGGGGAAGAAGGCATATTTTATTTTACAGCTCACACTGGTGAAAGTCATAGCAGGAACCTGAAGGTAGTAACTCTAGCAGAAGTCCTGGAGAGACAGTGCTTACTGGATTGCTACCTCAGGGCTTGCTCAGTCTGCTCTCTTAGACAACTAAGGGCCACCTGCCCAGAGGAGGTACCACCTCCTGTGGGGGTAGACCCACCATGCCAATCATCAGTGAAGGACATGCACTGTAGACATATGGGGAGGCATTTTCTCAGCCAATATTGCCTCTTCCCATAAATGTCTAGGTTTGTGTTAAGTTGACAAAAACCAGTCAGCAAGCCCCCAACCCCTTCATCTCTACCATTCCCCTGACCTAATTCCCATTTAAACCTTTTCCTCTTCAATATTCCCTTTCTTGATTTTCATATCACACATGTTCTATCTACTCCTCACCCCACCCTCGGCCTTATCAAAGTCCTCCACTCCTGGCCCATTTTACTTTGGAGTCACTGATGCCAACTTAAACATACAGGTCTCAAAATGGGACGCCACAACTGCACATGAGAGAGAACATATGAATTTGTCTTTCCAAGCCTCAGCTAGCACAATAAGCTTCTCTGTTAGTTTCATCCATTTTCCTGCAAATTTTATACTTCAATTTCTTGAGAGTGAGATAAGATTCCACTGTGTTTATGTGCCGTAATTTCATTTCCATTCATTATTTGATGACCATCTCAGCTCATTTTATTTTTTTTACCTGTTGTAAACAGAACAATAATGAACACGGTTATGTATTTATCTCTACAGAACACTGTTAGCCATTTGCTCTACTGTTGACTAAGAGAGGATCGTTTTTGCCTGACATAGAACAATCATGAGTCATCTCCCATGGGTGGGAGGAGACAGCATTCCCTAAGATCAAGGTCTCTGCCTACTGTTGAACCCAACCCAGGATTCTCTTAGCGGTAAAAAGACAAGCACATGGCCACAGAGAACAGAGCTAACAGTTGAGTGGGGAGTGTCTAAGTGAATTCTTTAGATGTGGCATTCTGGATGGCTTTTCTGCACTTTATATTTAGGCTGTGATTTGACCCTCCCAATGTGAAGAGAACTCAACCTGTTTGGCTGGAGGAATGTGAGCATTAATGGTAACTGTGAACGAATGGCGCCAAGGCTGGCAAGGGTGGGGTGAACACCGCCTTCTTGAAGAAGAACAGGGAGTTGCTGGTGGTCTTGAATACAAGAATAAACAGGTCATATTTGTCTTTTCAAAAACATGCTTTGGCTGTTGGTGGGTGAAGTGGAGGCAGAAAGACAGGTTGGGAGGCTACTGCCTGAATGTGGGTAATAGAGGGTGGAAGTCAGTTGGGGATGGGTTGGTGGCCAGTCCTCATAAGTATCCCTGAGCTCAGTGTTTCCCACACCTTCCCGGGGGCTGGCTGCTGCTCACAGTGAATGGACAAGAATGACCACCTATGACTCCTGAGGTAAGGCTCTAGCTGTCTTTCATCCACCCTCTTTTCCCTGGGAAAGCAAGCCATCGTGTTTGGAGACCCCAAAAGAGGGGCTCATGCGGAAAGAAAGCAAGAGCTCTAGCCGCCACCTGGTGACCAATGCAGAGGCCCGCTCCCATTACAGGGGAGACCTCAAGGGCAGAGCCTTTCCCAGGCTCTTGTCTGTCCTCAGAACCTTCCAGTAACGCCTCTCCCAGACTCATGCCCCTTGAGCTGTGAGAGACAGAAATGTAACTTTGGAATCCCTAGCTCTGCTCTGCTAGAATGAAAAGAATTCCAAGTTGTTTCAGAAGAGACGGAGGGAACGGGGACTCGCAGGAATTGGGTGTCTGTGAGTGGAGAAATCTCAACCCACTCGCAATTCTTTTCCCTGGCTGTACTTGTCCTGAAGGAATAGAGACCGAAGCGGCAGGGCCCAAGGCATGACCTTGGCCACTCTGCATTTCTCTTCTTATTGTGAACGCTGACCAGGTAATGAAATAAAAACATCCATAGTAAGTCATAGCTCCCCTTATGAACTAAACTCAAAATAAGAATACACAGTAAGCATTAAGAGCCCTGTTCTGGCCCATCAATATGGACATTAATACCGAAGGAACCTTTTAAATCTCTTTATGACGTGGCATCTGTATGTGTTAAGAGTGCTAAGGGGGCTTTACCTCTTGAACTTCCTGACATACTATATTTTCATCTCAAACTTTCCTATTGTGTGACCAGAAACTGAAAAGTTTAACATCTGCACATGGCTTCTGATGTGTCTGGATTTCCTGGGAGCTGTTCCTCGGTGCTGGGTGTTTATGAGTATGGAGATTTCTAAGGAAATGTATTTCTGGTTCATATTTCTCAGCAAATTACAGCTCAGGACAGCCCTTGAAAACCAGGGTTGTTTCACTTCAGGCAGCTTGCTTGCCCCTAGGCTTGCCTCTAGGTTGTCAAGGTCTACCAGTTTGTGTACTCCCTCAGGATCTTCTATAAACGGTGCAGTGCACCAGCACGCTGTGAGCTGGAGGCTCTCGAAAGAGGCCAAGGCGGTTGTGCTTTGCTCTGGGCTGTTGCTTGAGGAAAACTGTGAACAATTGTCCATTAGAAGTCAAGTTGTCTTACGTTAAAAACATAGTCTTCAAGACGCTTCGTTAATATAGTAAGTACATCACCGGTCATGAGGATACATGATCTGCATTCACCGCAGGAAAGAAGACTATGGAAGAAAAATGGCATCCCTTGACTCCTGGCATTGACCGAGTAGTGGCAAACTTACCCCACATCTTCTTGAAGCCAATAAGATCCCGTTTGCTGAGTTTTCTTTGCCCATGTTAAAGAAGATGGCCTCCCTGGAGAATGAAGAGTTCTGATGTGGCCTTAAAATGGCTGTTCATTTGTTCTCCCCTGTCAACAAATCCCACCACCACTAAACCCTGTGTGTCAATCACGATATGTTACCAGCAGGTGGCAACAGCGAGTGCAACAGAATGGAAAACCCCAGCTCAGAGTCTGTGTAGACACCGTGTAGGGGAGCACACAGTGAGTGTGAAGGGCAGGAGGCTGGGCAGCAGGGTTGAGACTTGCCTTCCAACCTGACTCTCCTGTTTCTCCTTTCATAAAGACTCATCACACTGGCAGGGCAACACCCAGTGAAGCCAAGAAAGATTCTTTGAACACCAACTGGTATTTTCTTCTGTGTCTTTGGAAGGTGATTTGCCTTCTTTGGCTAAATTTCTTATTTTCTGATGTTTCTGTCATGATGGGCCTCTTAAAACATCTCTGAAAAAGTGGGGCAAAGGAAAATTTATTTCTTGGGAGAATTTGCAAGAGGCATCTATTTTGAGCCTGTTAAGTGAGATCAGAAAGCCAGGAAGGTTCATTCATGAACATGCAAGAACAAAGATCCCACTGGGTTTTAACTCTGGCAGATGCTGTGGTCAGAGGGAGTCTCTGGTCCAGTTCTTACCTCTTTGACAATGAAGACCGTGCTGTCTCAGAGAGGGGCTTTGCTGCTGGCAATTGCTTTTTGTGTTTTCAGAGCTAACGCCATGACAGATGCACTATGCCAGAGGACACAATTGGGCTTACCACATGTACACACTCTCTCAGGCCCAAGGAGCAGGATTCTTTAATGGCAGACCATGAAGGCACATGTTTTAGAGGGAGGATGACATCTGTTATTCAGGGTTCCATATCCTTGAAAATGCTTCCTATATGTCTCGTGGATGGGATCATTCTAAATAAGCAAGAATGGGCCTGCTCCACTCATTGAAGTGTGTATAGTTCCTTTGCGTTCATACTTAGCGAAAGTAAGCACAGAAACACCTTCCAGACTAAAGAAGCCGTTTAGGCCTCAGACATCACATTCTTCCAAGCAAACAAATGCACACCTAAGAGGCTACACTATCAGGCACAGCATCATTGAGATGGCTCTAAAAAGGACCCCTTCATGATGCTCCAGAACAAGTGCTTTGGTGTTTGTTACAGAACGGATGGCTTTGCATCCCACCTGAGTCTGAACTGTTGATGGCTTCCTAAGACGCCACTGCAGTCACACCAGAGCCTGGGCCCTCTTCAGTCATGCTTGCTGAAGAGCTTCTCCTACTAGAATAGAAGGTGGCGATCTGGGACCTACAGGATCATCTTTAAAATAGAAAACAATATGTAGTAAGAAGTTAGATTCTGACTTAGTTTTTTGCTCACAAATGACATGTTAAGTTCTGACAAGTTACAAAATTTTGACATGTATATTTAATCACTCAACAAATCAAATAGGGCAATGAGCCCATTCTGGTGACCCTTCAGAATATGTAATCATAATAATTAGTTGTGATTAGTGCTCACTCCTATGTTAATTGCCAGACACTCTGCTTTGACGACTCATCCAGGAGTCTCAGAGAATAAGCAAGGCTCTGCCCACCACCACTGGAATGGAGTTAGGATGCAGTTCCCTTGCCTGTGACCTATGACCCCTTTTCTCCTGCTTCCCAGTCACTTGGGGGACTTGCATCCATCTCCACATTGGTGCTTGCTGGGCCTCAAGTTTACTAGGGACTTTGCCTTGCTGTTCTCCCTGCCTGGACCACTCTTCTTCTGATGGACACTTAATGAAGTTTCTCCAATCTGTGTTCAAACGCTGCCTCCTAATCAACTTCCCCTGGACACCCCCATCACCATGATGGAACTCTAAGTAATATTGCTGACCATCTATGGCTGGCTCTATGTGTTTTCAAAACACTGTTGATCAGGATTTTTGTTTATTGTCAAACTCTTCCAACTAAACTGTAAGTTCTTTAGACACAGGGGTTTGGGCGGGTGTTTCCTTTTGTTTGTTTCTTTTGTTGTTTTCCTTGGAATAGCCTAAAATTGTGGAAGCAGGAGACATACAAGAGCTTTCAGCAGTATTGGTCACGCAAATGACGACAGTCTATAGGCTCACTAACACACATACCCAAACACACACTCTCCAGTGTGCGGACACACCTGTATTTACATACTCACACTCTTCTACAGACTTACATGAAACATTTGCATTGGCTTTATTTCTCGGATAAGGGCCCTGTGTTTGCAACCAGGTAGGCAGAATTAGAAATACCTGACTCTGTAACCATGCAATTTTTAAAAAAACCAAAACCTTTTTCTTGTGGCAAGCATAGCCCCATGATGTAAACATTTGTCGGAAAACAACCTGTCTATTGTGAAACAGCTGTCATATAATAGTGTGAATGAAAAATCCAAACCCAGGAATGTTTTTAAGAGAAATGCAATGTTAATGCTTTCTGATTATAAAACAGTGGTCAACAAAGGACTATCAGAGGGGGAACAGCTGCAGACTCAGCTGAACAGATAAGGATCACTGGTAATTAACACTGTTTGTATGCAGTTGGGTCGTTGTAAATGTGTTTGAAAACAATTTGCTCTCTTAAGTAAATTTAAGCACCCACCTCCACCCTTGTTTACCTTATTGATTTGCTTAATCAATCGGTAGACAACAGGAAAGCAAACTGTAGAGCCCTGTAGACACATGGTCAATATCAGGTTACTGTTGACCTGCTCACATAGTCACAGCTCTACAGTATCCAGAAGAGGTTTGAGCCAGGAAACCAGAGGCTTCATTCTGTTTGCAAAGCAAAACGGGCTGGAGAGGGGCAGGGAGACTTTTCAGTTCTGGAGGGAACTTTGTTTCGTCAGTCTGGGCTGTCACAGCAGCTGGGAAATCTACCTCCATTGAGGGGAATGAGAGCTTCTGGCCTCTTCATTCCACTGCAGTACATTCATGGTACTTCAATGGACCAAACGTTCCTTCAGAGTACAGAGTACCTGACTCTCTCAAGCGGAATGCTGTGTGATTCTAGGGTTTCAGATGTTACAAAGTTTTTCCTCACAATGAAAACTTGCCTCCTTCCAGGTAGCCTCCGTTTGCCCTAGATGTCCTTAGCGATGACCTCTTTCTCCCCTACCTTTTAAGGTCCTTTTTGACAATAACTTGAGTGACATTGCTGTTTAGCTTTCTCCAGACCGCTAGGACTATTCAGTAGGTTTTGGAGAAAATTAATTGATAATGCTTGTCACTTTCGTAGACAATATCTAATCATTTGTGGATCTCAGAAGAAATCTTCAGTCTGTAAACAAGTTGTAAGGTGAAAGAAAAAAGAAATTTTTCTGCCAAGATTTTTTTGGCTAGGCAATTTCTTAGGGTTGTGAACCACCGTGAATAAGCACACATCCGGTCACATCCCAGTGAAATCTATATGGGCACATTGGCCATTTCTGCTCATAGTGAGGCTGTTTATTAAGCAGCTGAGACTTATCAATCACTATTATTCTAGAGATGAAAATATCAATGCACAGATTATTTGAGAACCTGTCCCAGTGCCGGAAGCCTCTAGCCAAGCATCAGGGCCAACTCTTTGGACCTACACACATGGTGAGTGAAGGGGACCTTTGAAAATGTCCTCAGCAGAGACTCCAGTCATCACCAGTGTGGATGAGGCCAAGACTCACTGCCAGGCCCTTAGCTTTTCCTCCCCAACCAGAAGCAAAAGGATGTAAAGGGAGTTTTCCCATTTTGGTAATGTCTCAGATCCTAATTTGATCTCCTCACACAGCTGCTTAGAGAGGCAACTGGACGCATGGACCCTTCGAGTGAAGGATCATCTGTGGTTTACGATCAGCATAAGAGTCATTCATTAGTAAATATGGTTCCAACCCCATGTAACAGGCGCATCGGGAGGATATTAGGTATAGGAACAAACAAAGGGAAATTACCTCCAAGTTGGAACGCCACGCAGAGGCTCCTGCTGTGGAAGGAACCTGACAGTGGGCGGACTCTTGAGCATTCTCCGCTCCACCTTTGTAGTACATTTTCTCTACCAAGCAAAGGAGAATATGGTCCCTCCCCTGGACTTTTGGAAACATTCAGTCGATTTTATAGAACTCTTCAGGGCCTGGAGGGCATGAGGCTGTAAATTCATGATTATTCACAGCTGACACCGAATTCCTAGCTCTGAACCCTTTGACTTACTTGCCGAGCTGACTCATGATTCCTGCCACCTACCAGCCCTTCCGACGTTTCAGTGACATTTCAGTGTCAAAGGAGGTTAATGTCAAAGTTTTCTGGCAAGTTTGTGAATAGTAGGGAGAAAGCGAATGTGGCAGAAGGGGACTACAAAATGGCAACACGAGCAGGAATTTATCAGTGTGCTTGAATGTCATTCCCTGGATATAATTTTGATTAGTAATGCCTTATTGGGTAGCTAAGTAGGTGCACCCTTTGAACTTATAGTCATGTTCTTACTAGGTGCAGAATTGCCTGTGTATTATGAAAATGAGAGCATTTTATATGTTTTCAATTTTTTGTTATTTGTCTGGTTGAAGGACTATCAGTAAATTAGTTTCAAGATAGAAAACATGCCGTATTATTACAAAGTGAAGTCGTTTTTAACAAAAGGGCTTTTGTCTTTAAAAATTATTTTGTATATTTTCTTCTTACCCTCCAGGGATACATGTGCTATTGTGGAAAACATTAACTTTTGAAAGCTACAAAAACGAAAAACAAGTGGCTGGAGCACCAGCTCAGCAGTCAGGAGAACTCGTTGCTCTTGCAGAAGACCACGGTCTGGTTTCCAATCTCTAGAAACTCACAGGTTCCTGTAACTCCAGTTCTCAGGGATCGGACGTCCTCCTTCTGCCTCTGAGGGCAAGTACATATGGATGAGGCACACACAGATGGGTAGGCACTCGCACATACACATTAAATATTTATTAATTGAAATTCTCAAAAAAGAGAAAAATCAGCTTATCTTTTTTATTACTTTTTATTTTTATTTATTTATATATTTTTTTGAGACAGAGTTTCTCTATGTAGCCCTGGCTGTCCTGAAACTCACTTTATACACCAGGCTGACCTCAAACTCAGAATTTTACTTGTCTCTGCCTCCTGATTAATCTCTCTGGGATTAAAGGTGTGCGCCACCATCTTGGGCATATGAGATAGGAAGAGATCACTAAATTGTCATTTACTAAGAGCAACATTTTAGTGGCCCGTTCCTGTCTCATTTCTAAGTCTACATGTCACGTGACTAATTTCATGCTGTGTTTGACTTACTTTTCTATTATCATTTCACAAATTGTGAACATCACATTATTTTCATATTGTGGGGTTTTCTAAAGGTAGTTTACAAACTTATGTCAAGATGGGATGATCAGATGTACAAATATATAGACTCTTTTGTATTTCAACAATTGTTTCGGGAAAACTTATTTTAGATGGCAAAAAATACATACAACTTCTAAAAAAGAGCCCTGAAAGTAACAGTCTGCTCATTCTTGATCACCACGATGAAGACCTCGCGTGCTTGTTAAATGGCTCCGCTGGCTCAGCCAGCGCTATTGTGACAATAGTTCCAGCCCTGCTTTCAAGCAGAGGAGTTGCGTTTCTGAAAGCTGAATTTCACTCTGGGAGGCTTGCTGCAAGCTGAAATGAGCACAGCATTGCCTTAGAAATCCGTGACTCTCCTGAAGAAAGGTCATAAATTTTACATTTTGTATACTGATGTTAGTCTTCAAAGAAAGCTGAGAATGATACATTTTAGATCTTTTTAAATACTAGGGTGGTAAATGAAGCAGAAGAGGTATTAACACCATAACATATTCTCTACAACATCGGTTTGTAAAGGAAAGATATTTTTATGTAAATATACTTCTGTGATCCTGATTATTCTGTACTCAAGGCACATATTTATAAAATAGTGAATTTTTGGATTGAGTTGGCAGGTGGGGTTTGGTCTGTTGAGGCGTTACTTGGCTGAAAACCTTTCTGTAGGATGAAGACTTTCACCTTCCAGGATTCCTGCGACTTCTGTTTACTTAACAGTCAAACAAATAAAAACCCAAACCAAACAAAACCACAGCAAAACGTCCTCATCAAATTTGCAGTGTTCTTAAGCCCAAGCTTCGGTGGGGGTGAGTTGGTTATTTCAGCTGTGTAGGTGAGGTTACGTTTGCATCCAAGGCTTTGGAACTTCGGAAGTTTCAAACAATATTCTGGCCATCTGTATCCTGTGCTGGTATTCTAAAGCTTAAAGCACACTGCTAAGGTACACATGACATCTTAGGAGAGCTAAAACTGAGAGGCATATTGATTTTTCCTTAGATGAAGAGTAATTAGAAGAGATCCTAGTCACGAATTTAGGCTTGAAACTTTCAGAATTCTTATGGGGGGCTGGAGAGATGGCTTGGTGGTTAAGAGTACTGGCTGCTCTTCCAGAGAACCAGGGTTCAATTCCCAACACCCACTTGGCAGCTCCCAACTGTCTATAACTTGAATTCCAGGGGATCTGATACCCTCACATAAACAGATGTGCACATAAAATAAAATTAAGCAAATAAAAATTAAAAAGAATATATTTTGAATTTGGAATGGATAACTGTAATAATCCCTAGATTTTTGACCCAGAAATGAAGGTGTCAGCAGTTCACAAATTTCATCTTGCAGGAGATTCTCTTGGGGGGGGGCACTTATTAAAGTCGATTTCTGGGTGCTCAGGTCTTCTAATTTCAAAGAGTCAAGACTGAGAAGATCCATCTCTGATAGTCTTCCAAAGGATGCTAATGGAGCCTGTTCAGGGGCTATCTCTTCAAGAATTATGCCCTGTTCAGCGTTAAAGTCACTTCTAACTTTTCTGCTCTACAGTGGTAGAAAGAGGTATGAGGCTATCCATTACACAGCTAAATGTTGATTTTTTTTTTTTAGTCACAATACACAATTATTCAGTTTGACCGTCTCCCAACTGAGCTATTTTGGCGCTGTACAATTTCATTCTCATGTACCCGAATTTTCTCACAATAATATTTAGAGAGGTGGAATAGATATTAATTTGACACAGAAATTATAGATGAAGAAAAGCAAAATGATGAAAGATTATGTTGATTATTTTTTTAAAAACTTAGTCTTACAGTACCCATCTTTAAGGACCATTCTGGTGGCTACCCAATCACAAGGGAGAAATTGTTTTGTTCTTTGTAGTTTAGACCTTAGCTATTTCAAATGTGAGCATAACTTGACAGCATCCTCTGGGGACTACTGAAGTGCAGGGCAAAGACACACAGGCTCCCATTTGCCGCAGAGAAGAAGGAAGAAACAGGGGCTCTGAAATGGATGAAGTATTGAAAGGTTATTTTGGTATGCAGGAGCATCTCAGACACAGTATTAATTAGATAAAACTCCTTTCCTACCAAGTGACATGCCCAGAGACTCTCTGTTTTCAAAGCCCCGTAGAAAAAAGAGTAAAACTTGCCACAATTTGAGCTGGGCAGTGGTGGCTCAATTCCAGCACTAGGGAGGCAGAGGCAGGTGGATTTCTGTGTTTGAGGCCAGCCTGGTCTACAGAGAGAGTTTCAGGACAGCCAGGGAGACACAGAGACACCCCGTCCCGACAAACCACACAAAAATAAAAATTTGCCACGTATTGATCTGAATTCCTTCTGCGTTTTAAATTTTGAACCAGTAACAAAGTAGGTGAGGCAGGCAAGACTCCCTTCCTCCTGCTCTTACAGATACAGAAAGTAGTGAGACTGGATGAGGAATTGGTACTCTGTGAGCGGACAGGGCAGCTACCGGTCCTAGAATTCCGGGGATAGTATGCTGTTTGGTTGTCGCTAGGATTCCTGGAGGCTGTAGCTGGTAAGGGCAAAATCGTGACTGCGAGGAGCATTTTAGTTGGATTCACCAGTAAGGTACCAAGGCAGAGTCAATGAACAGCATGCCTGGGGGAATTCCTAGCTCCTGATTTGACCTCATTGTCATGCAGTGGTTTGACTTTTCAACCCTTGCTTTGGTTAATCAGCAAAACTGAAGCCCTTTCTTGGGTTAAACGTGTGTGAAAAGCAGAGCTTCCACCGTAAAGGCAGTCACGGTGAACCATCCTTCTAAATGGTTTGTGGACTCTCAAAATGCCGAGGTTGCAGAGGATGACATCGGCTTTCCCAGGGTCTGCTCCCCCCCAGATAGTCAGCCTCAGAGCCCCGCTTTCCTTACTGCTTTCCTTGTGTGCACCTGCAGTTTGGAGTCAACAAAAATTGCCAACCCAGGGTGATAAGCCCCATGTAAATAATTAATGACATGGAACTAATTATTTCTGTATTAGGCCACCTGCACCCTCAAAGCTCAAGAACCCCAGGTGTGAAAATTGCAGGGGCAGCCGACTGTGAGCTGTGTTTCATCACCAAACCCTCCAGAAGTGGCTTGCTTGCTTCCTGCCGGTGTTTTTTTTGCAAGGGCTAAGCAGTGGAGCATGGTGGGACCCGGGTATTTGCAATGATCTCAGAAGGCAACCAGATGATGCGGCAACTTAAAAACTGAGCCCTTGGAGGCATCCAAGTGATAATAGGGATTAGGTTTAATTAGAGGAAAGAACACGTTAGGATACGGTTAGAAATTGTCTCTTGTGTTGAGAGAAAACTGTTGCAAAAATCCTACCCGAGAATCCAATACTGAGGGACAAGGAAGTTCCGTGTCAATATGCAAACAGGTTCTGCCTGCGGGTCATGCCAAGTCTCCAATCTTTGGGTATGCAACTTGAACCCCTTACCTAGATCTGCAACCCCTTACCTAGTGTGTCTTTCCTGGTGTCCCTTTATTTTTGGCACATTGGTTGTAGCGATGTGTGTGTATGTGTATGGCATAGCCAAAGATCTTTAAACATCTCCTTTGAAAGAAACCCATTACACACTACCATGTATTGTTTTATATTAACTTGTAACTACAGTTAAAGCCCACAGACCATATTACAGAGTCCTCTGCTAGTTTAGAATGAGGAAGAAAGGAAGTTTGCATTGACCATTGGTCAACACTCAGTCTGTTGATTTTACTTTGTAACACCGTGACAGCCTCTTACCTGTCAGTCTTAGGATGTGGTTTACAGGGGAGCCCACCAAAACATTTACTCACCCACTGGATTGTTTGTGAAGTGACAGAATAGAGGATTCCAAAAGCATGTGAACAATTCCACACATGTGGAATGTGAGGATTCCAGCTGTTTGCCTGACTGCATATCACTCACATACACACACACACACACACACGCACGTGCACACACACACACACACACACACACACACACACACACACACACACCATGAATTAAGTTCAGAATGCCCACACCTATTGTTTTCACCTTTCTAGTTTAAAAATGAAAAGAAAAGCCCATGCTTTGTTTATTCTTTTTTTTTTTTTTTATTTCTGGTTTTACTCCACCTGCCTCTCCTTAGCTTCTTTTACTCTGCAGTTGGTCTTGGCTTCCAGTTTTCTCTATTCTTAGAATTATTTAAAATTTACATCAAAAATAAATGCCCAGTGCTGCCTAATAGTTTTTAAGTTAGTAGTTTTTTTTTCTTTGTTTTTTTCAACACAGGATTTCTTTATGTAGCCTTAGCCTTCCTGGAACTCACTCTGTAGACCAGATTGGCCAAGAACATACAGAGATCTGCCTGCCTCTGCCTCCTGAGAGCTGGGATTAAAGGCCCAGTTAGTAGATATTTTTTAAGAGCAGAAAACAATGAAACAAATTTCCCTAGTTCAGCTTCTTGATCGCTGTGGTCATTTGTGACAATCTAGATGTAATGTTGATACATTACCATTTACTAAAGTCCATTATTTAGATTGGGGTTCACCATATGTGGAGCACATTCTCCGAACATTGAGACCTTCTGTCTATCATTACATTATTATACTCAATGGTATTACTCCTTTACCCTTGAACCTCCCCCCTTGATATGACTTCTTACCATATAAACCCAACTGACCTTTAACTTGCTGCGTAGAACAGGGTGGTCTCAAATTCACAGGAATCTACCTGCCTCTGTTTGCCAAATGCTTAGATTAAAGGCACGCACCATGCTATTTACAAACACACACACACACACACACACAAACGTGTGTGTATATTATGTGGGTTTGAGTTATGTATACACACATACATACATATGACTTACATGTGCATATATATCATATATATGTTGAAACAAGGTCTTTCTACATAGTCTGGCTGAACTTGAACCTATTATAGAGTCTAGGAGGCCTGAAATGTGTGCTTTTCCTGTTCCAGCCTCCTGAGGACCAGTACTGTGAGTATGCCACCATGCTTGACGGCCCCGCTCCCCTGAATGACTTTGTGAATTCCGTGCTGTCATCACGCCACAGTTCAACATGTCCCCTAGTGGCCCAGACTGCCTGGTATCCTCTTGTTAGTCCTTTACACTCAAAGGATTAAGTCCCGGAAGGAATGTCTCATGATCGCAGATTATGCATGCTATTGAATTTTAATAAACATTGCTGTATGGCTTTTAAAGACACCTTAATGTCACCTCAAGAGACATTTCTACCACCCTACAAGAGCACTTTCGACCTTAATCTTCACCAGGGGCAGGTTCTACAGCAACATTATCTGGTGATTTTTATTTCAAAGGATGTATAACATACAACTGGCATGTATTGGCTCTGGATTCTGATTTTATTGGAGATTGAACACCATTTCCTTCTTTGTTTTCGGAGAGCCTTAAATTTTCATTTATTGATTCTGTGATCTTTGGAACACTGGCTGTTTTAGTTTTGAACAACTGTTTTCTGCTCTGGAACCTTGGAAAATCCATTTCCTAGTGCCTGGGTTTTCTTTTCAGTAATATACACATGGTAATAACTCTGCGACATAACAGGGTTGACTAGGTGGTTAGACAGTATATTGTACACAGCAGGCCTTTCACAGCTAATGATACTCTTATTTTATTACTAGAAGGGTCTAGATAGATTATCAGATCCTTTGAGCAGTATTCAGGAGTATTGCTTCATTCTGATAAAATGTGGACTTCCACCAAGTTTGGTGATAATTAGATGAGATCAAAGCAGGTACAAACATTTTCTTACTGCCACATTTCAGAAAATCGTGTACAAAACAGAAGACTATCTCTGATCGCCATTTCTCTATGAATATGTTAAAATAAACTAAGGAAAACCCAAGTTCTTTTAGAATTTACTCTGTGTTAGAACCAGGTTTTGTCAGAGCTTACACCACGTTCTTGCCATAGTGCATGTATTCAAGTATTATTTGTTCTCTGCCGATGCCTAATAATAAGGCGAGGCTGTCGCTGGGACCTTTAGCTCACACTAACACGTTTCTCTTTAGATTTTGGTCTAAACCCTTTGTTTAGGATTCTCTGTAGCCTTAGCTTAGGGCACATTGCACGTGCTCCAAGAATCTTCTGGATTATGACTTTCTTCAACTCTCTACTTAGCTACCCATGCCATGCCATTTCTGTTCTTCACCCACAACCAAGGGTACACAGCCAAAAGTTATTCCTCAGCAGGAGCTAAAGGAGTCCTTGCGAAAGGAGGAAGGAGAGCGAAGAAGAGGAGACTTAAGGAAGGATGGGTATGGCATCTTCATTGTTGCTCTCATCTGCCAGATGCCCGCGTGGATGTCTTCTCCAGCCCACAGGTGAAACTTCGTGTTTCAGCTCTTAGATAGGTGACATCTTGACTGCCTGGCTCCTGGTCTCATACTCTACCCTGTCGGCATGCAATGAAAAACTAACTGCGCTGAACAAAGACCTTTTAAAACCATAACGACTTGCCTGCCTTTCTGAGGACTTCGTGAGATTTCCAGCCAGGAGGCGTGTGGTAAAGCACTGTGGTCTTCTAGGCCATGCCCTGCTACATCCGTTCTTGTTTCGCAACCAAAGTAGAGCATGTTTTCTGACAAAGCAATTTTCAGGACTTGCTGTAAATCATGTATTTCATGTATTTCATGTATTTCTCTAAGATCTTTTCATTATCTTACGGAATTTGTAACCATGTCTGTTCAAATCGAGTATTTACACAAAAACTGAAGGTATAGCTTAATACAAAAATTGAAATTAGTTTCAGGGATCCAGCACTTAAGAGCACTGGCTGCTTTTCCAAAGGACGTGGGTTCAATTCTCGGCACCCATATGGTGGCTCACAACCGTCTGTAGCTCCAGTTCTAGAGGCTCTAACTGTCTTCTGTGCGCATTGCACGTACATGGTGCACAGTCATACAGGCAGGTAAAAGAACAATACACATAAAAATAAATATACAATTTTTTAAAAAAGAGATTTAGTTATGGTTTTAAACGACAGATGTTAGTTAATAGGACTCCATAGGCATCCCAGTTTATTGCCTGCATGTTTTGAGCTATTTAGTTAGTATTGCCCATGGCACACAATGAATGAGAAATGCTTGCAATGATTTTGAATGTATAGAGCTCTGAGCTAGTGAGCTTATGCAACTGTGGGAGAGCAGAAGGAGAGTCTGTGCCTAGAAAGCTAGCAACAGATGTGGAAGAAAGGAGCACCCAGCTGTGCCAGGACTAGGGATTCCAGTATCTTCTTTCTGTAAGGAGAAAGAAGTAAGAGTGGCAGGGATAGTTTAGAAAGAAGAAATAGGTTTCTTTGTATTTGAAACATGAGTCTAGTTTTAATCTCAAGTATTCTACATTTTCTTTTCTTCCAAACACATTATGTGAATAAATAATCATTCGAACACCTTTGTCAGTCTATGCCTCTCTCTCTGGCCACACATACTCTGTTCCCTGGGGAAAAAAGAATTATGGTGAGTTTATAATATCGAGAATCTCAAATAATAGTGCCTCCCCTCCCCCCCAGTACTTCCATTATGGAGTCTGCAAAGATATTCTGAGCAAGGATGGTGGTAAAATTGCAGTGGAGTACAGAGTTCCCAGAACCTTGGAGGAAAAGGAAGACAACGAAGTGGGAGGTGACAGAGAATTCTGGGTCTTAAGTAGTTGCAGATTGATCTAAAAGGGACCTGGGTTACTAAACTGCGAAGTGGATGCATGCATCTATAACCATTTCCTCGTTTCTGAGCCATTTTTGAGGACTATCCTCAAGACTGAAATGGAGATCTTGAATGTGTTATAGACTAACTAAATTGGGTCACAAGTTTAACGCCTTCACAATGTCTTTTTAGGACACTACCTGAATCAGGAAGCGCTAGATGCTTTTGCTGACACTGTCCCAGTTGGTTCTGTGTGTGGGAGTTGATACACCCAATGAAGGCGGAAATTAAAATTAGCATAAAGCAGTTGGTAGAGATCTGCCCTCTTTTCCCATCTGCTTTTCCTGTAAAGCGTCCCAGAAGATTTATGGACGTTACAGTAGTGGAGAACGGAGAGAAAAAAGGAACGGATGGGAATGATAGGTGGGGCACCCTGAGCAGGCAGAATTATTACAAGGAAAATCGTGTGTGACAGAGATGGGTGGGAAGCCGGCGGGAGAGGGCTTGGGCCGTGTGTGTATCCCCTGCGCCGTTTATTGTGGAAAATATGTGGAAAATTGCATGCAGAATCCAGAAATGACTGTCCTGGCTGTGATTCACTAGGGAAGCTGCTTTCAGCTGCAGGGACCCTGGCGTTTTTTCCGAGGTCACGTTTACACATAATTTATAAAGTTGTAGCACGCAGCTGAAGGCTTCCTTGGCGGTATTCAGAAATGTCTGGGAGGGCGGTTCTCACCACCCCTTTCAGCTGGCCTTCCTTTCCGCTTGAGCTTTAATGCACTTAGTATTTACTGTGGTCAGGGCAACGACGGATTCCAGTTTTGTGCGCTAAGACTTGCAAAGCTGGGAGTCTCTGCGGAGTTTAGTTTTGTTCATCTGCCGCCTGCTGCTCACCTGGGCAGTTTTAAAGAAGGGCGACATGTCTGGGCTATGGGCTATGTCCTCTGTGGGTTGTCTGAGCTTCCTTTGCCTGCACCCCACCCCCACCCCAACATCTGTCCTCTTCATTTTCTGGGTTGTAATTAGGGAAAAGATACTGCAAATGTTTTGAAGGGAAGTTCACAGTTCCATATTTAAGTAGTTAAAGGGTCTCCAGGAGCAATCCATAGTAAACCGTCATGTTTATGGGAGGATTTTGAAGAGTATAAACTCGAGTTTTAAAATTAGTTTCCTTTTCAAACTTGGCCTGTGGCTGGGCACTGTGGCATGCACCTGTACTGTCATTACACATGGCGTACTAAGGTCAGGGGACCTAGAATGCAAGATCAACCCTGGCCATCCAGACTGAGACCTTGACTCAAAACTCAAAAGAAGTAGAAAACAAAGTAAAACACGAAGAGGCTGTAGATTTTGGAGCTGGTAACTCCATCCGCAGCCACCTTGCTAAAGACGGTTCATCAGGGTCTGATCACAAGACATTTTTTTGCCTCTTTCTTCTTTTAGGGAGTCTGACAGTCAGAAGAGAGCGGCGTATGCTTCGGGTTTTAAAAAAGAAGCATCTACCTTTGGGAGCAGGATTATTTCACAAAAGAATTTATTTCCAGGAGATCAAAGTGAGTCCCCACCCCCTCACTCACTCACTGGCTCATTTAATACTTACTGAATTCTGGCATGACTGAAACTCTAAGTTGGGAGAAGTGACTCATGACTTTGCCGATCACTCCCAGCTCTCTGGGCCTTGGTTGCTCCTCATGTGGCCCTGCCCTTGTGTTGATACTGTTAGAGTACCTACATAGGGCCTGTGCATTTGAGCCATTTGATAGTGGAGTCTGAAGCACCGAAGAAGTCTGGGTGAGGTCGTGTCTCACCTTCAGCTAAAACTGAATTAGCTAAAATCCAGAATGGTAAAGGTGTTTGAGTTTTGCCCTAACCCAGTCACTAACCTCTGCAAACCAAAAGATAAAAGGCCTCCAAAACCACTTTGATATTGACCCACATGGTCCTTAGTTTGACCCAAAACATGATGTGAGAAGATTAAAAAAATTACAAATGAGTTATGTTTTACACTTTTTTGAGCTGGTCATATTGTTTTCCAATAAACCTTGGAGGCCATTGCTGGTGTTCGCTGGCAAGAACAACTCTGGGGAATTGCGACTGTAACACCTTTGAGGTAAGAGAACATATTTATTGTTACTTAGCAACATACTTACCTGTAGGAATTTTTCTCTGTGACTCAACTTTGGGAACAAAGAACAACCCAGAGAGAATCAGAAAAACTCATTAATCAGCAGCGTGATTAATAAAAGCTCAGAAACAGAAATTGGGGTTCAAACTGAAGGTCAGAAAAGTAAAACAGCCAGCCACTGGCTCTTACCTCTACCTCAGTCTGAAATGGCGATTCTGCCTCTAGGAATCTCAGAATGAGACTGTGTCTGAGAGCTGTCTCCTCCTATTTTATAATCTTCTCTAAGGCTGGAATTAAAGGCATGAATAACTGGGATTAAAAACATGCACTGCCCGGTTTCTATGACAACTTAGTGTGGCTACCAGGATTAAAGCTGTGTGTTACCACTGCCTGATCTGTAAGGCTGATCAGTGGGACTATTTTACTCTCTCATCTTTAGGCAAACTTTATTTATTAAAATACAAATGAACTGCCACTACACTAAGCAGTCAGTTGGGAGGTACAAGCCCAGTATTTAACAAGTCCAGGATTTGATAAGCGAAATCTATGAGTATACCCCCAAAAATGTCACTAATATATTAGCTCCCAGGTGGAAGGAAGAATTTCATGACTTTAGGGGGATTCTCAGTAGATGCACATGTCCGTGGCACTTTAAGGTGGAAATATTCACTTATGGAAAAGCATCGCTAATATGAGATCATGTCAGATATATGAGCTATTAATATATTTAGTGGGTTAATAAGTTAGATTTGAAATTTAAAGTGGCTTCAAAGGAGACAGTAGTAGATGCTGTCCAAGAGGAAGACTCTGTTGTTTGTCATTGCAAGTGACATGGTGAAGCAAAGAGGACATCTGAACTTCATGTGTCTAATCTGCTGATCAGCCCTTTGAACCTGTGATTTAGGCTGTGGCCATACTGCACATCTGTCTGTTCACTCTGTTTCATGGCCAGCCTTGAACTCTACCATCACATAGCAGTACAGGTAAACTGCTTCCAAACAAACGTCACGAAAATGCAAAAGAAAGTCCTGCACATCACCAACTTTTCATAGTGAGGCCTACAACATCATTTTAGAGTTATGAAAATAACTTGGTCAAAGCTGAGAGGTTTATAGTACCAGAGAGTTTGGGATGTGCCCACGTTGTCTGAAGCCTCCCACTGTTCTCCCACCTGGGCTGAGCTTGACAAAGGTGGGGGCTCCTGAGCTAGTAAGCCACCTCTTTCCCCAAGCCAGGGATTAAATCTTGCTTCTTGGAAACTGCACATATCTAGAGATCTGTTCTCAAAAGTTTTAAATTTTGTACCTCTCACAATTGTCACTGATCTGGAGAGCTGTATGGCAGATTTCCACTGATATTGATTGGATTATTACAATCATTACAATAATTGTGAAAGCAAGAGCCCTTGGGACTGAGGCAGGGGCTGAAAGTGCAAAGAATCCACATGGCAAGCAGTTAGTAGGGCTGCTGAAGGTTGAAAGTTCAAATCTAAGAGTCGGGAGTAAAAGACTGAGAAAGACGAACGAGTGTACAGAGAGAAAGGTATTTGGAATTAGATAGTAAGAAGTGGGATGGTCCTTTAATTGGGGATAGATCCATGAAGGTAGATCTGCAGAAAGCAGCATGACCTTTCTCTAATCAGACAGAATATTGTAGCTGTAAATGGCTGTGTTGTCTACTTGTATACTATCAATTGGTAAGACTGTGGTGAATTGAGAAGATGGTCATCTGGGCCACAAAGTCATCAGAGGGATAGGGATGATATTCTAGGACATTAAGTACCAATCCTAGGAGAGATCAGATGAGAAAAGTGGGTAGGTGTCCTGAGACTTCCTCAGAGTGGTCTGAGGAAGGTGAGTAGGGAGAACAGCTGAAGCGTGGTGGGACACAGAAGTCTGCCCTTAGGGAAGGGGGAGAGGTCGTGCTTGGGAAAGGTAGGCTTTTAACATCGATTGATATTCAACAAGGGGCTACCCATTTGACCCAGTTTCTTTGATCCATAAAACACTTGGGATGATTTTCCAAGCTCTGGTTTCTCAGCGGCACTCACAGCAGAGGTTCCTGGGCAGCAGCTGAAGTGAGGTCTGGTTGTCTGGTTTTAACACCTTGTTTGAAAACCAGCAGCTTGAATCAGCAAGCCCCATCCTCCCTGCTCACTGTCCCCCAGCTGTGAATTCCCCAGTTAATTATACGTTGGGTAATGAGGACTTGCTTTTATCTGTACTAAACTTTAGTTTTAAGCTTTATTAATGGGGTTTCATTTTGGCAATTGTGGGAAAGGGGGAGTGAAGACGCCCATTAAATTCTGCCTTGTTTTTTTTTTTTTATATATCCTCCTTCAAAACAAACAAACAAATTTCTTTCTTGATTCTCCTGGGACATTTTCTTCTATTTTGCACGCCTTTCCCTTTTTTCTGATGGCTAGCTGTCCCACTTGCTAATTTCCAAGCACCTCCATGCCTCAGGGTGTTTGCTTATGATGTGACAATATTGACAATAATGCCATCCTTTACTACGGAGGGTTTCCACAGGTGTCAGAGGGGTGACATTTTCAAAGCATCAAAAGTAATGCTTGATAAAGTAAAGCCTTGGTGGGCACATTTGTTAAGTAGAGATGTACATGCCCTGATGAAGGGAATAAAAACTTCCTGGGGAACCCAGCCACAGAAAGATGCAGCCTCTCCTCTTTTGGGGACGGATTCATTGTTTCAGTCCCCCACAGTGGCCCAGTAGACAAGTCTATCTCCAGTGGAATCCTGTGAACAGATCCGTCCTCTGTATCAGCGCCATAGCTTCCTAGGCTGCTGTCACTCCCGACCACGGATCTCTCTGCGGTCTCTCACTTGCTCTAGCTAGAGATTAGAAATTGTCAATTGATGTCTCGGCAGCGGATTAGAAGCCACCCTCAACTGTGGGGTGCTCTCCCCAGCCTCTCCAAGCTCGAGGCCTGCCTATTGAGGGGCCTCAACTGAACTGAATTGTCAACTTACTCCTAATCAAACCTCTAACTCAATTAGCACTTATTTGACTGTCTAACTCTTTGGCTTGAAGCACCCTGCTATTTGGGGTGGGAGCTTTTGGTATGAAAGACACCCTTTTCCTGGGAACTCAGCCCGGACAAACCAATTCATTTCACACGTCTTGCCAACTGCCTACAAATGGGAAGCAGATTCGCATCCCAGGTCACCTCTTGGGATGGCAGCCAGCAAGCTGATAGGTCCCACCAGCCCAGCTCTGCAACGACCCTGCCTGCTCATCCTTATAATGGTGTTTGAGCCCCATTTTTGCTTCAGATTACCCTTGAAAGACCTTTCTTGCTGTCTGGCTGCTCCTTTGGGAATGGGAGTGTGGGAAAGTAACATTTTTGAGGATGACGTTTTTGTCTCTCTCTTAACACCGTTTTTATAACTCGAGCGTTAAACATTGTTCGGCAGACAAGTACAGCCTTTGGTTATGTGCTAACACTTTATGACTGGCGAATTCAGTGCCCTTCTCCTTAGGCTTTGATCTTAATTATTTTAAATATCATAGGGCCTGATTCACAAGGCAGTAACTGCAGGTCATTATTCTCAGCTCGATTAGTCTAGGTTCGAAACGAGCTCCGAGGCCCCCGGCACTATGGCCTAACACATTCTGAAACGGAACACCTGCGCAATCATTCGGCTCAATCCGTCTCTAATTTAATGGGCTCTGACTTCACTTATTTGCTTCGCTCTGGAAGAGGTAAATGTGTTCACAGGGTTTTCACGTTACCCTGTTGGACAATTTTGAACGTGCTCAACAAGTGTGGCTCGTCGTCTTAATTGGTGTGAAAAATGTTGGCAGAAACATAGGTAAGTTGCAAACTCAGGGCATGCATTAATAGAAAGTCGTGACAGCCCAGCTACGTATCAACCTGGGAAGATGCAAACAGCAGCAGCACAAGGCAGCTCTGACTTCTCTAAGAGACTGTGAGATCTTTAGTGTCTGCTTGAGGGGACTAAGTCTCTTCATGGCCATACGCTATTTACTTTTTGCCTTCATTTTTCATCGCCTATGAGTATAGAGTTACAGATTCTCGGATCTTCAGGTAGCTTGTGGGAAGTGATGTTTGAGAAACATTTCTTCACTTGCCTGGATGTCATAAGAAATTCTGCTCCTGTTATTGATATTTCAAGGCAAAATTCTTCGATCGAATTTAATCAGTGCTAAGAATAGTGAACATTCTAACAACAAAGAGACTCCCAACCCCAATGGAAAGGCCATTCCTCTCCAAAGCCACCATATCACCTGTATGCCAAGATCCTCTTTCTTTTGCCCAGATCAGTGCAAGAGATGGCGAAGTAGCCTCCCTGGGCCTCCTACCTACATAAATTCCTCCTGCACTGTGCCCCACTCAGCCATAGACTGACTTCCTTCCTGTCCAATCACTGTTACAGGCCATGTGGCAAGGAGAAGAGCTATGAACATAGCTCAACATAAAATTGTAAATTTACTTAAAACATGCATTGTAAGGTTTTAAAATTATTTTTAATATTTATTATTGTTATCATCATCATCATTATTAATATTGAGTGCCTGAATCTCAACCATTAGCCTTGTGCTTGGCAACACTGTGTTGTAATGTCAGATTTGGATAATATACAAGTTTGACCCCTCCCTCTCTTGAAATCTTTCATTGAATCCTCATGTCATTTAAAGCGCCAGCAGAATTAGCATGTCAGAAATGGATACTGTATGCTCAAATATTTAGATATGGTTTACATTTCTAAGCTCCCAGGTAATACCGTAGGTTCAGAGATAGAAAAAACAAAGATGAAATAAAAAGCAATTGGCCATGTAGAATGGGTCCTCTAAGAACCCCTAGCATCACATGAACTGTCCCTGCAGGGGTGACACGGAGGATTGACCAAGTGTCTGCTTTCTTTACTGTACCCTAATGGAGACCTCCTTCTCTTTCCCCCAAATTGTTGAAATCAAGGGTGGGATTTGGGGGTGGCATTCCATAGCTTTCCTTGCTGACCAAGTTAAGAGGCTGCTAGTGTAGGCTACCCACTTCTTTCCCAAAATCCTAGGAAGCTGGGCTTCTAGGAAGTAAGGTGATGTGTTGAGAAGGCAGGTGGTGTGGTTCCTAGAATTTAGCTGCTCCTAGAAAAACTCAAAAGAGCTTTGTATTCCTGCAGTGAATCGTACTCCTTGCTCTGTCCTCTGGTGTCCTCTGCCTCCCTCCTTCTCCAATGCTGTAATTTTTCCTATTGTTTTATGTCTGCTTTTTCTTCCTTCCAGTCTTCCTCTTGTGCCTGTGAGAACCACAGCAGGGGGATGTCCCCTCTCCTCCTTTTTTTTAAAAAAAAAAACTCAAAGACAGTTTGAATTGCTGTTATTCATGTTTTAAGTTTATTCCTTTGTCCTGAAAACCTAACATTCTACTTCAGCAATAGATTGGATCTCAGCAAAGAAATCCCTCATGTATTCTCTGAATGGTCAATGGATTTATGTAAATATTCTTCAGTTCCTCCTGTTTGAGGCTGATATACTTATAGGAACTATAAAAATTGCTTTGGCTTGAGCAATCTGGTCTCACGAAAGTATTTTGAACTTTGTATCATTTGCATTGCAGTCTCATGTCCTATGTTCTGGAATCTTGACACTCCACTGTTGCTATTGAGGAGTGAAGGCCATGTTTTCTCTATGAAACTAGATGATCCATTGAAGCTATGTTTAGGAATACAGATAAAGGCCTATTATAGGTGGCACTCAGGGACACCATGTATTTCGGGACATCTAGAAATGTTCTTGCTATGAGAGGGCCCAAGCAGTCTGTAGTGAAGATACCTGATAGGAAATATAATTCTCACCTTCAGCCCAGCAAACTTCCAGCCAGTACCAAGCTAGGCATGGGGGCAGCCATGTTCCGAAAAGTCTCTCCAGCCTTCAGTTGAGTCACATGAGGCAGAAATGGGTAATCTCCCATGAAATCATCTCAAAAGACATTTATTATCAGCAAAATAAATAGTTGCCTTTGAACTGTTACATAGTAAGGGTAACTTCTCAAGCAAAGGTAGATGACTAATATGAATTCAAGGTAAAAATTTATGTCATGATACAAACAACTTCTTTTCAAACAAGTAATATCCACTGCAAATAGCCACTGTCTTGTCTTCGTGAAGCATTTACTTTGCTCCAGTTGTTTGGCAACTGGTTATTTGAATACAAACTGTCTGAAGCCTATAGAGGATTGGCTCCATTGTCTAATCCATATCATGAGAAAATTGGGCCTGTTCTCCAACCTAGTTCAGAGCTATAGTAGTCCCAATGGGTAGATGCTATCCTGAATGCATTCACATCAGACATAAAAGTAGAAAATGTGAATGTCACATCTATCATTAAGACAGTGTTAGCTTTTCTAAGGGGCAGATGGTGCCTTGAGCAGGACAAAAGACACTGAGCATCCAGTAAAAGGTGAGAGAATGCCAGGCAAGATGGTTTTTTTTTTCCAGGATGGACTTCTAACTCACTTGATGCAGAAAAACTGAGACATAAAATTTATGGGGAACCTACTCTGCCTTAGCTTAGAGATCTGATGTGGTGGCTAGCCTGTGGTGAGGAACCACTGTGCAGTGGAGACAGTGCTCAAAGACAAGCAGGAGCCATAGCTTGACCTAGAATCTGTTATTCAGACTGTCTGAGAGCAGAGACTGACACCAAGTCAGGCATTCCACATCATGGGCTATTTACAACAGTTGTCCTATTCAAAGGAGGGAACTGGATCACTTGTCAGGGAGAGGATTGGAATAGGTTTTCTCCAGGTGACTCTAGTGTGTATGTGTGTGTGTGGGGGGGGCAGATTCTGAAATTCATAATGATCAATTTATTAAGTGAAAAGGTTCTTCAGTTTTAAAGAACCAAGTATAAAAACAAATAGCTCAATAGTGCCTTTTTCTAAGATGTTTGCTTCGACTATAATTTATTTTTGTCTTAATGATCGGCTGATTCCAAGTCAAGTTCTCAGTGACTGACTTACCTTCTCACTTTTCAAGTGTCAAAGATTCTTCAGAGTTACAGATGTTCATAAACATCGGGAAGACATCCCTTGGGTAAGTGGGCCCTCCTGCCAGTTTGCAGATGCAGTGGTGTTGAGGGAATATGTGGGAGGCAGATGATCTGAAGATTGGTGATCCAACTCCTGACAAGAAGAGGCCCAGACAAAAACTTTGCAAACATGAACAAAAGACTGAAAGACCCTTGGAAAGCATTTGGTGTAGCTTACTTCTCAACTGAAAGAAAAGGATAACAAACAAACAAAAAAATCTGAACAACAAAAAATTAGTTGACTCTGGTTGGATGTCCAGAAAGTAGGGCAATGTACGGCAAGCAGTAAGTTCTAGAAATGACTTGTGGAAGAAATGACACAGTCCCAAGCTCCTCCAGTACAGCTGCCAGGTGAGTTGACAATGGACTCCTATAATATTCAGTTTTGGAAGTCTGCTGTGGGATAATGGTCTTTTATCCTGTCACTTGTATTATTTTTTTTATAAAAACACCAATTGATCTAGTAGTTCAGCTTCTTATACATTCTTATAACTTATATTAGCCCAAAATTCTTGTCTGTGTTAGCTACGTGGCTTGATACTTTTATCAACAAGGCATTCTTGTCTTGCTTCCTCTGTGTCTGAGTGACAGCCACAGACTGACCTTTCCTCTTCCCAGAATTCTCCTGTTCTCGTCACCCAGCCTCTACTTCCTACCAAGTGCTGTGGGACAATGGTCTTGTACTTTGTAAAGATTTGTCCCTTGTGTTGTTTTTAATACAACATTGATTGGCCAGTAGCCAGGCAAGAAGTATAGGTGGGGCAACCAGGCAGAAAGTAGAGGTGGGGTGATGAGAATAGGAGAATTCTGGGAAGAGAAAAGTTCAGTCTACAGTCGTCACCCAGGTGCAGTGGAAGCAAGATAGGAATGCTTTACTGATAAAGGTACCAAGCCACGTGGCTAACACAGACAAGAATTATGGGCTAATATAAGATATAAGAATTAATGGGAAGCCTGAGCTACTAGGTTAATCAGTTTTATTAAAATAATAATAATGTTTTTTAATGTTTTATTAAAAATAATACAAGTGACAAGATAAAAGACCCACAGCAAAAGTCTTTCCTCAACTCCTCTAAGCGTCTTTCTGTGAAATTGTTACTGGTGGTAGACGCAAGGAAATATTTATAGAAGCCTTTATTAATATTAGAAATGAATACATTACTTTGACCACCCTTGAATTAGATATGTGGATCCTCCAAATATGGATGACTATAGAAAGGATAAAACCAAGACTTCACTGTTCCCTGGCCCTACTTAAACTTCCCTTTATTTTGCACTTAACTACTCATGGTTACTCTGAGTTCCTTATCATTCTGTTGAGGGAATTTTTACAAACTTTTCTATCAAATGTGCAGAAGTGTGAAGACTCCCCCCTTCATCTTAAAGAAAAACAGAAGTTAATTCATCAGAGTTCCAGGGCCTTTGCCAACCTCCGCTCCTCCAGGAAAGGAAACCTGATTCTCTCTGTAATAAGTAAATGGTTGACCTCTTGACACCCACTTACCACTTTTACTTTCTCATTTGAGGCCCTGGGAGATGAGTTTCCTCTCTTCTCTAGCAGTTACATCATGAAATTCTCAGCATACCCGATTTCTCAGGCCACCCAGCAAGGTGCCCAGATGGAGTCAAGCCTTGCACACTTCAGGTTGCTTCCCATGCTGTGTATGTTTGTAAACATTTATAAATCATTCTTGACTGCAAGAGTTCTTGCCTCAGGGCACCGTATTCCAGGATAAAGTGTGTTCACTACGGCCATCATTTCAAGATCAGGGTTATTCAAGTGCTTGATTTTAGACCTTATGATCTGGATTCACTGAAACATGACTCCTCAGAAGGTCCTTACAAGACAAGATAGACAGACTAGCATGCCTTTTAAGTGACCATGCCCAATGCCTATCTTATTCTACTGGTATTAGTATTTCCTAGACTCCTCTCAAAGTAGGTACGCATCCAAGTCTCTATCTCAGTCTTTGCTTTTTTCAAGAGACCACATTTTAAAAATTCTGCCATAGGCTAGGATTCCGCAGCGTTGCAATTTTCATACAAACCCCCAGAAGTGTGGCAGGTACTCCAGTTTCCAAGGAAAACTCCTGAATCACACAATGGACCGAATCCTGTAAATTCCCTTCCCCCAGATAATTCCAGCAACCCTCAGGTTATCACTAAACTCAATGTGGAAAGCCACGTACATCGTCTGCTCTCCCAATACACACTGACTCTGCACAGCATGCCAGAGGCCTATCAATATGAATTTCATACCCCACTGTTAAGAAAAGTGTCAATTGAGAACGTGAGGCCATTTTTGTCTGCTTTCTCATGGGTTCTCTCATCCATTTTATGACATACTGCTGTGTTTTCATCGCTCAGGGAATGCATATTTTTAAGTATATTCAGAGTGGGAAACTGCTTTTGCTTAATTGGAATAAAAACAGTTGTAGTCTCAGGGATGGCAGGTAAGATATTCATTTTGGGATAATTTGAGGAGAATTGAATGAACAAACTATTTACAGACAAAATTTGTGATGCACCAACTGAGGGTCTGTTTATGACTTTCAGTGTTGATTTCCACTAGTAGAATTTGGGGTGAGGTCAGTTGTCAGATGGCTGGTTGCTCAATTTCGGTGGCAATTTTGGGTTTAGTTCCCACCAGACTCTTTAGAGACTCATAATCAATGGCTCATTTACTGTTGTAATCCATGTGAGTTTTGCCTTTTTCCTCTGCCTTTTCTCCAAGACTTTCCTGAGTTCTTGTACAACCTCCAGTTGTTGTAACATATTCTAAAACATTTAAATCCCTTATTGTTTCACAAAACCATGGGCAATTATTTGGTCAAGCAAATGAACTATTAGAAACTCAGAATTCTAAGAAAAAATTTTGAAAGTTCTGCTCAATCTTAAATGGAAAATGCAAGTGTAATATTAGATCATCTTATGGAGTTTCACTTTAAACTGTAAAGTAGATAAATGTTGATGAATATGTACCATTCTTAGGATATGCCACTTTGGTATTTGTGAATTGTCAGGCTGGATTCACCAAGCCACCCTTGTGCTGAGACATCCATCTGTTTTCATCTTCAGAGGGAGATCATTCCTATTGCACTCTAAGGGCGCACACGCATGCAGGGTATGTGTGAGAAGTAACTGTAGGTACATAACAACTCCCCGGGCCTGGTGCTTCTCAGAGTTTGATCATCACAGGAGTGGAATCTGTGGGCTTCTCGACACTGGGGAGGAAAACCATACATTAACCAATGTGAGAATTTCTTTGTAAAGAACACATTGTAAGGCTGGGAACTCCTTGCAAATGTCAAGATTAAGATCTCTCTCTCTCTCTCTCTTGGGTGGGGTGTTTTATACATGGGTATTCATGCCCTTGTGTGTACACAGCCAAGGTGAGCTGAGCTTACATATGGAGTTCTGAGGTTGACATCAGGTGTCTTGTTCAATGGTTCTCCACATTATTTTTTGAGACTCGCTCTCTCACTGAACCTTGACCTCACGTATTTGGTTTGACTGGCTGACAGTGAACTCTAGGAACCTACTTCTGTCTGCTTTCCTAGTGCTAGGGTTGCAGCTGTGCATCCCTTGGCTGGCTTTTCACATGAGCGCTGGGAATCTGAAGATAGGTTCTCAAGCATGAAAGGCGCTCTACCAACTTGAGCTGCTTAAAGTCTAATTTGATGATGAAACTTTAAAAGCAGGGAAACAAGGGCGAGTGCGGTGCTAATGCTGCTGTAGCTCCAGAAATCACGGGGTTCCTCTGAACGCAGTATCATGAGTATCCATGAATTATTCATAACAGAGAAACAGAGAGAATAACACAAAGGGCACTTCTTTCCACATTGGAGCTACCAACTTTATTTTTATTTACTTATTTTTTTTTGATGAACCTCATTTTAAATTTTTCTCTGGAAAAAAATTTTATAAACCTCTCCAGAGACTTCATCACAACAAAACAAGAAAAGGGCAAGTGCAATGTAGAAAAATAATAATTTTTAAAATATTTTTTAAAATAATAATATTTTATAAATTTTTAATTTATAAAAATAAATATTTATAAAATTTTAAAAATAATTTATAAAATTTTTATAATTTTTTTAAATTTTATTTTAAATTTTAATATTTTAAAAATTTTAAATATTTTTATAAAAATATTTATAAATTTTTTTAAAATTTTAAAAATATTAAAAATATTTATAAAATTTTAAAAATAATAATTAATAAATCATCTTTCCAGAGCATGCCATATTGTTGTTACAAGATACAGAGTTTCATATACTTGAAATGCAAATTACTTCATAATTAATTTAATATATCTATGAAGGGAGTGTACTTAGAAAATGTAAGGACCATACTTAGAGTTGTTTACCTTTGGTACTTAACATCAAACCTTTTATTACTCTACTGGTTCATGGGAAAATGAGCTATGGCTTGCAAGTCAGTAGACGGCCCTCCTGTGTGGCCTCTGCATCAGTTCTGCCCCCAGGTCCCTTCCTTAAGTTCCTATATGCACTCCTTCCATATTGAATTACAAGCTGTATGGTGAAATAAAACCTTTCCTCCTCAAGTTGCTTTTGGTCATGATGTTTTCTCACAGCAAGAGAAAAGTAAGTAAGACAATGTCCATATCTTCAGTTAACTGACTTTAGATTGGAGTAGAGGTCTTGTAATATAACTACAGTTCGAGCTTTAAAGCCATGTATAACCAAGAGTGTTCTTTTGAAGGATAGAGCCTTAGAAACCAACGCTTCTACTGTTAATACTTTGCGATGTGGTCTTGAGCTAGGAACCTTTGTACTATGTTTCAAGAAAATCTCTGTTGAAGTTTGTGCCTCAGTGGTGATTCTGTTATGGTTATTAACTGTTTATGGTATTGATAAGTTCTGGGATTATTTTTTGAAAAGATAGTCCCATTTTTTTCTCTAAATAATGGTCTAACTTAAGGAAATGCTCAACATTCTTAGCCATCAGAGAAATGCAAATCAAAACAACTCTGAGATTCCATCTTACACCTGTAAGAATGGCAAAGATTAAAAACACTGATGACAACTTACGTTGGAGAGGTTATGGGGTAAAGGGAATACTCCTGCATTGCTGGTGGGAGTGCAAGCTGGTACAGCTCCTTTGGATAGCAGTATGGCGATCTCTCAGAAAATTAGGAAACAACCTTCCTAAAGACCCAGCAATACCACTTTTGGATATATACCCAAAGGATGCTCAATCATACAACAAGGACATGTGCTCAACTATGTTGATAGCAGCATTGTTTGGCATAGCCAGAACCTGGAAACAACTTAAATGCCGCTTGACTAAAGAATGGATAAGGAAAATGTGGTACATTTACACAATGGAGTACTACACAGCAGGAAAAATAATGACATTTTGAAATTTGCAGGCAAATGGATAGATGTAGAAAACATCATATTGAATGAAGTAATCCAGACCCAGAAAGGCAAATACCATATGTACTCACTCATAAGCAGTTTTTAAACATAAAGCAAAGAAAACCAGCCTACAATTCACAGAGAACCTAGGCAACAATGAGGACCCTAAGAAAGACATGCACAGATCTAATCTACATGGGAAGTAGAAAAAGACAAGATCTCCTGAGTAAACTGGGACCATGGGGACCTTGGAAGAGTGTTGAAGGGGAGGGAAAAGGAAGGGAAGGAAACAGAGAAAAATGTGAAGCTCAATAAAAACAATAAAAAAGAAAATAAAAATAAAAAATAATGGTCTATTCAGAGTTATTAAGTACTGAGTGCCAACTCTACTTGTGTAACCTTATATAAATAAAATTAATGACTTCCTAAAAAATGAGAACCCAGTTATACTACACACTTGCCAGTTCTTGTTTTCTTCATTGGAACACGTGTAAAGTGACGGCTCTTCCGATCTGTACCTTTGTCCCTCCGCTAGCGAATAATTTGATGATGGTCCCACATGTTTACTTTCTCAAGTCTACAGTCTTTTGTCTTTTAAAATCTGTTTCCTGGGCATGTCCGTGGGAGTCAAAGATTTCTAAACTCCATTCTCTGCCGTGACTGTGTTCCAGTATAAGACCAAAGAGAGTTTGCAGGTGTAATTATGTGGGGAGATCAAAATGGGATATAGTCCTGGGTTATCTGGGGAAAAAATCTAATCTCATGAGATTCTAAAAGGAGAATATCTCTTAGCCGGGAGCATAAAAGTTACAGCAGGAGGAAAAGATTGAGAGATTTTGTACATTAGAACACATGGCTGGAGACTAGCATTCATTGCTTATGTGTTGTCAAGAATTGAAGTGGCAACATGACAAATAATATGGCAGCTTTGAGGGCTTGTTGTCATGAAACACGATGCCTGGTGAGGGATGAACAGATGTCTACTTAGCCCTGTTGGGGAAGAAAAAACACACCAAAGTAAATATCTATGAAAATCCAACTTGCTGAACCAATGAATTTTATTGGAATTACTGAAGTATGGGGTGAAGGGTTTCTCAAAGGAACAGAAATGACTCAGAGACGGCTGTATCCCCCAATGCCCATCTAAGTATGGGTGATAGTTCAGGAAAGCTGAACTCCTGGAGCTTCTTGTATAATTTTCAGACAACTCCACAGGTTGTAGAGGGTTTTTTTCAGGTAGCTCAGCGGTCTGAAGTTCTTCCAGGCAGTTTGGCTGGTCTCTGCTCCTTCCAGCCATCTCATGTGAACTTAGAGTCTTCAAGGCGGCTCATCTTGTCTTGAGATCTTTTGCTAGCCGTCTTTACTGCATAGGGACCCAATGGATTCATCAGTTTCAAGACTTTCCTGAGCCTTTGATGATTCCACTTCTTGAACTTAATGAGCCTCCCTACAGATGGAGCATTTCACCTACTAGAATATCTTGTGCTTTAATGAGCCTCCGTTTCTTGGAGGAAGTCACTACGCAGCATTTATGACTGACACTAGCAAGGAAATGAGGACCTCAGCCTTGCACACTTCAAGGACTGAGTCCTGGGAACAGCTTGAACAACCATGGAAGTAGATTCTTCACAGGCTCCTCCAGCCTGAAGCACATAATGACTGACATCTTCACTTTGGCCTTGAGAGGCCAAGAACAAAGCGGTCTTTCTGGTTCTCCTGGCCTCTCAAACCACAAAAGTGAAGGCTAATAAACCTATGTTGCTTTAAATCACCAAAAGCATCAGTTATATTTTTATGTCATGGTGACTAAAATGGCAAAAACAACTTCAGGGAAAGAAAAATTTATTTGGGTTTTAGAAGGTTCAAACCAAAGTTGCTTGGTCCCATGTGACTGGGCGGAACATCAGCGTGATGGGAGAATGCGGTTAGCAGTTGTTCAGTTATGGTGGACAGCAAACAGAAAGAGTTGAATAGGAAGCAAACAGGGATAACGTACTCCCGGGCTTCTCCAGTTAGGTGCCATTTTGTAAAAGTTTTATAACCAATCCAAACAGTTCCGCCTGCTGAAGAGAATGTATTCCAAACACGAGTCTCCCGGAAATCTCAGATGCAAACCCTAACACTAACTGTGGCCACTAGTTACACCGGTAATGTAAAACCCATCCAAGTCCTTGGTCAAATAAAAACACTGTGAACATTTTCTCTCAGTTTTTGGTTTAGTTCTGAGTTTTCCATAGCGCCTTTTGATGAGGGGCAGTTTTGAGCTCCTGTGAGTCTAG
The DNA here is from genome assembly GCF_982192425.1 of Myodes glareolus. Lineage (NCBI taxonomy): Eukaryota > Metazoa > Chordata > Mammalia > Rodentia > Cricetidae > Myodes > Myodes glareolus. The sequence goes on along the minus strand of NC_142035.1, from coordinate 44,621,309 downwards.
TCTGCTGCTTGCTCTCATCCTGTGCTTGCCTTCTGAGTGGATACTAGGAGGCCTGGTAATTGTTCAAAGTTGCTTAGTTGGTTATCCAGCTCCGAGACATGCTCAAGATCAAAGCTGTGTCAGATCGTCGATGAACCTGAGATCCTAAACACCATTCCAACACTGGTGGACCAAGTTATTTGCACAAAGACCAGTAATTCCTAGTCTATATTTTTGGTATGATTTTCTGCTAATCTTCATCTCTTATCACTTTTAATGGGTTATTTCAGTTCTGACAGAAAGTAAGCTACACCTCATGGAGATTCGTTTCTGAGCCTTGAAATGTGGCAGTCACTCTCTTTGGAGTGTTATAGATCTTTAATCTTTTAAATTAAACTTTAAAAAAATATTTATTTAATTTTACGTGTGTGGCTATTTTAACTGCGTGTATGGTGGGCGCCACATGTGTGCTTGGTACCTGAAGAGGGCATCAGATCCCCCAGAACTGGAGTAACACGCCTCTGTGAACTGCCATGGGGGTGCTGTGAATCATAAGACTGGCAAATGCTAGGCCATCTCCTCATCCCACCTTAACCCTTTAAAATATCCCCAGAGATAAATATGATCAGCACCACATTTTCTGCAAAAACATATATAACCATCTGGAAAATCTTTTGTTTGGGGTTTTGCCTTTTCCAGTACTGTCCCATATTGGAATGTTGGTCTGTTCCTGGGATTATCCTCAGAAGAGCTTTAGCTACTTCCCCACGTACCACAATATGATTTCAACAATTTGGTGTTCTAATATCTTTCAGCATTAATATTTAGGGAAAAAAAATTGAGGAGAACTCTGTCTAGTTTTAAACCGTGTCCTTATTAAACATAAAGAAAATAGTAAGTTGGTAGCAGAGAAGGCACTAAATATCTTAATGCAGGGTTCAAAACCAGGACCATAAATGTGGGACAGGCGAGCACAGTAATAATACACCACAGAGGTGTCGGTGACAAAAACACAATTATACGCTTTATTCTGACTAAGAATGTCAACCCTAAAACTAAGCATGAGGGGATAACAGAGAAGCCAGAAATCAAAAAGAACCGAGAAAGAGAGGAAAAGGGAGGGAGGGAGAGAGGGAGGGAGGGAGAGGGAGAGAGACAGAGGGAGAGAGGGAAAGGGGGGGGGAGAGGAGAGGGAGAGAGAGAGAATATGCCAAAAAAGAAAATGAAAAATCAATCAGAATCTTGAAAGAAAGTCTGGGACCTAACTGAGTATAATAAGGCAGGCTGGAGATCCTGGCCATTGTGTGCTGGTTTGTACAAGGCTTGCACACACTTCACACGTTTTTCCAACTGTGTACTTATTAATATGGACACAACCCCACCGGAGGCCGAGCTGATAATCACTCAACAGTACACAGCTGGAGGCCTGGCAGTGGAGCACAGTGTGCCACCCCAGGCCAGGTCCTGGGCTTGAGCAAGCACCATGCTCCACTGTGTCTGACGGACGACTGGAGAGGAATATAGATTGCAGCAGCAGCAGAAGGGTTATTGGATCTATGTTAAATTACTGAAGTTGTAAATTCATCCCGCAAGCCAAGTATTTTTGTTTTGAAGAAATACATATGAAGTATTTGGGAGAAATGGGCCCTGGTGCACATACAGTTATGGTCTAGGGTAAAATGCCCGTGTCCATCAGAGAGCAAGCGACAGAGCCGGTCAACAAGATGTACACAGTGTGGAACTGGGGCAAGATTATAGGAGTATTCTGTTCCTTTCTCTCTCTTTTAACCCTCTTACAATTTTTCATGAACTTAAAATAACAGTTTCAAAACATCCTAAAAAAGAAAAGAAAAGGTTTACTTTAGGCAATTCATTTTAAAATCAGAAAATCCGCATATGCATTTTATTTAATGATGTATCTTTTCCAAGACTGAAAACATACTTTGCCTGAGCCACATGTGGAATACAAAAGGAATTTCGCCATCTGGAATGTTTATCTTCCTTTGGGAATTACATATTTTGGAGGGTTTGGAATTCATGAGCTATGCGCTCTGATGGTTATGTTTTTTATCTGTCTGTGCCACCTGGATCAAAGAGGGCTGGGAATCCCACCTGCATTGGGTAAGCATTGCTACATGAAACTCAATCCACTGTAATTCACTCTTGAAACACGTGGATAATTACTGTTTATGCTCAAGGACCAAATTTACCACTTCCATTGGGTTTGAAGGCAATGTTAATGAGGTTCTTTTGTGGTCCTGCCACTCACCAGAAGACAGCTCTTTCAAGCCCAGGGCTGGTTTCACCCTCCCTCATTGAGCTGCCTTTGAGTAAGGGTGCACAAGGAATTTGCCTTTTGGATTTTCCTTTTTCCAGCAAAAGTATTGCGTAATTTTTTTTGAAAAAAAAATACTCCACTGTATAGAAAGGTACAATGTGATAAACAGTAATTATGTCAACACCTTGAACCCTAATTCACAACTACTGTGTACAATTTATTTACTTTGGTGGGAAGAGAGCCTGTTTGTATGCCCATAACATGTCCTTAAAAATACAGACAATTCCTTCCTTTATGTACTAGGTTAAATTCTGTTGCCATAATAACAGACCTTATTTCTCCACCCCCATCCTTATTATACGTGGGCTGTCTTTCTATTAGCATGAAATCCCTGTCTTGGAAGTTCTACCTGGTACCTCAGGATCTGGATGAACCTCATCCTTTGGGCCAGTGGGGCATCATCTGTTCATTCTGTTCTGTGCATCTGGATGTGCAGTGCATGCTCACTTGCTGCGTTCTTCTATGCAATGATGAAGTCAATACCTTTATTCAGAGACCTTTGGGCACCTTGTGACGTTACGCTCGCATATAGTCTTAGGAGAACATAGGTTGACGATAGCATACATTCTAAGTTTATTTTTTTATCATTTTACCCTCCAGAAGCACTGCACCCTTTGCCAGGACCTCAGCGATGCAGACTAACACTATTTCAAATACTGTTGGAACTGGGCAATTTTGATTTATGCAAACTTTTAGGTTAAGAGTCTTAGTTTTACTTATTTTATGATTTGATGAACATCTTAAAAATGGGTAGTATTGAGCATTTTGTAGGGTTTTTTTGAGATTTTTTTGGTTTATTTTTCTGTATGATTTGTCGCTTGTATCTTTTTTCTGTTTTTCTCAGGCAGGGTTTCTCTTGTAGCCCTGGCCGTTCTAGAACTCACTCTGTAGAGCAGGTTTGACTCAGATTGGGAGATCCTCCTGCCTCTGGCTCCTGAGTGCTGGGATTGAAGGCGTGAGCTATACCCCCAGCTTGTCCTTTGTATCTTTTAATGTGTAGTAGTATAGTTATTCACCTCAGTTTGTAGGTCCACTGGGCTGGAATTTACTCACTGTTGTGTAGTTTTGAAGAACTCAGTGAGAATGGGTGCACAAGGATGTTTCCGTGACGAAAGCAGTTTGGAGAGTCCACCCCAGCCTGTACAAAGGAATTGTTCTCTGATTTGGAATTTCCATCCCATTTCTCTCCCCTTGTTAATAGAATTAACAATTATCCCTTTACCGATCCTGCAGCCTTGGCATAACTGAGAATGCCTTTCACTCTGTAGCCACTCCACATTCACTGCTATTTTTTTTTTAAATAATTCTGGGTTTTCTTTGCTGACTTCAAAAGGAGCGTACACACACACACACACACGCCCCCATTTCTCTAGGAAAGGCCCATCTACAAATACTGCACCATAGTCTCAGGCAGAGTTGCCTGGATTGAATTCAAAACTAGTGTCCCTCGGAGCCATTTGTCCCGGTGGCAATAGTTCTGTCTTGGTCTTCACTAATCAAGGTTGCCTCAAAATCAGTTGTGTCTGTGTCCCCCCCCCCCCGTCCCCCCCCCGTCCCCCCCCCTTCCCCCCCCCCCAGCTCCTTCCTGGTTGTTCTCACAGAAGCCTCTGGCGGAGGCAATTTTCTGCAAAGCGGCACTGTAGGAGAGGAAAGCAGCTCGCGTTCCCCCGTCAATGAGCAATTTGTCTCCTGCAGCAAAGCCGTGTTTTCCGAAAGTTGGCTTTCCCCTCCACACTGCAGACACAGACAGCAGAAATGGCTCTCTCTGGAAGCTGACATAAAAAGTGACCTGGAATTACAGGTTAGGGCAGAGGGTAGATGCCTTTCTTAATTTAGGCCTCCGTCTGAAGGGGTGGCCAAGGTACTTGTGCCCTGTAAACCAAACAAAGAACCCCCAGGTAACAAGATCTTAGGAGCAAAGAAATACGTGAAGGCAAAGGTGTAGGCGGCCCGGGGTGTTGTTTTTGTGAGTTTTCTGTTTGTTTGCAGGCCTGTTTTTTTCGCAGGACTTCTTTGGCTCTAGGCAGGCAAGTTTTCATTTAAGGAAAGGTTTGTGGGCGTCCTGTGGCCTCTGCTCCACATGCCTCTGCACTATGTCTATGACTTGCAAAAACAACCTTGTGGGATACTTATTCAGTCTTTGGTTTCTTTTTCATATCAAATACTGCCAACTTGGCCCTAAATGTGTGCCAGATGCACGATGGTTTTATGAAGTGATACCGTTAGGAAGTCTGGGCTGAGTAGGGCTGGATGTGAGTTGGCTTCGGCTATTGGAGCGGTTCCTGTCGCTGATGGTTACGGGAGCAAGCTGGGGAGCACAGCAGCTGGCGGGTGTGCCGGGCACCTTGGCAGGTAGTACTTGGCAGGGGAATGCCGTCAGAGCTCCAGTGAGTAGCGCAGGTCCTCTGGTTTGTTCTTTCCCCTCCAAGGGCCAAGTTTTTAATAATTATGAGTACTCCATCATTTGCTTGCCTGGAGAAGCGATGTGGATGCCTTGCCATCCTGCAGTCCACACTGCCTTCCACGTCTGTGATGACATCTTCAAACACAGGGCTGGGGCTTTCGTCTTTCAGTTAGGGTTGTACCATCCCTGGTGAACCCAGAATGTTGCCTTGTTTGGAATCGGAATTGAAGCTCAGATACCCTATCCAGTAAGAATAAGAACAATGGGAGGAAGGGGAAAGGAGAGAAAGAGGAGGAAGAGGAAGAAAAGAAAGCTGTATTTGAACGGAAATGTATTCTTTTGGAGACGGAAATATGTGCACAGATTTTCAGTTCTATAAACATTTTATTAGAGATGTAGTTCAAGCTCTCTACATATACTTTGCTAACGCATGCATTTCCCTTTTTTATACTGCCTGCAATTAGTTGAAACAAATTCCAAGCTTTGTTTATGATTATGACCCAAACCTAGTTTCTCACATGACTAATTGCAATGAAAGGTTTACGAGCAAGCAATGTTGTTTTTTTTTTTTTCAGAAGTACACATAGAAATGAAATCCCTATTTTGAGTGAGTAAAAAAATTCTGAATCTTGAAGAAGCAAAGATAACCTATCTGCAGGTGCTTCAGGTCACATGGTCAGAGTTGTACATTTTAGTCTCAAAACTTTTGTTCATTTTTCAAGTTCTCATTTTGCAAGAAAAAGATTGTCCAGAATATTTTCTAATACTTAAAATGATAATTACAAAGAATGGAAATCTTAGAATAGTTGGTAATGTGTCTTAGACCTTGTTTCCATAATAAAGTATTTGAATATGAAAAGCAATGAAAAGGAGTTTTATTTTGAATCAAAATGATGGATCAAAGACCAAGCCCGATTTGTCTTCAGGATGTGGCAGGCACTGACTCCCACCTCCTGTAATGGGGTAAAAGCCTCATGCTAACAGCCTATCTGCTCCTGCCCAAGGAGGCTCTCAGCAGAGTTCCAATCTTTACGGCCAGAACTGTGTTTAGTAAGGGCTGCGAAGACCCTTTATTTGTAACCACCCAGCAGAATTGCAAATGCTAACCTGTTCTTTCTTTCCCTCTCCATATCTGTGAACACCTAGGGAGGAGCCATACTTCAGGGATGGAGAGGGTGTAGGCCTGCTAATAGGATAGCTGCGTAGCTGTGGCTAATGAGACCGAAGAACTGTGTTTTGCATTTCGTTTTATTTGAACTGACTTTAAATAGGAACACGCCACTTCTGGCTGCTGTCTTGGATGACTGCTCTAGACTAGAGCTTAAGCAGTTTTCCCAGTGAGGATTGACTTAGGGATAAATGTCACCAACCAGAATTTCCTAAGTAATAGGAAATAAAATCAAACAGATGCTTGTTTTTGTTTTTTTTTTTTGTTTTTTTTTTTTTTAATTTAAAGTAGGCAAGATTCTTAAGATCCCAAGTCTCCCTAACAGCTCAGGGAAAATCACTGGGTATGTAAAATTGGAGTTCTAGAACCACTTTCTAAAATGATCAAAATTTGTACAATTCCATAAAGAGATTTCTTGGCTAGATTTTTGGATTTTCTTTTCATAAATTCATTGTTTTTTATACTAGGACTTTGCTTAGGGTCACATGCAAATGTGAAAATCTCTTGTATTTATTCTGTGATCATAGATTTTAGGTAGCAAGGGTCACATAGGCAAGTTATTTGGTTTGTTTGTGGGGGGTGGAATGGTATTTTGTTTTCTTTCTATATTGTTAAGATAGAACACAGGATCTTGTGTAGGCTAGATAAACATTCTATTACAGAAAAATACTTGCCAGTTCTTAGTTTTTGTTTTGTTTTTAACAAAGTTTCTCTGTATAGTCCTTGCAGTCCTGGAAATCATTCTGTTTACTAGGCTGACCTTGAACTCAGAGATCTGCCTGATCACTGCCTTCCAAGTGCTGGGATTAAAGGTGTGCTCCACCACACCCAGCCAATCTTTAGGTTTTCGACATAGGGTCTTGATATGTAACCCAGGATTCCCTGGAATTTATGGTCCTACTACCTTAGCCTCCTGAAAGTCAGGATTCCAGGCACACACCAGATGGCATTTTTATTTATATGATTTAGGTTTTTGCTCCTTTCAAATTATAAAGGATTAGGGAGAATGTATGACTTACTATCAGAAAAATATCTTGCGATTGGCTTCTCTTTCTACGTGATCCAAAGTGACTGATATCATTTCAAACTTCCCATTGTTCAAATCAAGATTTTAATTTCCACTTGAGTAGTAGCTTTTATTTTAAGTATTTTATACATTTATTTATTTATTTATTCATTTGCTAACTTGCTTACTTGCACGTGTGTATGTGTGCCCGCGCGCGTACACATACACACATGCACAGTGCCATAATGCTCAAGTGGAGGCCAGAGGACAACCTTCAGGAGCCAATTCTCTTCGTCCTCCACGCAGGTTCTGGAAGTTGAACTCAGATCATTGGTTCGATGGCAAGTGTCCTTACTTGTGGAAACATCTCACTGGCCCCAAGTGAGCGGTTTTAAAGAAGTAAAGTAACACCCTGAGAAGGCTTCTAAGCAGAAAGTTTGTAAGTCTGATTCGCATTTCAGACAAATCACACAGGGAATTTAGTGGGTAACAAATCTGTGAAGAGGGACCCTTGGTCGGAGCAGCTGAGACTTCATAAGGACCTGAGTAGAAAAGGGTGAAGCTGGGGTTGCAATGATAGAGCGTTAAGAAGGGGGCTAGGAGCTGTTTGCTAACCCAAAGCAACAGGACTTAGGGTTAGGTTAGGACTTAGAATATGGAATGCTTCCCCGGGCTCAGGTTTTGAGCAATTTGTTCCCAGGTGGTAGGGCTATTTGAGGAGGTTCTGAAAACTAAGAAGTCGAACTTAGCTGGAGAAATATGAGCCGAAGGCCAGGCCTTTGAAGGTTGTGTGGCTCCCAGCTCTGCTGCTTTCCTGGTCTGCTGTGATCTGCACAGCGTTGGCCATGTGTTCCCACTACCCTGAACTAAGATTTTCTACTATGATGGACTGAACCCTCTGTGACTGTGAGCTCAGATCTATCTTTCTTCCTTTACATCCTTTCTGTCAGGTATGGTGGTCACCACAATGCGGAAAATAAAAAATAAAAATAAATAAATAACATATAGAGAGAAATGAAAGAGGACACAAAATAAGAGTTAGGAATTTTCTGATGGTTGATTGGGCGAATATTAGTGCCATTTCTACAAGTATGAACCAAGAGGAAGTAGATACGTCAGATGGAGGTAAAGATGATAGGCATCAAGAGTTCTTGGAGTGTATCCATGGGAATCTGTGCAGAAGGCACTGAGACACAAGTCAGGGTTAGGGAAGATGTTCAGTTGAGAGAAATTTGAGACTGACCATGTAGCAAATCACCCACGGATGCCAGTGGGGAGCAAAGGTCATCAGTATGCAAATGAAGTAAATAAAATGGATACAGAGAAGAAAGGAGAGGAAAAGAAGAGGGTGAAGGTCTGGCAGTGGTGGTGCACACCTTTAATGTAGGTGGATGTTTGTGAGTTCAAGGCCAGCCTGGTATACAGAGTGAGTTCCAGGATAGGTTCCAAAGCTACAGAGAAAACCTGTCTTGAAAAACTAAAACCAAACGAAAGCAAAACAAAAACAAAGAAACAAACAAACAAAACAACAAGGAGAGGGTGAATATGAGTCCGGAAACATGGAATGGAGAGAAGATGTTTCTAGAAGTCACCAGCCATAAATACAAAGACAGTAAGGACGGAAATTATCTTGTATTACATTTCATATGACAAATCCCTTGCTTTCTGTGAACGGCTTTCTTCATTTTCACTTCCGACACATGATATTCCCCCTGTATATTCTCTTACGCATCCTTCAGGGTCAACTTAGAAGCTTCACATCCTACAGACGAAGGTTCCTGCCTCAGTACTGCACCAGCCAAGCCTCATGACAGCTGCTGCTCCACGTGATATTATTGCTGATATCTCGGTCTCTGTCATTATCCACGTAGCACTTGTACACCTGCCTATCTTGCTAAAAGCTCTTTGGAGGTATTTTGGTTGGCTGGTTGGCTGGTTGGCGTTAAGGATCCCACTTTCTCATGTCTGTCTATGAGCATCTCCTTGGGTATTGACTTCTTGCACTTAGTCTTGACGGTGAGTCTTATTTTGACCAATGGGATAGTAGCCATTTTGATTTTAGCAAGGGCTTGGACCTGCCTTTGTATTTTATCTGTCTTCACCTCCTTCTCAGGTTCAAAGGAACATGTCTGGGTTTACCTGCCAGAGGGAGCGGTTACTTGGCACAGAGCCATATTGTCCTAATCAAAGTCTTCCTGGACTAGGCACATCCATGAGCATTAGGTTCAGGGGTGAGTGTTTTGTTTCAGAGCAATAACTAGTAGTTGGATATTGTGTCTTTTACACTTTTTAGCTCCAGCATATTAATCCCATTTTATATAGTGAGTGCTCCATGAATATATCTTGAACAGAAAAAGCACAGGAGGGATGGAATGAAAATCCCTCAAATAGACACAGATCCAGAAGGCTAGAACACGGTGTAAGCGTTTTGACTCCCGGGTCTTTGCACAAATATCCCAACTATGCTTCAACTTTCCCATTAACTTTTGCCTCTGAGATCCCCCAGGCTGAGACGACAAGGGTGGCTGTTAAGAATTCCAGCATGCGCAGTGTGGTTTGAAATCCGCAGGCAAAGCAGCATGGCTTCCTCCTTGGCTTGCTGCCCCACCAGTGGTGAGCAGAGCAGCCCCGCCAAAGTGGCAGTGGCTGTGTGGGAGCCCAGCTCTACTGCCATAAATTACCCAGGGGCAGGAAGGAGCAGCGAGAGTCAGCGGTTTCAGCTACCTAGTAGTTCATTTCTGTTCTTGTTTTTCAGTTAGCAATCTGTAAAATTTATTACAAAATTAAGCTCTCTGCTCCAGAGTCAATAATATTCCCGGTGCCAGGTGGTGCAATAATTCACAGAACGGGCAGGAGTTGGAGGGAATGAGACTGCTTTAGGAAGCCGGCTTCCCAGCCCTATTTGTGGCAGCCTATTCCCTGCTGCTAAAGGTCAGGTAAGTAGATGGCTAAGGTCACCGCCTCCTAACATCCCAGGAGAGCTAGGCTTTCTATTGGATTTGAAATCTAAAACAAAAACTGTTTCTTTTACAGGATACGGCCCTTGTATTCGACCCACCTCTATTTCCATTTTCACATAAAAATAGAAACATTCAATTTCATTTTTTTTCTTTCTGGCAAGGCAAGAAAGAGATGCTGTAGATAGCTGGCTGAATGTTAGCCTCCTATAGTGCTTTCAAATATGCTGCTACCAGTCTACTTGAGCTAGTAGGACATCTGAGGTCCCTGACACCCAACTCCTTCATTTACATACGCAAATATCAAGTGTTGGTGCTTTTAAGGAGTGTCTCTCTCCTGCTAGAGATGCGCCAGAGAGTAAGCCCTTGACCTGACTCCCAGGCCGTCCCCCAACCACAACACCTCACATTCAGCCACTAAAAGGACTTCGGTTTTTCACTTGGATCTAGTTTCTTCAAAATGTCTCTCCAGGTTGTCTTCTATTGCGCTGTAGCGTCTTGATTATTCTCTGATTATGTAGGAGAACCATCACGCCTCATTTGTGTGCCAACTGCAAGAGATGGCATTCCCGTCTACTTGCTTTCATTTAGTTATCTTTATCAGTCGACTCCCTGAAGCATGATGGAAGAGATGGTGCCTTTGGTTACTGCCCATGGTCTCTTTCTTTACCTTTGCAAATAGGTTGCAGAGTTGATATTTCTGGGCGGCTATTCCATGTCCCTGCCTGGGAATTATGGTCTTCAGGTCCTCCATTGACGTCACCACTTACTCTTTTAGAAAACGCAGGTGGACTTCCTTTATTTAAAGAAAAATCACTCTTAATTCATGTTTTGGTGCTAAAGCTTTAGCCACTAGCTTGAGTCTGGCTTTTCAGCTCAAAATAGTAGGGTCTGCTTTGATGTGTTCAGAGTCAAGAAAGAATTTTATACCTTTCTGGGTAGCCCTTGACTGCCGGTGAAGAATGTATCCCTATAGAAAAGGGCCAATCACCGCTAATTGTTCCCAAACTGACTGCTCCCCTGGAGCTTCGGAGTTCCTAATTGAATTTGCTATTGTCTTCATAAAGTGAAGATTTAGTATGGCTGCACACCGTGGTTTAGAATTGCCGGGCTGCCCTCTCTATCTGGCCACAAGGATCCAGCCAACAGTCATAACCTGAAGGGGCCTTTGCAAAAGGCTTTGCCACGAAATTCCTCTCCTATTGCCCTTGTAAATCATGGCTGCTCAGGGGAGGTGATTCTCTGACATCTGGGAGGGAATGTCAGTCCCACCTTCCCAAAGCTGATGTGTTTTTTTTTTCCCAGCTGTTGTGGGAGGGGGGAGTTATACAGAGGGGTCTTGAAACCAGATTTTATAAAGCTTAGTAACCTGACCCGAGGCAAGGGGAGAGGAGCTTGGCTTCAGGCTTCACCAAGACCTTGAATCTCAGCCCAAACTGATTAAAACTTAAGAAGAAGTTGTGAGTCTTTTCAAGTGTGCTAATTGTGTTAAGTTGTGGATGGAAACCATGAACATGGGTCATGAAAGCCTCCAAATGGAATGAACTTTAAATCTAAGTTAATTAAGCATTGGTTCTCTTCTGAGATTTAGGTCAAAATTCCAGGGAATGGAGAATTGAAAGAACATACTTAAGTCATCCATAAAACAAATATCCTATCCACTCATTGATGAAGCTTCTTGCTTAGAAGAATTAATGTTCAAACTCTTCATCATCTGCATTTAAAATATTACCATTTATTAAGCAGATATATTCTTTTAAAAATGTTTTGTTGATTCTTTGGAAATTTTATGCAATATATTTTGATCCTATCATTTCCCTTCCCCCAACTCCTCTCAGCTCTTCCTCCAACTCTCTACCCACACAACTCCATAGGCTTTCACTCTTAGAAGCAAAACAAAATGGCAGTAACAAAAACAAAGTTTGTGTTGACTAACTCATGTTGAGCATGGAGGGACTGTCTTGGAGTGTGGTTGATACGCCAGTGTCACACCATTGAGGAAAACTGACCTTTCCCTTTCCCAGCAGCCACCAATAGCAAACACCTTCTCAGCCAGGGACAGGACTTTGTGCCCACTTCCCCTCTTCCCCTAAGACCAGGTTTTGAGCATGCTGCCCCAGTTTCTGTGAGTTCATCTGTGTATCAGTCTTGAATGTGTGGAAAATGTTGTCTCTTGGTAGTTATTCACAACCCTTGGCTCTTACCATCTTTTAGCTCCATCCTCTTCATAATCTCCTGATCCTTGAGGGAAGTGATAAAGACATCCTATTTAAGGATGAGCACTGCAAATGCTTCAACTCTCTGTATATTGTTCTGTTGTAGATCTCTGTGTTAATTACCATATATTGAAAAAGAAACTTCCCTGATGAAGGGGCATAGCAATGTCATTAGGTGTTTTATTGCTATATTCCTTTAAGAAGATAATAGTAATAGGTTTTCCCCTGGGCAAATGACCCATCCAGTCTCAAATTCTTGGCCTTAATAACAGTGTCAGGTATGTGCTCCATCTCAGAGAGTAGGTCTTAAATCAAATCAAATGGTGGTTGGCTATATCTATAACATTCCTGCCACTACTGCACCGGTGGGTGCATCTTGAAGGCTGGTCATTATTGTATCTCAGAGTGTTTGTAGTTGTTTGAGATTTGATGATTACTTTTCTCCTCCAGTAGAGTGTATAGCACCTTCCAGCACTATGAATACGGTTCAGTAGAGGCGAAGCTTCCATTTGAGTATCAGTTAGATTTCTCAATAGTCAATGACATTAGTATCTGTTGTCTTCAGCAATAGGGCCTTACTGTCATGTTGTAGCAGGTAATTAAGAGCACTGACAACAGACCAAAATGTTTCGGGGTAGGGTAAGTCTATGGGACTGGTGGCTCAAAAGGATGTAGCTTATACTTGGTCTTTGGGGTTTTGTTTAGGAGCATATAATGGCAAACTGAGGTATTGCACACACACCCTTTCTATGGTAAATCCACTTAAATAGTTCTTTTGACATATGTGTTATATACATATATACATTTGAGAAGCTTTGACAGTATAGCATTTCTATATGACTATCTACTACTATGTTAAAATTATAGCAGGTAGTTTTTGGTTTGAATTGAATGTGACAGTGACTGAATTTATCCAGTCATCTCAAAGTAGAAACGTTTACTTCTACTTTTCCTGGGCATCTAAAATGAACAGTATCATCTTACATCGCAAGCATATTAAATGACTATCACAGCTCCACCCAGTTGTTATTCAAAATTTTACATTTCACTAACTCCTTATTACCTTATACAGAAACACCTTATTCATCCATTTGCCAAGCACTGTAAACATTGTTTCACACCCAACCTTTTAGAATCCATCATATCATAAAATCAAAAACAAACATAAAATGGCTGCATTCCCTCAGCAAGCCCTTCAGGTACAGCCACCAGGTGTCTGTTATTGATTCCACACCGAACAGAGGTACAGGCAAAAGACATTGTTGTGGTTACGTGTATGTACTAGAACTAGGCTGCTGAATCTCAAATTCACGCGCTTCTACTGTGATCTCAGGCAAATGATGTCAACCGTTTGAGCTCATGTGGCTCATACTATAAAGTGAGGTAATCACTCCACCCACCTTAAGAGGTGTGGATGAAACAAACCAATGCTACGAACCCCCTTAAAACGGTACCAGGATGCCCTCACACTTACGTATGCAACATTTTTGTTCTCCCACGCTCCCTCAAATGTCCGAGAAATCATGTATTTGATAGTACAAGCTATCATTCAGGGAAGATTTGCCTACTTAAAATGCACCAATCTGAGTAGTCTCCCATTTACCTGCCATGCTCCCCTTGAAATCCAGAATTGTCTGCTGATAATTTTGAGGAGGTCTTCTACTCATGAAGAACTTGTCATGAGCCCCCAGAATAGCAGTTTGGAAATTTTGTGGTTTGTTGTTATTGCTACTGTTTTCCTGTTGATTATTTATTAATTGTATTTCCTTGAGCTTATATAATTGTTTTTCTTATTGCAATCCCCCCACCCAAAGAAGGAAGCCTATTCACCTGATGGAATAATTTTAGCTAGGAGTGTGTTTAGCTGACTCTTTCGTCTGACCATTGCTCACCCTTATATCCTTCATAAAACAACAAATATTTATCTAGAACTGTTATTGGCATAAAGTTTTATTTTTTAAAATGTTATTAGCATTTTAAACAGCATTTTCTGAAACATTTTTAAAATTATATTTGTTTTCTGTGTGTATTTTACCTATGTGTATGTCTGTGCACCACATATGGTGTGCTTGAAGAGTTTGTCAAATCCCCTGCACCTGGAGATATAGATGGTTATGAGGTGCTGGGAACCAAACTGGGGTCCTCTGGAAGAGCAGCCAGTGCTTTTAGCCCTGAGCCATCTATCTGGCCCCTGAGATAAAGTTGTGAAGGTGCACTTGAAGTCTCAGAATGATGTGATTTCCTTCTTTGGGGACTTCTTTCAGGTAGTGCTTTAAATTAATTCGTGTGCAGCTTTACTTGGTCCTTTTGTGGTCTTGGTGAATCCTGAGGTAGCCATTAGCTTGAAGTTTAAAAATAAGGGAAAGCAAAAAGAAGAAAGGGAAGGGAAGAAAACAATGGGAAACTGAAGGCAGGAAGGAAAGTGAAGGAGGAAGAGGAGGAAAGAGAAAGTGTAATTAAATGGAAAGAGTAAAAGGAGAAAGATGAGAAATTTAAGTTCTGGGACTTTTGAGTAATCTTACCTACATAACCTGACTCTCTGTTTGTCAAATCAAGCAATCTTTGATTGTAGGAGCCTGTCTGCCAGGCACCAGATAAAGCCCCAGAGCCCCTGCCCTGTGACCACTATTATTGGATATAATACAAAGTGGAGAGAGGGTTTCCCAGCATCCTTTCTGAATATAAACTTCTAAATCTTGACTTGAAGCCTCCTCTTTCCCTGTGTATGGATGACGGCTTCTCCATCTGAGGTTCTGTAGTCATGTTTACCTACTGTAATCTCAATGTTTATCCATTGGAAGCTCAACTGCAATTGTTTCTGTCCTGATTTAAAAAACCTTTGGTTATTTCCCCATTCTAATGCTTGTTAATACTAAAGCTAGGGCATTTCAGAGAATGAAAGAAAGTATATTCAATAATTATTGGAGACAGCATAGACTGCGGTTATCCCATATAGTTTGAACAGAATTATTACTGAGTAACTGCATAATATTTTAAATTTTATTCTATGATTGATTTTGAAGAAAAAAACAAACAAAAATGGAAATTATTTTGCTGCTTTAGTATTTTATATTGTGCCGCATAATTCACATCTGTTAGTTCATTGCAGTGTTTCCAATTGATAGGAGTCATTCCCATCTTACAGACTAAGTAGAGCAAGTTCCTCTGAAGTAGAGACATTGGCCAAGGATGCAATATATCAGATGCTGGGGAAGTTTTGCCTTGAGAGAAACTAGAAATTATTAAAGGAATCAATGAAAATAAATAAGCCCATCACACATGATAATAAAACCAGCCTATCCCATCTCACGCAAATCTGGCCATCTGAGTTTGCAGAATCTGCTGATTTGAAAATGTGCACAGCTAATTTATACTTCCCATGCCTCTTTTGCTTTTGCAGTATCATAAACAAGCTAGCGTGACCCAGCAGGTAAGAAAGCTTAGGACCTTTGTGTGGCTTCTTTCTCACTATTCCTGTAGGTGAATAGCTAGAGAGAGATTTTAAACTTTTATTGGTTATTTTACTCATAAGAATATGTTTTATGGAAACGGTCGTGGGCGTTTGAACTCTTTGCACAGATAATAGCTGCATACAGACTGCCTTGGGGAGGGGTTAAGACCTTTTTCTGGAGACCTTTCTTCGTCAAAGTAATCACCAGACACATGCAGGCAGCTATGAGACCTCAATAAGCTTTCTTCTCTGATTCTCTATTCGCACATCTGAAAAGGAAATGAATAATTATTGATGTAATTAATAGGTATGGATTATGAGACTCAGCGAAATGTGACTGTCTCTTGAAGTACCTCTAAACTTAAATATATATAAAAAAAGCTGTTGTTTGTCCTCTAAGCGAGCCCTACATAAATGACATTTTCAATTTGGGCTGCCTATGAGGACCTCGTGTTCTATACAGCGGTTCTTCAGGATACTCTGTCCTTGGAGAGGTTTATAAAAGCCAGCTGCATTGCTGGTTGCTGGTGTCTTCTCGCCTTATGTTCTGTCAGAGACTTTCTTTAGAAGGTTAAATATGGGCTGGTCACTTTGGATTGGATAACCTGTGGGGTTTAACCTCTCGAAGGTTGCGTGTGGTAGTTAGTGAGGCTATATGACATACCAAGCGGCAACATAGTCTCTAAAATGACTTTAATTCTGTTTGTTTTTTTTTTGTATTTATGACATTATGCAGTTCTTATTCCTTGAGATAGCGGAGTGATGGCTTGCCGTTTCTGATTTTTTTTTTAATTAAATTGCACAACACTTGATCTTACTGTCTTCCCTGCTGAGCTCAATGAAGTAAGCTGCTGTTTGAGAAAGTCACATGATGAGGAATTAAGGGTAATAGCTGCTAGGTAGCCCCCAGAAAGGATGCCTTCAAATAGTCAGCAAGGAAATAAATTCTGTCAATTACCATGTGACCTCAGTAGCCAAATCGCAGATGAAAATACCTTGAGCATCACCTTGCAGAGGGCCTGTCTAATCAGGGACCTGTGGGCAACAGAAATTGAGACACAAGGGATGTGTCTTTGAAGCAAATGAGTTGGTGAATTGGTTATGCAATAATAGATAACGGATACTCTGGGTACTAATTGATCTAAATGCCTGAGGAGTAATTATTGCTAATTACCTATGTGATTCAGCATCACGTTGTCTTCATTTCTTTCATAATTCCTTTCTTTCTTTTACTCCTTTGTTCGGAGAAAATGCCTCAAGAGTTCTTCTTGTCCCAGGTTTCTGCCTTTTGGCAGCTTTCTCCCTCCTGTTCTTTGTTGTTTCCAAGGGCTTTATTAATCTTCTAGAGACTATGCAGTGTAGGCTTGAACTGGTAACTTTCTTGTCTCAGTCTCCCAAGTGCTGGCCCCGTCGGTAAATGGGTTGTAAACTGGAGATGCTTGGCTTTCTCCTCACCTTGCTCTGTATTTAATAAAGTGGTACCTATTCCAGTTTTTCATGCTGAACCTCTTCTGTCTGGGTCTGATACACAAAGGCCCAGTGTTGTGAGATATTTGATTACATTGAGTAAAAATACGTCACTGCGATTGGTTTAATCAAAAGCTAAGCGGCCAATAGCTAGGCAGGAGGTATAGACAGGAGTTATGGACAGAGAGAGCTTGGGGAATTAGGAAGGCCTACAGTTCAGCAATGGTCCAGAATGCTAGCTTCTTAGCAGAGCCGCCATTGTCTTCACCAGAACAGTCATGACTGCATGTCAGAAAACTTGGAGGTTGAAGCTATTGTCCATCGACATCTCCTCATAAGAAGAAAAGTAGAGTGGGCCTCTGGACTCTGACCTGAGATCCCAGTCACTCCCTCCTGTGCCTTTTTGCCAGCTCTATGCATTTCTGCCCTAGTTGCATGCAATCTTGTGATCCTGAAAGATGCTTGGATCTACAGATGGTAGAATGGTAACCAGGAAGGATTCTATATCTACAGCTACGGCAAAGTCCTTGCCAGTGCTGAGGAGAGAACTTTGGATGGTGTGGCTGCCCTGGGTTCATCCATATTCTTCTAAGTAACCTTTCATCCAGGCTCTTTAATTAAGCCCACTGTAACAAACTCACTAGTTCCTCGTGTTGAACTTTGGTTTGAATTGTGCTTTGCCTTGCCATTGGCTGGGGGAGGGGTGGCGTTTCTCTATGTCTCGCCAGAGAAAGAATTCACACAGCACCATTAGTAGACCAGCATGGCCAGAGCAAAATGAAAGAAGAGAACTGGATTACAGGGCAGAAAGGAAGAGGCTGAGTTACCCTGACTGAGTAGTAGCCATTCTTGTGGCAGATGGATTAGCGAAGCGTTCTGGTCATTTTTAATGGGACATACTACTCTGAACTAGCAAGGGGAGACAAGGACGGTCACTAAGAGCACTTGATATTTGGGATCAAGCATGAAAAGTATGAAGAAATTGGTAAAACATATTAGCCCAGAAAGAAGGATGACATTGGAAAATTAAATATTTTTCATAAGAACTAGAACTAGAGTGTGTTTATTTTTCTCAAACAGATGCTGACTGAGTTATAATTCCATGAGCAATCTTAGCATCTCTCAAATATATTTCCTTAAGTTAGAGTCTGCTATTTCCAGTGCGACATTGTTAATTCATAGAGCAGACATCTTATAACAGAGACATTGAAACACAGTGGGCTTGATTCAAAAGCGTCGAGAGAATGAGAAAAATAGATCGGGTAACATAGATCCTAGTATTTCAAGTAAATTACCCTGAAGATTAGAAACTTGCCCTTTCCTCCTCATTCTTTCTCCTGTGTACCTCCACCCAGGCCTCTTCTACTCTGCATTTTTTTATAAGCATCTATCTCAAAGTATAGCTTTCATTTTGCATGCGTGCTGTTGATCGTGATGAAAGTTGGAAGTCTTTTCTGTGTCTGGGGTTCACCTGTAGACAGGACTCTGCCTTCTGACAAGTACATAGGCAGAAAATGCCACATTGAATCATGTGAAGCTTAAGGAGGAGGCAGGCAGAAATCGTGTCGTGAATATGTGATCCTTTAGGAGTCTGTAATAAAAATCTTACAGTACCTGGAAGACAGCATTGTCCTATAGTTACAAAACTCAAATATATCCATTAGATATTTGTATATCTACATCAATATGGATTTATATCTATTAGAATCTGCTATTTACAAAATTGAAATGACTTTTTATTAAAATATGATCAGATTATTTCCTTCTGTTTCCTTTCCTTCTCCATTTTCTCCCATGGTCTCCCCCTTTTTTCCTTCTCAGTTTCTTCATCTCCTCTTTTTAACTTGTTATGGTTACATACATACATACATATATTGTACATTATTTTAGAACTTACCACTAGGTGTTGGTTACACATGGGGCTAGTCCTCCAGAGCTGACTAGTTATTGCGGAGATATTTTATTTTTGCTCTAACAAATAAAACTTGCCTGAAGATCAGACTGCAGATCTAGCCACACTAATTAGCCATGGAGGCCAAGCAGTGGTGGCAGACATCCTAGCACTCATGAGGCAGAGGCAGACGGATCTCTTTGAGTTCAAAACCACCCTGGGCTACACAAGATGGGTCTAGCCTAAAAGAGAAACAGAACCAGTTGGTGGTGGCTCATACCTTTAATCCCAGTTCTTGGGAATCACATGCCTTTAATCCCAAGACTAGGGAGGTAGAGACAATAAGGGATATGGATAGACAGACAGAGGAATATAAGGCAGGAGGAGATAGTAACTCATGGCATTTAGTCTGAGGATTCACAGAGGCAGGACCTTGTCCCCTTGGTTCTGAGGATTTCAAAGAGGTAAGAACTAGCGGCTGACGACTCCACTTCTCTGATCTTTCAGCTTTCACCCCCTAATATCTGACTCTGGGTTTTTATTATTACGATCAATTAGAAATCATGCTACGGTGTGTCTGACTGTCAACATTCCTTAGTTGCCCATAGTCCTTTGCCTATGGGGTGACCTCATATGATTTCTCTTTTCCATGTTAGCATGTCTTGGTGGACTTGTTCAGGCCCTGTTTAGGTAGCCGTATTGTTGAGGTTTTATGAGGGTATAGGTTTTAGAAGACAATCTCACAGTTCTTTCTGTCTTTCTGCCCTCTCTTTCATGTTCTCCAAATCTTAAGTGAAGGAGTTGTGCTGTGGCTATATTCACTGTGACTGGGCATCCCATGTTGAGTTGTTCTGTGCATTTTGACCAGGTATCATTTTCTATTTTACTCACTGATTATTGCAAAAACTTTTTTTTCATTTTCCAACAATTATAAATTTCTCTAAAGCGTTTAATAGAAATATTTCTAAAATTTTATACCTATTGTTATGAGCTTCTTATTTTTCTATAAATATTTTGTATTAGTTATATCTGTGCTTCTATTTCTCATTCTTGGTGTATTTTCCTTTTTATTCTCAATTATTGAATTCAAGTTTTAATAAGGTTCCAGAAAACAAATAAATTCTAGATTTGTCTACTTCCTATATAAACATAAAATTTGTGTACAAAGATATTTTTCTTCTGAGTAGGCATGTGTTTGATATTTTGTTTATCTTATTATTATAAACACTGCCAGGATATACCCAGGTATATTGGTCTATTTTCATGAAAATTTGGTAAAATTATTTCTCAATAAAAGTAAATGGTATGATGGCATTGCACACTTTCTTTTGACACTGCATTTTTTGATCCCAGGATGTTGAGAAGTTAAGCTGATACTGATCTAGAAGCTTCCTTTTTGATGGGCAGCTTTCATAGTTCTAGAAGGTACTATGAAGAGTTCTGGGGAAAATAATCAACAGTTTTACCTGTGTGTGAACTCTGTGAGCTATAATAATGACCGACATGATACTACATATCCACAGGCAATAGTGTGATGAGTTTTATAGGGGTAACCAACTGCTTTCCAATCAAATTTAAAACCTGTTCTATGATAAAAAAGATGTTATTGTATATCTGTCTAAGAACCTGTGTCTGGGGAGTCCAAGGCTCTACCAGTGAACCTATTACTATTATTTTGTTAAATGAACATAGTATCAATGACCTTCTAGATACGCATCTCTATATCCATAGATTAGATCAGCTCCTGGTTTTCATCAGAGAGACTTCTTTGTGCAGTGGGCAGAAGGTAACACAGCAACTCACAACTGGTCCAAATGCAGAGAGTAAGTGTCTGTGGAGTACTCAGCCATAAATGGGACATCTATATCATACTTCTGCCCCTCATGGCATAGGGAGCATCATGAGTAATGGGGTGGAAAGATTATAAGGGCCAGAGGTTAGAGAGAACTGAGCAAACAGTGGGTCAAGCAGACAACAGGACCACTGCACCTATAAATTCTCAGCAGCTGCGGTTATCCGTACCAAACTGTACAAGGACCAAGTCAGTTAACATGAATGGGAAAGGGGTGCATGAGCTCTCACCCCTGGCTGAGGAGCCCCATTGACAGCTGATGTCTGCTGGAGGACAGCCAGCTAGCTTTGTTTAAGGAAGTAGTTCATGTTAGGTTGGCCGTGATCCAGTAGATAGACCCTATGTGTATCAACATGGTCAGCGCTGACTGGATCATTTTGCAAAGGGGAGGGGTGTGAACTTGGGAGAGGTGGTAGGGAGAGCATCTGGGAGAAGTTAGAAGGGGGCAGTGTGGAGGTGAGAATCTGCATGAAATCCATTGACAGCATGTATGAAGTTCTCCAAGAATCGATTTTACAACATTTTCTCTCCCAGCCCTTCTACTCAATGGGTGACCTCATTCCAAGCTCACCACATGAACCAAAAAACTATTTTGAGACCCAGTTTCCTTGTGAAGTAGCCCTGGCTGTCTCTGACTCCTCAGTACTGGGGCTGCAGGGCTATCACACACGGCTTCACAAGCTGAATGAGTCTTGAAAGGCTCTCAGTCTTTCTTAGGCTTCGGTTCTGCCCGTGTTCCTGTTGAGAAACACACTTAAGTTGTTGCTAGATGGGCAATCCTTGGTTATTTCGATCCTGTTCTTTTTCTCGGCCTCCACTGAGGGAATTTGGTCTAGTTTGTTTCTAATTGACAGACTTCCCAAGACATTTCTTAGTACTAAGTCTTGGAAAGTTCTGGGGAGATTGAGATGACTTACTTCCCTAACTCTAACAACCAGCTCAGGTTTCCGAACAACAAACACGTCTACATCTTTTTATTTCTGTTTTTCTTTATCAGTTTTAATTATCTTAATGTTTAAAATCAACAAGTCCTTCCTGTTTTCCTAACCTCGGTGTTCTATTATTTCACTCTGTTATTCTTCAGCTCCATTCTGTCCGTTCACAGGTCAAGTGATACTGATTTTCTGGAGTTTAGTTGCAATGCCAGCACTTTTGGGAAAGTGCTGTTTGATTTTTCATAATAATTTTCAGAGGTGTTGTCTTTTGCCATTCCAACTAATGCCATTGTAAAAAGAACAAAAATAGTGAATTGTCCCGACTTTCTTAAGATTCAGCACAAATATCGCCATGCCGTCCTTTTATCGACCTTATTGTTGCCTTGTGCTCATCATGGTAGGGATAATCAATTGTTCCTTTCACAAAGACAAGGGCTGCAGGTTTTCTTTGATCGAAACCCCTGTTTTGGCTCATGTGCCCTCAGTGCCAACAGTAGAGAATAGGCTTGGATGTGTGTTTTCAGTCTATGAGAAGGATCTCGGTTTCTTCCTGCGTGATCTGGACTTTGGTGCTTTGCCATCCCCGGCCCAGGCCTTCCAGCGCCTGAAGACTGGACTTCTGGCCAGTTTCCTCCCCGTGCTCCATTTTATGTCTGCCTTTCCTCCTCTTCTCTTACATCGGCTTCTGCCCTGCATTTTCCTGAGGACCAGAAGCACACACAGGAATCTAGTTGTGTGAAGCGTCTTTTAGCTTGCTCTAGCCTGTCCAAGCAGCAGCTACAATAGAACAATAATTGTGACAATTCTGAACTTTGCTCAGAATTAGGCATTGTGGTAAATGTGTCAGGTAGGCCACCGCACATTGCCCTGTCTACGTGCATTGTTGGTCATCTTCTCTTACCTCTAAACTCGAAACAGAGTTTTCCATCTCTCTCTTAGGTTGCAGACAATTTCTATGGGATCATTTCTGTTTCCTTGTCCTAACTCCACCAATGCCCTCCTCAGTATAAATCTTTCCACATAGTAGTATCAAATTGTTTTTGATATTTTCCCATCATCAGTATTTTTAAGAGTTGCCACTTTTATAACTGCTGATTTAATCATTTTGATGAGAAAAAAATCAGGCTTATAAATTGGGACAATAAAAACTTTGTGCAGATCCAAACATTATGATCTTTTTTATTATATATGTTAGTAGAAATACTATCTGGAAAAATAAAATTGGGTCATGTTATTAGCAAAGTCAAACAGTATAGCTGTTGGGTGAAGTGAAATTGTGACTGCATTTCTTCATTATCCTCTTAGGCTTCCTTCTCTTCTCCCATGTCTATGCCTTGCTCAAACACAGTGCTCCAATAATTTGACAGATTTGTATGTTAAGCTCAGACTATAAAGCTATGCAGGAATCGTATTCATCATGGGGATATAATCCTCAGGCTTGACTTGGGGACTGAAAGCGGAGAAAGTTCTTTCGTCCTACTTCAGTAACATCAGAGGAAGGGGAAGGTGCCTAGGAGATCTATACTGTTTGTGTGGTCTGAGCAGAATATGTGGAAATCACATTGAGTACAAGGTATGGGAAGACTCTAGATGACTGGTACAATGCACTCTAGCACCGTTACTCCCTCTGTAAGACTCTCATGCCCACGTTCTCAACTCCATCCAAAATACATCGACTTACTCACATTCTCTCAGAGGTGTGGAACACAGAATATTGGCAAGGCCGAGGTGCCCCTAGCTGGAACAAATGCCTAGCTGATGGCCTGCACAGGAAAGCCTTTATTAACTTGTTACTGGATGAGGATAAGTCTATCAGTCTTTGGCTCAGAACTTGCTTCCTTTCTGAGTGACCAATCAATATTTTGTACTCTAATCGTCCCTCCATTTTAAAGGTCTTGATCGCACCAAATCAAGGAATAATACAGGTCTTATTACCCTTATTTTCTGTATTTTAAATCTTTCATTTAGATTATTTGCTGTGCCTTTGTTTTCATCCTTAAATTCTGGAAACATGATCCCCAGAAGATTTTGGGTTGGAAGCCTTATATTGCAATGTGGACTGAGATACCCTTCACTTTTCTTTTCTGCACTGAAAGTACATATTGCTTGGGAAGTGAGTCAGAAAGAGTCTTGCCTTGGTCTTTAGATAACTCTATATAAATAGTGTATGCTAAGTAAAACACATTAAATAAAAGATGTATTCAGTTGAATGGTAAAATCCCCTCTAGCATGATCACTGCCTCTTAGGGATCTCAGATCTACTCTCTCATCTCTGCTCAAATTACATGCCCAGCCTTATCACTTTCCTCTAATTACACCCCTCTTGACCTGTAAATGATGGGACTATCTAGCTGACCTTCACGGAACTGGTTCTAAGATTATCTCCTGTTGGTAAATAAGGCATTGAGCAGGTTTTTTTTCTTTTCTTTAAGTTCCTGGAAGGCAGGGTCAAGGTCTATATATATCCTTTGAGTTAAAATGTACATAGACTAACATTAAGCTCAATTTGACTTGTGAAAATTGGTTTGTGATTATGTGGTTATTTATTATTGATATGATGTGATATATAATATGTCCCTAAACAAAATCATCTGAAGTAGAAGGATTTAATACAAAGGAATGTACCTTAACTGCATCATTGATACTTTTTGTGGGAGAACAGCAGGCAGAGGCTACTAGAACACAGCAAGCAAAATATATTTTAATGTTTTGGAAAGAAAAAAAATCCACTTTCTTCTTTATATACCATAATGTACACACAACACACATATCACATATATTACACACTTATCTTTATATGTATATGTACTCATACATCACACACACACACATATATATATATAACGTCACATACATACATGCTCACATATATACAATCATTTGCCAAAAACA
This sequence comes from Myodes glareolus, assembly GCF_982192425.1. Classification (NCBI taxonomy): domain Eukaryota; kingdom Metazoa; phylum Chordata; class Mammalia; order Rodentia; family Cricetidae; genus Myodes; species Myodes glareolus. The sequence goes on along the minus strand of NC_142035.1, from coordinate 44,596,753 downwards.
AAGAAAAGATTATGTTCGAACATAAATATTTTTTATGTTTAGTTAAACATAGCTGACTAACTCCATTCCTGAGGTTTACCTTCCATTTCAAACTAGAAAGAGATATGTATTTTATTAAGGTTTTATACATAATCCTTTAGGATAATTTAATAGCACATTTTAAGATTGATTTACTTTTCTGTTCCCATAGCAACAGACTATTGATTTTCCTTCATCATAGATTTTCTTCACTGCCCAACGGAGCCTTCCTAAGTTCCTTGAAGTGGTTTCTAGAAAAAGAGGCAGTCGTGAAATGCGCTGCCTGGTTCTTCCCCCATTCCCCAAGCTCCTCTGCAAAAACCCCAGGAAAGACACAGAAAACAGCTGAGATTAGATAACGTAGAGGACTAGCACTAGAATGAAATATCAGCTTCTTATTTTCTCTAAACAGCAAGATAAGAAACTCCACTAAGCAGTTCAGTTGCCAGCAATTAAATCTGAGATTTTAAGTTTCTCAGATTCCAAAGTTGTTGCAGGGGATTTGTTCACATGGTCCCTCTGAGACTGACAATCAAGTTGAACCTTGAATCAGAGGGCAGAGTCCATGTTCAGCTGACTAGAATAAACCATAGGGCTTTGGCCGATCCAGATTAGGACAGAAAGACACACAGGAAGGAATTGAGAGGAATTTAGAAAGCTGCATGGGCCTTTTCAATCTGGGAAGTTGGAGAGGTAGAGTCAACTGGTCTTTCCTCCATCACTCTTTGGATCTGTCAGGTTTTTACCCCAATATCTGACTCCCAAGTTTTATTTAATAATTACTTTTTCTGGCACTTCACAAAGGACTAGAAACTATGTGTTGTTGCAAACCAGAGTGGGGGCACTTGCTAGGATAGTTCTTCACTCTGAATATTGGATGGGAAATTATTGATGATATATTTAAACTATGTAATCCTAGCAATGTAGGCTCTTTTTAAACTTATTTTATAAAAACGTCCATTAAAAGCCAAGCTGGGTTGGGTATGTCAGTATGCACGAAGGAAAACTCACAGAAAATAGATTCTCTCAATGAGGCAAGTCATGGCAAACCGCTGTTTCTTACAGAACTGCTCTTCTGTGATAAACTAAAAAAATAATTAACCAAACTTAATACACCATGCCCCTGCCATGGCATTAATCAGATATATGTAAAGCATAATCCAGGTGTGGAATGGTGATCATATTCACCCCATTTCCAAACCAAAACATGAGTTCACAAGCTTGGCTAGCTAGTTGAAAACGCTGATTTGAAATAATGAGTATGCAGACCTATCACTATTTTTTAAGGTTTAGACTGTATGATATGAATAACCAGGATGCTAATGGGTTTAAAAGTTTGAATTGTGATTAATCTGTTATGTAAGCATCTGTAGGTTGAGGCATATAGGTGGTACAGGGATCTGCACCTTTGGAAACCTCAGGACATCTTTGTGCGAAGAGTACTTTTCATCAATGGAAGAGGTTTTTTTTTTCAATAAAATGATTTGTATAGGGAGAAAATTATACAGGGTTCTAAGAAGAGGGAGGAAGTCTGCTATCAGGTAGACCACACCAAGAGGGGAAAGCATTTACCCAGTAGTAACTCACTGGAAGGGCTGTGTTGATGGCGGATGAATCCCCACAGCCCTGTGGCTAAGGGGTGTTAGACACAGCACTTTTCTTGAGTCAAAAAACCAGTTGTAGATTAACAAAACCTTTAGAGCTCTCACAGTAGAACTGGGTTTAGGCCTAAGGTGTCCAGCCTCAGCTCCTTTCCCCTTCTTATTACTGAGTTACAGAGCATGTTCAAAACAAAACAAAACAAAATACCAAACCTGCATTAAATCAGAGAATGGCATATCTATGAACTTCCTTAAGGGCAGAAGGTTCAATAGGTATTCATTTGAACCTAAATAGGTGGAAAAATCTGTTCAGGGGTGGGGGTGAAAAACCTGCCTTCATGTCTGCTCTCTCCAGCTCTTTATTGTGACTTGCTTTCTTTAGCTGGTTTTTCTTACACTCAAAGTCCTTCACTGTCCAGCACTGGCTTATAACAGTCTATAGGTTTCTCAGTTAAAATCTTCCAGAGTCAAAACCCAAGCTCATCATTCATTAATTGCTGGATGAAGAAGTCTAATCCCGGCCCATAAATGGGAGATGCAGTGAGACATATAGACTAGGCGAGAAGAGCCTTGGACCATCCGGTAGGGAAGATAGGCCCTGTAGACATGGTGAAATCTCTTTATGGGCTACAGGCTACTGGCATTCTTTGTTTCTCTCTAGCTTTGGAGCCTCTGGTAGAAATCAGGAGAGGATCAGAGCCAAGGCAGGAGTTGCCTAAACTCTAGTCTGCTTCTCTTTCTTTTTTAAAGCTTTATTTATTGATGTACTTTATGTATATGGATTGTTTTGTCTGTATGTACATTTACACATTAGAAGAGGACATTAGATCTTGTGGGACTACAATTATACATAGTTGTGAACCACCATGGGGGTGCTGGGATTTGAACTCAGCATCTCTAAAAGAGCAGCCAGTCCTCCTACCCACTGAGTTACTCCTCCAGCCCCTTTGCTCACTTCTTTGTATAATGGGGCCTTGCTAAAAGTTCCACCCTCTGGAGTTATAGTCACTTTTATTTAGTTGTTTTTGGCAAGGGAAAAGTATATTCCCATCTTTTAGTTCTTTACATTAGGGCGAGGAAAGTGTTGTAGAATATTATTTTAAGGTGTGTTACTTTTGTTATGCTCTGGAACATTTGTTTAATGATATAAAGATGTGTTTGATTAAATCAAATTCACCTGTGGGCCAGAGGCTGCGTCAGCAACTAGCTGACAGGAAGTAGTAGGGAGAGCCAGGGGAAGGGTTTATAAGGAGGGGCGAGAAACCACTTGAGGATTTCTTGAGAGACGGGAAGAGATGAGCTAAGGTGAGCGGCTTGCTATTCAACCTCTCTGGGAAGCAGGGTTCTACCTCAACCTTTGAATCCTGAGTTCTTTAGCCAGAGATTTAGATACCTTCTCTTAGTAGCTTTGAAAGAGTCTGTGCCTGAGGGAACAGAACTTTCTCAGTCCGCGGCTCCTGCAGCCTAGCTGCTGCTGGTAGTGGTGGAGCTGTATTGCTGACTAGGATAGCTGTGCCTTCAAAGACAGCAACCGTTAAACAAGAGCTAAGAAGCTAATAGAAAAGCTAATAGAACCTGTAAAGGATGTCTCGCCATTCAGTCGGAGGAGATATTTTCTGTTGGGATAAAACCTGGGATTCTAAAGGACTCATGCAGTGCTGCGGGAGCCCCTTTCTTCCTCTGCACCCTGCTCCTCATTGAGAAGAGCACCAGCTGCCCTGTCCAAGCAACTCCCTTGAGTGCATTGAGCTACTGAGCTGAGCTCTCAGGGTGCTTTCCCCTCAGGCCCTTTTCACTCAGCAAGAGTTTTCTTCCATTCTAGAAAAACCGTCTCCTGAAGAGTGGACAACTAAAGCTTCGTGGTAAACTAATCCCATGCAGCTTGGATTCTCCAGGGCATGGCATGTGGTGTGATAGTGCAGAAATTCGTCCTCGACGCTTTTGTGACATCAGAGCCTTCTCATTCCTTCAGATGGAGCTGAAATGTCAGTGTAGCTCCTTTGCTACTATTGGTGGGTGGTGTCCTAAATCCTCTTCGAATTTGTTGGCGAATTCTCTCTAAAGGAGAGAGTCTGACTTGGCCTGTGATTATTTTCTCAGCACGTGGGTTGTAAAGCAGGTCTCGGGTCTTTGGTGTAGTTCTTCCTTCTCGGTTCGCAGGCCAGGGGAGGCTCTCTGCTTTCTTGAAAGAAAAAGTCAACTCTTGACATAGCAAGGTCAGAATTAGTAGCGAAGGAAGCATGCAATTGGTGCTGCCAAATCCAATGTGGATCAGCGTAAGGAGGCAGCCTTTTGGTGGCTGTATTTTCTCTAGAGTGGACTTATGTTGTCGATGGCAGAAATCCATGAACCACAAAGATAAAATAATTCTAACCAGAGTGCGAAGTAAAGAAAACAAAGATGGCTCCACAATTAGTAGCATTATATACACTGGTGCTAAGTAACAGCAGATGTGTCCGTGGGGAGTGAAGCATTCCTTGCAATCCATCAGAAACCAAACTATTCTGACACCGCAAGCCACTGTGGTTCCCGTGGGCTGGGAGGGTGATGGTGGAGCCCATGGGGTTAGCAAGGTGGGGGATGATGTGGAAGGTAGTCTCATCTACATGTGTCATCGCTACCTGGCTGCACACTTGTGCTGAGTTAACAGGGAGATGTGCACTGTGAAACCGGGTTCTGTAAAGACACGCACCGGCCATGAGTCATTAGTAAGCATGCGGAGCTAATTGGCAGAATACTCATAAAAGATTTTGAAGGGGGGTTAATTACAATTCATTACACCGTAAACTGTCCCCAGGCTATTGTTAAAAATGCAGGAGTTTCAGGGCCCATTATTTTATGATTCATTTTGCCATGTTGTGAAAAACAGACTCTAAATCAAACTACATTTATTATAGGTCAGACCACAAAATCTTTATTGGTTTTTCCAGCATTCCACCCTTGTTATATGAATTCATATGGACTGCACATTTCTGTCAATTGGCAAGAAAGCAGGAAATAAAATTTATGATATTTTCTTACCTTATCCTCAGTGCAGCCTTAAAAATCACAAGATCTAATTGCTTCCCCTACTTCCTCAAGTTCATGAGAAAAATAACTATTTTCCAATCTGTCCCCAAGTTCTGATGATTGAAAGCAACTTGAGGGCAATGAAGCCTGTCTTCTGAAGGAAGCTTTTGAAAGCATATGCTAAGAAGCACCCAGGTGAAATGGTAACTCCCCACTTCCGCACCCCCATCACTTGAAATTCCTTTATATTTGTATTTCCTTATATTGGTTGGAGTTCATTGGCTTGCAAACATTTGTAATATTGTCCTCCCTTCCTTTGAAAACATTATTTTAAAAAGTAAGTGAGCAAAATATAAAGAACAAACAACTCTTCTATTTCCTAAAAAACAAATGAACAAACAAGCTGACAAAATCGTCTTCCCTTTGTTGTCATCATGGAGAGACGCGGGCAGAATCGAGCAAGGCTTCCTGAGCAATCATTCCTTGCCTTCGCACGGATGCAACTGTTGCTTGGTACTTTCATTCATGTCGACTTCGCTGTCACGGAAACTACCCCAACACGGCCAGTCTGCTGTACTCATTTCCGGGGATGAGCAAAGAGAAAAGCTCTAGGTTCACTTTCAGTCTCGAGAGGTCAGCAGCTCATCTGAACCTTCTCTGAACTATCAGAAGCTGTGACGCTGCAGAAACCTGTGTTTGGGGAGAGGGTGGGAACGTGCGGTTCAAGGAAGGCTTCAGGGTGGAGTTGTGGGGGGAGTTGTTGGGAATTATGCAAGAACTCGTTTCCTTGTGAGAATCCTGCACTTCTTGATTCTGGTGGAGAAAAAAAAATACCACAAGAGTCTTTCTGGAAACTACCAAGATCTTTGGGAGACTTTTCTATATGCATCTAGCCATTTATGCATACCTGGATTTTGTCCAGGACTAGAGACGGATGCCCGAGTAAGAGAAAGAGTTTGACTGAAAATACCTGGGTACCCAAGAATTATCATTAGAGTTTATCTCAAATAGTGTAAACTTGTATGGTTTGACAAGGTCCAGTGGTCTTAGCCACTTAAGTTTCGAACAGAAAGAACAATCTAGAAGACATAATTAGAAATCAATAATGCAGGACTGTAAGGTGTCCCAGTGTTGAAAATCACTTTCTGCTCTTTCAGTGGACCTGGGCTCAGTTCCTGGCACCTACATTAAGTGATTCACAACCAACCTACAACTCTAGTGCCAGGAATCTAACATCCTCTTCTGGGTTCCGTGGGCTCCTGCACACATGTGGTGCATTTATATACATATATATGCATATATTTTAGTATACATAAATATACATATGAATGTATACATACACACACATATACATACACATATCCATACAATTAAATAAAATGTTTTTTTTAAGAAGAAATGCAAACATTTATTTCATAGATGACGTTGGCTAGTCAAAGTCTCCATGATGAAGTCTGCATAAATGAAGACCGGAATGAGCGCTGCAGAGTCGACCGTCCAGCAAGATAGAAAGGAGGAAGGAAGCATGAGTCAAAAGGTTCAGAAGCTTGTATGTGGCTGGCTGACCTTCGCCACATCAGTAGTGTGAACTTGGGTAAATCCCCTCAGTTCTCTGACTCCCTATGCATCACATCAACCACAAGAATGGAATGAAATGGCTCAGTGGGGGTGAAAGTGTCAGGGGGAGGGCGCTTTGGAACCAAGAGCTAGCTGAATGAAGTGTGTTAACTAGGAAGAGAGAGTGACAGCTAGGTCAGGAAGGCCAGTGGGCAGACATCGCTCACAGAGGACTCTGTAGTTTGCATTGAGCAGTGATTGAAAGTCGTTAGAGGTTGAGAAGCGCTAAAACGGTTAGATGCAGTTTTAGAAGTCACAGGAGACTTTAAACCTGTGAAGGAAACCAGCCATCTAAAGAGAGAAACAGGAAGCGATGAAGGTTACAAAGGCAGAAGACACTAGAGCAGTGCTCCTCAGCCTTCCAAATGCTGTGACCCCTTAATACTGTTCCAGACATGGGGACCCCAGCCATAAAATTATTTCCTTACCACTTCATAAGTGTAATTTTGCTTCTGTTATGAACCACAATGTAAATATCTGATGTGCAGCCCCTGTGGGGATCTCGACCCACAGCGTGAGAACTGTTGCACCAGGGTACGGTGTTTTCCTGGGGTGGAAGGCAAATTCCCCGCTGCTTCTTCATCCAGAGTCCCCAGCTGCTCTTTGCGAAGATGCTTTTGCTAAAGATGTTTTTTGAGGCAAAAATATAAAGTGTGTGTGTGTGTGTGTGTGTGTGTGTGTGTGTGTGTGAGAGAGAGAGAGAGAGAGAGAGAGAGAGAGAGAGAGAGAGAGAGAGATTTTATAATGGCTGCACTGGAAGAAATTAATATTTCACTTAATATGTCTCCTTTAACAGATGGAGGAAGCACAGGACCTTCAGGAGGTGGCATTCAGAAGTTGCCATCTTTTGTAAACACAGATGGGATTGACAGTGTGGAATTCTGGTGCCAGAAACCTCATTGCTGGGTACTCAGAGGGGAGAGGGATGGGACCCTCCACAATAGCGGTTCTCAATGTGTGTGTCGTGACCTCTTTGGGGTTGAACGATTCTTTCACGGGGCTCACATATCAGCTCTCCTTCTTATCACATAGTTATACTATGATTCTTAGTAGCAGAAAACTTACAGGTCTCCAGTAGCAATGAAATGATTTTATGGTTGGGGGTCACCGCAGCATGAGGAACTATACTGGAGGGTCACAGCACTAGGAAGCTTGAGAACCACTGCTTTACAAACTCTCAATGTGCTCGCTTAACTGTGGGTGAGGGCGCCAGTATACGGGCAGCTGCTCCAGGACCAGATCCAGCCTTTCTTGCTTCTACTACAGCAGAGCGAGGATTCCGGGAGGAGTTTGGGGAACAACAGCAACCAGTTGCTCAGAAATCGACACACTTGCAACAGCTCGTGGAGAACTCAGGAAAGCAGCAGAAGCCGCCGGTCTGAAGGTGTCTTGACAGGGAAGCATGCGTGCTACCAATGTACTAATGGTCCAGAAGGAGGTGGTGCTGACATGGGGGCTGGCAGACGGTGGGCCCCTTGCTGAGTGAAGAGACGGGGTTTCCCAACCTGCGAGGATGTGAAACTGTTTTATTTTTCTTTTTTGTCAACAAGAAAGATAGCAAGTCTCTCGACTCTGCCTCCTTTGCTGCCTAAAGCCCTCCGCACTTCCCCTATCTTGTTGGTATCATTTCCTGGTCCACAAGCTCTTCCTCGGACTAGGATGGCTTTAGCTGGTACCCAGACTCGCTCCTTGCTAGGGATGCCTCAGTTCAATAGGGCAGAGAAAGGTGTGGGTTTCGGAGCCAAGTGCGGAGAGCTGCTGGCTCTCAAAAACTTGTCACAAAAGAGAGCCAAGCAGAGCAGAACTTTTGATTGCCCTGGCTGGTAGGGCCGGAGCCAGGCACCTGTCAAATGCCGCCCTCTCTACCTTCCCTGGACTCCCCCCTGCAGCATGTGGCTCTGACAATGCCAGTGGGCGCCATAGCATTCCCCCCTCAGTGAAGCCAGCTGCCAGCACACCTCCTCCCGCTACTGTCTTCAGCAAATATTTTGACCACCAAGCAAATTTCTCCCCCTCTCTCCCGTCTTCCTTCTCCTTTTCATCCTCCTCCCTCTTCTCTAATAGAGCAGAACACATGGCCTAACAGAGAAAATGGTGAGGCCTCTATCTTCTCTGAGAATGAGGCTTAGTAAGAGGCAAAATACGCTTGAGTGTGTGAATGACGGAAGAGATTTGAATATCTGTATTTCCCTGTCGTTTGGGTCCCAAAGAATGTGATGCCATTAGAAATTAATTGGTTAGTAAACAGCATACCAAATCGGTTGTTGATGTTTGGGGTCCAGAATGTCATAGCAACTGGACGTTACTTATCCGAAGAAGAGTGAAATCACGCCATTTGGAGGAAAACAGAAAAAGATCAGCATGTTACAGGAAATAAGGTGGATTCAGAAAAGAAAGTAACAGTGTTTACTCTAGTGAGTAGAAGCTGGAAAAACGTCCCGATAGTAAAAGAGGAGGGAAAGGACCAGGGAATGGTTGGGAGCTGGAAGAGATGAGCAGGGGTGAATATAATTAAAATTTTACACATGCATGTATAAAATTACCATTAAGGAAGCCGCCGCTTGGTATAATTAATATATTCTTTACTATATCTATCTATATATCTATATCTCTATATCTCTATCTATCTATCTATCTATCTATCTATCTATCTATCTATATATATATATATATAGAGAGAGAGAGAGAGAGAGCATAGACAAAGTAATTTAAAGTCTATAGCCAGGAATTGAGTTCTGAGCCTGCAAGTTGGGCTTAGCAGGTGAGTCTTAGGCTCAGGGCTTTTGTTCTGGCTTGGGAGCCAAAGGTCTTGAGGTCTGGGAAGTCTTGGAGAACTCGAGCCTTAATTAAGTTTTCCTCTTCCAGGTTTCCATTCTTTTGTAAAATGACAGGTTAGACACTTCCAAAGTATCATGATTTCCACGGGGTTGGCCCCAGTTCTTGGGGCACTTGCCTTCACCTGAGGCCTGTGAACTAAGCAAACCTGTTTCAAGTTACTCGGTTCCTCGCGAAGGAAACACACACACACACACACACACACACACACACACACACAGCCCAGTGTTTCCCAGAGACTGGGTCTTGTTTGCAAAGAGCTGCAGTGTGCTGACAGCGGCATTCCAATGCAGCACATTCCTTCCCGTGCCACAGAGAGCCTGAGTCCATTTGCTGCTGTTGTTCGTCGCGAGCTCTCTAACCACCTGCTCATTTAGAAATGATTGCGCCTCTCCCAGGACCAGCTCAGTCCAGCCTGTTCTCAGGGAAAATCAAACAAGAATCGCTGAGCCTAGAATCCATGATTAAGGTGCCTGGCTAAGTAAAGGACCGTGTACTTTCCCAACGGGTCAGCTGTGCCCCGGATATCCAAAGCAGGATGCCACATGACTCATGCTGACTTGGTTGTTGCTCTAATGCTGGCTTTACAGATGGATTTAGGGCTAAACAGTGCAGCTAAATCAGAAGCAGCAGAGAGGGGCTGCGGAGGGAATGGGGAATGAAGGGGATTTCCATTAGGGCTTTTCAGAAGCCGAAGCCCATTCTACCTTTGTCGATGACTGTGGTTTGCTGGGATCAAGATCAAAGGCATCACCGTGGGCAGAAGAGCCATGACAAACATGCTGCCGTGTCTGCTGAAACCTAACATTAGCCCCTCTCTTAGCCTGCTGTCTAGACTGCAAGTGGATGCTCATACTAGATCCGGCTGTGTGGAGAGTCAGGGTGCTCCCTTCGATGGGGGAAGGAAGTGACAAAACCCTTTCTGATCCTCCAAAGGAAGCCCTTGGATAGTTGGCAGTGAGGCACAATGCAGCCATTGCTCTGATCGTTTTATGGGGTGTAAGGGGTGTGCAATAACCACAGAGGAAGGTTTTTGAGAGCAAAGAATTGTTTGGAGGAAAATCCACTCACCAGGGTAGGCATCTTCTAGTCTCTGCCCTGACAGATTTTGCAGGCCACTCTGAAGCCCATTAAAACGCTGTGTCCTTGCAGATCTGAGACAGAGACTAATCTTCACCGAGAACAGCTAGTGGGTTCTTCTTTCTTGGAGGGAGGTGTTTCATGTAAGATCTCAAAGTTTCAATGGATATTCAACCATTGACTATCCATTGAATAATCATTGAATCACCATTAGAGGGAGCGTTTCAACCTCTGAATGACCTTGCTGGATGCTGTGAGCACCGCTCACTCTCTATTTGCCCTTGACAACACTGACTACAAAAACACTAAGGAGAAAGGCAGATGCCCACGACCTCTGTCTCAGTCACTCTTCCTGTGCTATGAGAGAAGATCTCGAACAAGACAACTTACAAACTTGAGAGAGTTAGAGTCTATGATAGTGGAGCAAAGGCACGGAAGCAGACAGCTCACATCTGGATCTGAAGGGTAGAGGCAGAGAGAGAGGCACTCTTCAAAGCCACACCCCCGATGACATATCTCCTCCAACGAGGTCATACTCTTAATCTTTCCCAAACTGTTCTGTCAACTGGGGACCAAGTATTCAAAGGGGGCATTCTCATTTAAACCACTAGACATTCGTCAAGAATTTAGATGCAGTCTGGTGCTCCAATGTGGGTCTCCGTCTGTATCGCCATCCTTCGCCAGATGAAGGATCTATGGTGATAAGCAAAATATTCATCAGTATGGTTATGGGCCAGGGCCGGTTCAGGCACCCTCTCCTCTGTCCAGAGAAAAATCTGGGGATCTCTCCTTGGACCTGGGATCCCATATATAATCAAGTCTCCTGTAAACCCTAAAATGACTCCCTTAGTTGAAATATATTCTTCCCTGATCCCATTGGAGCACCGGACTGAGCCCCTCAAGGTCCAAATGAGGAGCAGAAGGACGAAGAAAATGAAAAAGGAAATAAGGACTGCGAGGGATGTTATCACCCACAAATACAAGGGGATGGATCTAATGAGAGTTTATCAAAGCCAGTTGGACTGGGACTGAACGAGGACGTGATCTAACCAGATTCTCGGAATTTGACCGGATTCTCTGAATGTGGCTGGCCTGAAGTCTTTCTGAAAAGCCATTGACAATGACACTGGGACTTGTTTCCTCTGCATATACTGGATTTTAGGGATCCAGTCTGTTTGGATGCTCACCTTCCTGGACCTGGAGGGTGGGAGGAGGAACTTGAACTTCCCACAGGGCAGGAAACCCTGACTGCCCTAAGGGACGAAGAGGGAGGAGGAGAGGGAGTGGGGGGAGTGAGAGGGTGTTAGGAAGAGGGGCGGAAATGGAAACTTTTATAATTTAATAAAATTACTTTCAAAAAAAAAGAATTTAAATGCAGGCATTCACTCATGTGGTCTTCCCAGTGAACCAGTGAGGTGGTTCAGTGCACACTGAATGGGAAGCTAAGAGAACTAGATGTTAGAGAGATTTCAGTCTTGCTTCCTGAAGTAATTTGCATCTTTCAAGGAAAATCTGACTTTCCTTTTCTGGAACTTGTTTTAATTGAGACGACTGATTGGGTTAGGTAACACTATTAATTCCCAAGCGTCCATCATGATATGATCCACTGACAGCAATTTAAAACCTTGAACGATGGCTACAGCCATGCTGTACCAACCCACACGATACAGTGCTAAATAAATATCAAATGCAAGATTGGATACTGAGTTTACAACTTTGAATATTGATGTAAGGGGAAGAGAATAATAATAAGGACATAGGAGGAAAGGCTCCAAGCAGTTTCATAGTTTCTATTCCAGTTTCTTATAGGTATAAGTAGAAATAATTGTAAGAATGGTGGTGTGAAAAACATTCTTATTCCTTTCCCCCATTATTTAATACGTTCTAAAGTCTGAGTTTCAATACTCTTCACCATATGAAGAATATAAATGCCTTTTAAGTGTTAAGACCACATTTATACTAGGTGGTTCTCATGGACATTTTCACACATGTCAACACATTTCAGTGAGGATTACAATTCAAAAAGTGGGTCATCCATTACTGTCCACACTTATCGGTCATTCAACTGAGACAGAGGCTAGATTAGGTCACATGACTGCGAATGGAGACTCTAGGGGCACATCAGAGCAGACACCCCGAAGCCTATCACACTGACACAGAGCTGGACCTCAATTTGGGATGGTAGAAAAGGAGTCCTATTTCTTAGGAGCCCCCTACTACTGATCTGGCGGACCCTAAGTACATTTCTAAAGCTCATACGACATTGGCTAAATCACAAAACTGAAGATCGAATAGTTACGTGCTAAGAATGGTGGTGCAGAAAAATTCATCCGTTGGATGTCAGCTTCATTGAAATTTGTCATCTAGAGGTTAGTGACCCCAGAGGCACTTTGAAGAAGCAAATGACTAAATTGAAAAACACATGCTTTGGTAGAAAGCAAAGTCATCCTAAACATGTGTTGATATTATCAAAATTTGCAGAGTAAAATAGCCAGGGTCCAAACCCACCATGCCATGCCCACAAGGGTTTTCCGTCTTTCTCCCCAGGACTGGAATGATAGGGCACTGGGAATTGTCATTGTTCTCGGCAAACTGAAGCCGTGGGGCTCAGACTCCTTTCCTTACGTGGTGCCTTGTGGCAGGTAGTAGATGCAGACTCCAGAGGTTCTATAGCAGTGACCTTCTAGGCTTGCTTTTATAGATAATGTATGGTAAGAAGCTGCACTTTGCTGATATAACTCATAGCAAGGATTTAATGTCAAGGGCAATCTTTAACTTCCAAAGAGTAGAAGTATATTTGGACATCTTGAGTTTTCTCACAGGTCTGACTCATATTGGAGGGTGAACAGGCAATATACTATTCTAAGCTGACCATCTCTGTACTTAATGAACACTTGTTTGGGGACCACTTTTACCTGACCATCTACATCGGGTCAAGTCAGTTAAGGACCCCTTGGCCTTTGGAAATGAGCTGGATTCTGTGGTTTAACAACACTCAGCTTTTGCCCATGGAAAATCCTAAGGTATAGTTAAATAAGTGTTATTCAAAAAAGACAATTGTTGTCATTAACTACTAAATGCAACCACTCTGTTGGCATCTCTATTTAAAAGAGAGGCAGAAACTCAACTCAAAGTGCTCAAGGTGGGGGATGCTGTTCACTAGTATTTCCTTGACTCAAGTCAACGATTTCAGAGTTCCTACCTTGAGTATGTGTCTATACGCTCTTTGACAGTTTTAAACTAAAGAATAAGAACCCAAGTACTTAATTATATGGCAAGCATGAGTTGGAATATCCTATCAGAGGCAGGAAGAAGGGAACTTTCATGAAGGGTTACTAGTGGGGGAAACTCATTTGCACTTACTTAACCTGGAAATAGCATTATGAAGGACCTTAAGGATGCTGAGCACAATCCTCCTCACCTTTCAAGATTTCTTCCCTTATGGATGAGATGCCCATGGGTTGTATAATCCCATTTGCTTTCTAGTAAAATGATTAAAGCAAGGGCTAGCACATTCAGGACTTGCCTTCATTCATTCCCCACAGGGTAGCCCTTCTTCTACCAGGACTCAGAACTTGTCTCCTCAGAACACAAAATCTGGTGGCAATCTGGGACTTGGGAAGGAAGCCACAAGAGGGAACAATAAACTATAGTTTTGTCAACAGTTGTCTTAGGAGGATTCTGACAAGCAGTAGAGCTGCATTTGTCTTTACAACACTCTCAAGGGAAGGTGATCCTGAAAAATAAAGAGGGTTTTATGGTCTGAGAGTGTCTTGGTCTTAGGAAATTAAAAAAAAAACTAAGCAAAATAAAATAAACTCATGAAAATAAACAACAACTTGAGAAACAGGACGAAAAGGAATATGGGGGACTTGTTTCTGTCACCCATCCCATGCTTTCTCTCTCTTTTTTTTTATCACAGGTTCATAAAAAATAGTTGCACATGGAAATACAACTATCACCTAATAATAAATAATTTGTTATACAGTAATTTGAGGTGTAGGTGAAAGAAAATCCCCCAAAGCAAATGGGCAAAATTCTGAATGGCCAGATGTAGGTCCTTGCTCCCAAGTACAGTTCTTAACAGCAGGATGTCTGGACCAGGTAGGACGAGGCAGATTGGTTATTTGCTATAGCCACCCTCTGCCCTGACCTTGGATGGACGGCAGGTCTGTGTTTTCTACATTTTAGATTCAACATCAGCTGGGAGCTTTTTGTCTAGGACTGATAACTCTGCTTACCCTGAAGGAGATTATTATATTTGCATCGCTAATGGAACCCACCATCTGTACAACCAAGGACTTCCCAGGCAATAATATCAGCCATGTTGGGGCACTACAGATCAATGACACAGCCGCCCCCCCCCCAAGTTCTCAGTCTCTTTTGCTCTTCATTGATTGGCTACACCCTGAAATCATCTTGAAGATTAATATGAATTAATGATGTTTAGTTCCTTCTTGATCTGACTAGCTGGTGGCTTATTCTGTCCTCTCTGGGGCCTGTAAATGAAGCACGGCAGTGCTCTGCTGGAATTTATATCTTAGAGGCTTTCAATTAAGATAATCAGAAGCTTTCACATCCTGTTCCTTCTCGACTGTTTGGGAATTGTCCACCCGCAAGCAAACCAGTTTCTCTAGACTTTGCTGAGTGTTGAATTTTAGTCAGAAAAGAGGATGCTCCGGAATCCTCTGGGTTTTAAACATTCCTGAACCCACCTCCTCTCCGTATGTATGCAATCCAAATGTGTCGCCAGCACCGCCAGCTTGTGGGAATGCTGGGGACAGAGAGAAGATCAGCTCCATCCTTTTCTTGGGGGATTCATAGACTACTATGAGTTAAATTAGAAACAGGTGGTCTTCAGCCAGCTAGCACAGAGGTGCTCCCAGCTGGGGAAGAGTGGGTGTACATGGCCAGGGAGGGCTGTCTTGATGAAGAAAGTGAAACCCTGGAGTTCGATGTTGGGTAAAGATTCAGTCACCATGTTCACAGCCAGAGCACAGACACTCAGACTGCTTAAAGTAAAGCTGTGTTTGTGCAGCAGCTGGAGATATTGGGGGTGGGGCGGGGGAGAAAATATTATGAAGGACTTTGAATACTTTCCTCATAATTTTGGATTTAAGACCAAGGCAATGAGAATCCCAAAAGTGAATTGAATATGAGCGAAATACAAGGGAGATAAAAAAAATATGTTGAAGAGTAATTTTTTTTTATTGTTGGGGGTGAGATTACCTCACTGAAATTTACCAGAGTTGAAGAAGCAATAAGGACTTGAATGGTTATAGCAGAAATACTGAAGGAGAGGAGGCAAGGTAAAAATGGAGGCAGGAAAATAAATGATGTCCTTGTGAGACTTTCTCTCTCTCTCTCTCTCTCTCTCTCTCTCTCTCTCTCTCTCTCTCTCTCTCTCTCTGTGTGTGTGTGTGTGTGTGTGTGTGTGTGTGTAGATGTGATAAATGGTAAGGGACAATAGAGAAGTCCTCACATTTCAAACTTTGACCACATAGAAACTGATGCTATTCCTCACCATGGTGAATGTTAGATTCTTGCTCAGTTTCCTGTGATAGGCAAAGAGAGTTCAGACAATATTATAATGAGAAGACCCAGTCCAAACACATGAACAAATGGTGTTTTTCTTTTTCTTTCTTTCCTTTTTTTTTTTCAAATTCTTATCAAGGCTGAAAAATCTTCTAAGCGTACATGAAAGAAACAACAGGGCCAAGACTACTTTGAACTCACTGTGCACGATTCCTTTCATATAAGATGTGCTTGACTAACATTAATTAAGTCTCCCTGCTCCTCTTTGAAGTAATGCAGGAAATATGTACAGGTGGGTAAACTGAGGCCCCAGGAACTAGATGAAGAGCCTGGGGACATAAGAGGGCAGGTGTAGCATTTGAACAGACCCTCATATGAGGCCCCTGTTTCTCTGATGAGGCCAGATGTAGGCGCTGGCTTCCATGTAAAGGTCCTCAGCACGCTCTGTAAACCCAGTAAGGTGAGGCAGACTGAGCTGTCTTCTCTGACCTGGGACTTGACAGACTTGGGCTTCATAGAATATTCCAAACCCATAATGCAATCTGTCATTTCCTTTTGAATGTCCGTTTCGTCCCTATAATTAGCTAGTCGCAAGGGCAGGCAGAAGGTTAGAGTCCTTGAATTAATGGTAAGGAAGCGACATGAGTTTCTTCTGCTGCTTCCTCTTTTCTTGCACACGGGCTTTGGTTTAACATCCAAGGGTATTTATTATACAGTGTGGGTGAGCACATGGGGGAACTGAGTGTGATGTAGCCTCCTCTTCGAGTTTGCTCAAAGATGTGGGCATCTCACGAGCAAAACTGACCCTTCCTAACTACTCTGACAATTCTGGGCTCATCTGCCATTGGACACGGCTATTTTGGGAAGGCTCGTGTAGGACCACTCCCTAATGAAGGTGACAGGTGACTCTATGCACTATACCAAACCGCATCTGTTTGCTAAATTACAAGCATCCAGAAAGATGGACCTTGATTCATTGTTTCTACTGCCCAATGAAACAGTTGCCACAGTCACCCATTTCTTATTCAATAAAAACACATTTAGCACCTGATATTAGGAAAATATTGAACACTATTGTAACACAAGATAGACAAAGTCCCCGAACATAGGAATCTTCCTAGTACTGAGGGAAATACAAAAGAAATGAATGTAGAGAAAGCATAAGGTCCGAAGTCACCTCAGCATTCTCAACCTGTGGGGTTGTACATCAGAGATTTAGAGTATAGTTCATAACCGCAGCAAAATTACAGTTATGTAGCAGCAATGAAATGATTTCACGGTTGGGGTCGCTGAGGAACTGTAGCAAAGGGTCGCAGTATTAGGAAGGTTGAGAACCACTGAAGTAGATGCTTCCGGCATGAAGGGTCAGTAAGTACAGCACAAATGAACACATGCACCAGTGCTGTGGAAGCCAATGACTGAGGCAACGCACCTAGCCGTGTGTGTGTGTGTGGCAGGGGGAACCATAGTCCTAGTCTATGCTGTGCAGCTTGCTGGCAGTTCAGCAGGGCAGAGATGGTTGGGAAATGGGCTCAGAACTCACAGCAAAAGCATTCAGTACTGCTCTCAGAGGGTGACCAGCTTCCTTTTCAGCCACGGGAGCGAGGTGATGAAAAACAATTGCTCAGAAAATAGCAGACATTTAGAGAGGGGTATGTGGAAAGGTGGGGTGAGAACTGATAGTAAGTGTTTACACAGCACACCGGGGCAGTCAATCAACATTTCAGGCCTCCACTGAGTATTTTCATTTTTGTTCTTCGGAATCCATTATCTCTCTTTTCCTTATTAGAATTCCGCTTTCTTAGAAACATTTCTTAAAGAAACCATGGACTACCAGCATACCCAGTTGCCTTGCTGAATATAATAGAGCCTTGAAAATTCTTGCTCCTAGCTAAAATTTCTAAGGGAGCCATTCAGGCTAGTGGCATCTAGACATTTTGTTCATTAGTTTGGAGAACCATCGATTTTTCTGGTTTATTTACTGCATTTTCCTCCCTCCTTTTGATTTAACTCTCCCAAACATAGGGCGGTTGCATGAAAGGAACTGTATCATAAATGCTTTCGAGGGCTATGTGATTTATACATACAGCCTTCATGATTCATGTCTTGAATGGCCATGTTAGTTGGATTATTTTTATTAAATTTCTGATTTATGTGAAATAGATAAATACGCGGATCATTCAGAACAAGGGTGTCTGTGTCTGGGGTTAGAGAGGCGAGGGACCGACTGGGATGTGAATGTATGACTAACTCCCTATTGGTCCTAATGGGATTTACACAGGAAGACTCCTGTATTCCGTGATATGATCTGCCTTCATTCTCACATGTGGTTAGCTGTATGGTATTGGTATCATAACTAATTTCCGAGCATGTTAAATCAATAGCTCTTTTAGATGTCTCCCTGAAGGCATAAAACCTAAAAAGAACATGTCCGTTCTCTTCTACCCCTTCCCATGTTGAATTTGCAGATTACCTTGTGTGTCTTATCTCACTTTGAACTGTGACTGATTTCAAAGCCGAGAGCTGCTGTTTCTCAGCATTCTGAACAATATCCCATGTTCAGTTAGACTTTGCCTTCTTCACAGGAGACTGTGGAAATCGCGATACTGCCTCACAACGGCATGGTTTCATAGAAGACAGGACTTAAGTAAGATTTCCTGGCATCACCCGAAACCATTTTCAAGCTCCCTCCCAAGTGCGGAAAGGAACTTTCGCTGTGCGTGGTGGTGCAGTTGTGTGCAAAGGTATTCACGTTTCAAGTAACCAAACCAATAAGCCTTATTTCTCTGCTTATTACAATCAGGGGAACAAGCATGCTAATAAAACTGTGTTCAGCAGTTCCTCTATAAACTCCCTCCTTCATTTTTAGCTCCAGCTGGTATAACAGAAAGTGTAATATACTTTGGAGGCATTTTTAATAAAGCCCTCTCCAGCGGCTCTATGTGGTCATGTAATCTATTTACAGTTTCCGATTAGTTTACCTTCAGAGAGGTCGTAGTCTCTTATCTCGGGGTAAAAAAGTCACTACGTTCACAGCCCCATTCACTTCTTTTGAGTCAATCCGCACGTTCACAGCCCCATTCACTTCTTTTGAGTCAATCCGCCTTTCTCTTATTGTTCTAAACGGGACGAAGGCCGAGCGGCAGTGCTCTTAGCGCTGTGATGTGCGAGCTCATTCTTTATGCGGGGAATAAAAGCCTTGCCCTGGTTTTTATTATGGGGCCCCACGTTAGGTATTTTATTTACAAAGGTTGAGAAGTGCAAGGGGCTATTTCATGATTTGTTTTTGTTAAAATAGCTGCAAAGGTGTTCTGCCCTATCCTCAGGGCGAAACAGCTATTCACTTCTCTGAGTGAGATGACATCTGCTTTCGTTAGCTAGCATTTTAACCAACCACCTTCAGTTCTTACAGAAAGTGGTGTGGCCTAAGTGAGGACCACTGCTTCTGACATTCAACCGGCAGTTCTGCTGTTAGCTCACCATAGCAGAGCGGATGTTCACGAAGGCACCGTGGGATCTACTGAACTCAAGGAAAAGCTTTTCTGGTCTTAAGATCTTGAGCTTAGGCATGGGGGGGCTCCTTGTGATAACAGAGTCAAAAACCGAGGGACAAGGAGACCATCCCTATCAATGCAATTGGCGGTTTCAGACACCCACACAAAGCCACCTTGTTTCTGGTGTTCAGTACAAAATGAAATACATCGTAGTGTTTGAAAATTATCAAGAATTTGAAGATGGCGCCAGTGGATCATTAAGTCATATATAGGATTCTTAGACGCAGGACCTTGTGTGTCTGTACAGGGTTCTCATCCGTGAATCTGTCCTCCATTCATAACCCTCAGGAGACGAGACAACTGCTAGAAAGAGAAATTCTGACTTAACATCCACTGAAAGGGCATACATGGGTGGCTGCTGCACTTCCTCCACACTGAAGGCTGAAGCTGATAACTGAATCCTACAATCCTGGATGCCCTACCAGCTGTCGCCTATAACCGTCATTCTCTAGATTTCTTATGTGAAAATGAACAGCTTAACTCACATCTCCAGAGAGTTGAATTTAACAGTCCTAAAGCTGTTATGAAGCCAGAGAAAACTTTGCATAATTAAGTGTCACAGTTTTGAAGTGGTCCCTTGGAACTTTTGAGAACAAAGAGATTTTTAGAATAATCAATCATTAACATTTTTCCCTAATAATGGTGTCCTGCTTGGCTCCTTTGTCAACTTGATACAAGCAAGAGTGGAAAGAGGAATCTCAATTGAGAAAATGCTTCCCTCCTCTAAACTGCCTGTAGGCATCATGTCTGTTGAGCTTTCTTATTAATGATTGGTGTGGGAGGGCCCAGCTCACTGTGGGTGGTGCCACACCTCAGCAGGTGGTCCTCGATTGTATAAGAAAGCAGGCTGATCAACCCTGGAAGCACCATTTCTCCATGGCCTGCGCTTTTAGTTCCTGACTCCAGATTCCTGCCTTGAGTTTCTGCCTTGACCTTCCCCAACGATGGATTGCAACCAGCAAGCCAAATAAATCCTTTCCTCCCCAGACTTCTTTTGGTCACGGTCTTAGCTGTAGCAATAGAAACCTAACTAAGACAAATGGTTATAAATTTTTCCCCAAAGAGAACTTGGGAGTTTGGAAAACAGTTGAGGCTGATCCAAGATGGATTGAGGCTCAGTCTTTTCCTAAGTATGTGGCCTTGAACGAGCCATTGGCTTCACTGGTGTTTCCAGCTACCGCTGTTGGCACTCCTAGCGGCATCAGGCAATTACTAACGTGATAACTCAACCTATGGGGACACTTGTCAGGGTTCCTGGGAAATAGGAAGCCCTCAATAAGTAGAGCTGAATGGAAGAAGAATGATGGGTGAAAGAAAGGGAGACAATGCTAACAGAAGCACTCAAGTGTTGAACTCTTACCTTACCACCGTATCCCATGAAGCTTTTGGCAAGTCATTTGTAACTTTTTTGCAGCCATATTCGTCAGCTGCCAGTAGGTAACAAACCATCTTAAAGTTTAGTAAGTTAAAATAATTGTGATCTATATGCTAAACATGTGTCTATGCAAAGGTCAGCTGTCTAGACTAGGTAGCTTCGAGTTGCTAACTGGCCTGAGTCACTGACTGGCAGATGGGTTCATGCCCTCTGCTTTCCCTTTGTTGATTCTCTTGGGTTGACAGTGTGGCTTTCACAGCATCACGGAAGCACAGGAGAGAAACTGTTTGTACGCTACCTCAAGTTCTGCTGACTTGTGGCTGTGAATCACATGGACCGGGCTAGACCTGGTGGCCTTTGCCCTGTCTCCTATGCAAGGCAATGGGCAGGAACAGAGAAGCACACTCTGGACCTAGTAGAAGGTTTAGGCTACCAGTGTGAGACACTGTAGGAAGAAGGAGAGTCAATACTTGTTTCCCTCAGTGTACTGAAGGATTGGCCTTCACTCTTGTTCCCTGCAATGTAACATCTTAGCTTGGATACTTTGATGAGGATGTTTGGCAAAGTTCTGAGGCTCCAAAAGTACAACACTGGCAGTGGTGGCAGGGTATGTGTGTGAGGTGGAGACACCATGGTGAGAAAGGAAACCCAAGACTCCGGGAATTGGCTGGGTTAGTCTTATAGAAAACCGCTTTCTGTATGCATCCATTCGAGGAGCCAAGAACGGTGCTAACTTTGTTGGGGAGCACATTCTCTATACTTGTGTACCTCCTAAGTACGTTTTACCTCTTTAAGGCCCATGTTGTTTTATTAACATTGTCCTATCAGAGACCAGAGTACAAATCTCTGTGGAATAAACTTCATCTGCATCCCAGCAGGAATTACTGAAAGGACACCTCCCTCATAGACTTCTGTGGGAGATGCAAGCTAATCCATGTGTAGTATTTAGCATAGTAAAGGCCCACTGTAGCAGCGTGAGGGTCAGCTATGTTTCTGATGATGATTCTGGTCACTGCACGACCCCCAGACAATGAATAATTTTAGATGAGAAAGGCAGGTGTGGACGAGGGGAGTTGAAAAGTGAAGCCCTTAGAAGATGCACATGTCTTTCGTGAAAAAAATAAATAAATAAAACTTTCCTGGATGGGGAAGAACAAAGACAAAAAGCCTACAGGCGAAGTAATCAACTTCAGACACAGACTGCGCTGGAGTGGTGGGCGAATTCACCATCTTTTATTTCTATCACTGTTCTTTGAATGGCCCGGAGGTGAACTGTCACTCCCCCGGCTCACTATTCATTTGGAAAGAGAACAGAGTCTGGGTATGTCATGAACCAGCTCCAAACCTGTGTTCTTTGCCTGGAACTTCCTAGTGTATTTCCCTGCCCTGGGCAGGTGCTGCCTCTCACGGGTTCGCTGCTTCCATCCTGAACGGAAAGAGTCCGCAAGATTCAGCATATCAGATATTATGGGCTTTGCGTCAAGGTTTCAGTCCTATGTAATGGCCTTTAATAATGGCTATTATTTGTGTCCCAGGATCCAGGAAGGCTCCAGAAGTCTGGGACTCCTGTTCTCCAGGATCAGTGGAGATTTGCAGTATAGGGAAAATCAGTCAATACTATAACCAGTATTACAAGCTTTCCCACCCAACCTTCGTACACTTGCAGTGTCCGGTGCTCCGAAGCTCACCGCCCCCCACTCCAGGGCACACTGATTAAGCACCAGAGGCAACGAGCCTGCTGCTAGCCCAGTCCGCGATGTCGAGGCGTGTTAGCATCCCATCAGTCGCCATAGCCTACGGAACATATGTGAACGCTGAGGGTGTGCTTTCCTTGAAGACAACCCTTTAGACAATTCATATATAGCGTGAAGTCAAACTCTGAGCTGGATCTGGAATTATGCCAGCGTTAACAGTCTGGCACACCGGGCAAACCGGCAGCCAAAGTGAAATCACTACCCGGTGACAGGCTCCATGCCGATCCCATTGGGTGAATCAGGAGCGGCTCCAAAAGTCTCTGGGAAGGGACTGTTTCTTTTTTTAATATGCAAAGACTTAAAAGAAACTGACAAGAGGTGTCAAGACTTTCTAGGTCAGCACTGCTCATCAGACTGAAGAGGAGAGACCAGGGAGCAGCTGGGCTGAAGCACCTAGGGGTCAGGTGAGGGCATTAGGAGAGAATTGTGTTCAGGTCACAGATTGGAAGGAAGGGAGACAAGAGCAGAAAATTTCCCACCTGTACTGGCTAGTTTTATATCAATTTTAGCTAGAGTCATCAGACAGGAGGGTGCTTCAATTGAAAAAAAAAATCTCTGGAGGATCCAGCCGTAGGGCATTTTCTTAATTTGTGATTGATGGAGAAGGACCCAACCCCTTGTGGATGTAGCCTTCCCTGGGCTTGTGGTCCTGGGTTCAATAAGAAAGCAGGCTGAGAAGGCCAGTAAGCAGCCTCCTTCCGTGACCTGAATCAACTCCTGCCTTTAGGTTCCTGCCCTGTTTGAGTGCCTGTTCTGACTTCCTTTGATGATGAGCAATGATATGGAAATGTTAGCCAAATAAATGCTTCCCTCCCCAACTTGCTTTGGTCATGGTGTTTCATCACAGAAATAGAAACTCTAAGACAACCTCCCTTTCCCCTTCATCCACTGATCAGAGAGGGTAGGTCAGGGGATGCAGATGCTGGCTTGGGTGGTGGAGCCCAACAGGCTATGAAAGAGTATGCAAAGCAGAAACAAGACCTAGGCCCAGCCCGGAAATGAGGCAGCTCGGGGACAGATGTCTGAGACACTAATTCCCAAGCCACCTTTGGACACTGATCACATGCCAAAGCAGATACCGAATTTCAGAGGGAGCATCCTTTCCATTTCAAATAAGGTTACAGCTTGAGAGCAGAGCAGAGAGGGCAGTATCCCAACAGCCCAGAAGGCTGGCCAGTTAGAAGACTTCCCCAACCAGGCAATCAGCACAGAGGAAAAAGAGTTGAGGAACAAGTTAGAATTATTTCTGAGTTTGGAAATATGGGAAGTCCTAGAAATGACAGAGAAAATGACAGCAGAATCTGCAGTATGCTGGATTTCCAGTTCTATCCATTCTCCTGGAAGTGGAAGATTTTGTTCTTTTCAATATTGAGATAAAATACTGCTATATTATATATTGTACTTATTTATATATTTTTAGGTCACAATTACTAATTAATACTACTGTTATGCATCTCGCTACTTCAAATGCTTCTTCGGTTATTGTACCAATGAAATAGATCTACATCAAGACTTAAAATACACTTTGGCATTTTCCTTTTTCATTTTGGAAACAGGTCTCATTATGTAGAGTAGGCTGCCCTTGAACTCACAGAAATTCTCCTGCCTCTGCCTCCCAAATGCTTGGATTAAGGTATGTGCCATCAATATATTTCAATACAATTTGCTTTCTTAGTCATTTTACTCAATTTATTGTGTATACATAAACATTAATTATGGCCTGAGGGTATAGCTCACTTGATAAGAATGCTTGCCTTGCATATGTGAGACACTGTTCATAATAAGCAACCAGCATGAAAAAAAAAATAAAAACCAAACACTATTTGGTAAAGAGATAATTTATGGCGCAAACACAATTGCCAAAGTCATGGAAGGTAGAAGAGAGAGTATATCTAAATTCGAGGATCTTTTTCAAAGCGGGGGAGACCATCAGAATCCTATACCTATTACACCGAAGGGCACAAAACACAGCAAGATTAGCTGGGGATGGGGAGACACTGCAGAAGACAATCAACTGAGATATAAAAGAAGACATGTGTGTTATTTACTTTTCTGCTGCTGAGATAAGACACAGAAGACAATCAACTGAGATATAAAAGAAGACATGTGTGTTATTTACTTTTCTGCTGCTGAGATAAGACACCATGACCAGGGCAGCTCCGAAGAAAGGGTTCTATCGAGCACATGATATCAGAGTGTTAAGAGTGCCTGGTGGCTGAACAGAGGCATGGCAGCAGCAACAGCTGAGTGCTCACGTCTCAAAACTATAAGCCAGAGGCAGAAAGCATGCTGGGACTGACACAAGTCTGTTGAAACTCTAAAGCCTGTCCCAGTGACACACCTCCTCCAACATGGCCCCACCTCCTAGTCCTTCCCACGCAGTTGCATCAGCTAAGGTTCAAGTGTTCAAACACTGAGCCTTTGGAGACCATTCTCATTCAAATTACCACAGTGGGAGAGCAACAAACAAAAAGGGAAGGGTTCAGTGAAGAAAACTAGATACCTGCGAGGAAGAGGAAAGGCAGGTAGAAGAGATGGGCAGAAGCCAAGAGAGATTTTCAAGTGGTTCCATAAATCCTCAGAGAGCAGATAAAATTTGTAACGAGAAAAAAAGCTATTGTCATAGAACTGTTGCATAGAGAGTGGAAAGGGGTGCCAGGCAGAGGCACAATCTCTTGAAGAATCTGGACCTGATGCCATGTTACGGGTCTCTGAAGTCAGATTATGCCTGGCACACTTGGGATTCTCTAAATGACCCCCGGAACACACCAAAGACTGCTTGTGACTCTCTGAAGGTACCATTTGGTAAAAAGTAATACTGGCCCCAAGTGCACATCTTCAAGATGTGATGTTGTAGAATATTAGTTGAAGATGTGTTACATTCATTTTTGCTGTGGAACATTTGTTAAATGATGCAAAGATGTGTTGCATTCTTAATGATACATTTGTTTAACTCTGTGAAGCTGTGTTGCTTTGCCTGTCTAAAATACCTGATGGTCTAATAGAGAGCTGAGCGGCCAATAGCCAAACAGGAGAAAGAATTGGCAGGGCTGACAGGCAGGAAGAATAAATAGAAGGAGAAATCTAGGAAGAGAGGATTGAGGGTTGAGAAATGAGAAAAGGAGACGGAGAGAGGATGTCAGAGGATGTGACACAACAAGTCACAGAGTAAGAAATAAAAGTATATAGAATAGAGAAAGGGAAAAGCCCAGAGGCAAAAGATAGACTGGGTAATTTCAAAAAGTTGACTAGGAATAAGCCAAGCTAAAGCCGGCTAAGGCCAGGCATTCATAAGAAAGAATAAGCCTCCGTGCGATTTATTTGGGAGCTTGATGGCAGCTCGCTGAAGAGCAAAGAACAAAGAATTACAAATAAAATCAACCAACAGAAACGAGACTGTGTGAGACTGAAAATCAGTTGAAAGGTGGGAGAATGATCCTGTTACCCAGCTTCCTCACAGACCCACCTGCTGTAGTAAGTGTGGTATCGTCTCACGGAGGGCACCTTGGCTCTACTGCCTGTGGAAACTGCCTGTGGAACGTCTTGTTATCTTCCTGTCTCCAAATCATTTCCCTACATTCATTCTCATCTCTCTCCTTCTGATCACCTCCCAGACAAGCTATAAGAACCCAAACCTTGCCTAGGGTGGTTTGTGATTTGCAGAAAATTCAACCTAAGACAAGGCATTTCGCTGACTCAAGACAGATGAGAACATGGAGGAGTTGGGTCTGGAGAGCTGATGGGTTCTCAGGATGCCTTCGCATCAAACATGGATCTGTAGGAGTCAGATGCCTCGGGAAGGATGCTGGTCTTTCTTTCTGCCTCTTGTAACTAGTGAAGATTTGGAAGGGTCTGAGATGGAGATGACAGAGGAAGAGAAAATTGCAGAAGAATTTAAGAAATCCAGTAAGAATATGATGGCTGATATGTTCATGGGATAGATTCAAATGGAAACTCCTGGCAGAGAAAAGAAGCACATGAAAACAATTGGGCTAGTAGCCTTACTTCAGACCTCCAGAATATTCCCCAGAGAACAGCTGAGGAACCTGAGTCTGGTCCTTTTGGACAGAACATCTGTGACAGCTCACTCTTTCTTACTTCCCTTACTCCTAACCACCAATTTCCCTGACTCTACAGAAAGCAAGGCCTTGCCAGGAATTCCTTCCAGGAATAGAAGGTCAATTTTAAAACCCATTTTTCCCTTTGGGTAGTTTTCACTTGTGGGTGTGTTGAAAAGAATGTGTATCTATCTCTTCCTTGTCTCTTGTTTTACAAAGGTAAGTATTTTGTATAATGATTTCCTATTATTTATATTCCAAATAAAATTTTTGAGAGGGTAAGCACACATCCCTGTTCATAATTATGCCAGGATATTAAGGAAACATGGGAACAGTCTTAGGCAAGCTAAGATGTGTAGATGGACTGATTACATGGTTAGTGGTGAAAGATATGGCCTGCCTCATGTCTTTCTACATATATGTGGATGAAAACATGAGACAGAAAGGGAGAGAGAGAGAGAAAAAATAAGGAGAAAATCAAAGAGATGAGAGAGTGAAAAGGAGGAAGGAAGGGAGGAAAGGAGAAAGGGAGGGAGAGAGGAAGTGATAGAACACATCACACAGTAATTTACCTTGAAGATTTTTTTGTGACACACCGATACCTGGGAGGGTTTATTCTTTTCTCTGCTTGTCCCTTTCATGTACATGTGGTTTATATTTTATCTTACCGGCTTTTAGCACTAGCCTGTAACTCAGGGCCTATGTACACTAGACATTAAATGATGTTTAAATACTCACGGGGGCAGGTTTTTCTTTTCAAATACTCTTGAAACTTGCATTTCCCAATCACTCCAGTAAGCAAAGACTATTTCTGTCCTAGTCACTTTTCTGTTGGTATGAGAAGATACCACAACCAATGCAACTTATAAAGGAAAATGTTTACTTGGGATTTGTAATTTCAGAGAGTCAGAGTTTATAATAATCATGGCAGAAAGCATGACAGTCACTGGGCAGGCATGGTGCTTGCTGGATCAATAGCCGAGAGCTTACATCTTGAGACACAACCACAATGCAGGAAGGGCACATTGGAGTGGCCTGGGCTTATGGAACCTCAAAGCCTACCACCTGTAACATACTTCCTCCAATAAGGTCACACCTCCTAACTCTTTTCATACAGTTCCACTGTGTGGGGACCAAGTATTCAGATATATGACCCTATGGTGGCCATTATCACTCTAAACCACCACAATTCTCTTCACTGAGCATTCCATGCTGTTTGTTATTTTAATAATATAATTAAAATTTTATTGAATATCTTTTTATATGTTAGTTTAGGGCTAGAAACTTGATCCCTTCTATTCTGCATTATACTGACTCAATTGAAATTCCTTAGAATTTTATGCTAAAATATATAGGCTTTCTTCTGTAAAACAGGCTAATTCTAAGGTCATCTCTATATGATTATTATTAAAATTAAATGACACATTCTGTGCAAAGTATCTAGCCAGTGATGAGTGTTCACTTCGTGTTAGTTGTCTTTCTGGTCTTCTCTAAGGCAGAGGTTAGACCACTTTATTCGTGCACAAAAATGAGATATTCTGTTAAGTGATTTAAAACCCCATTGCCCACACTTGGTGTAATGGTCCATCACTTGTAGTGGGTCCATGGTGATCACTGGTATCTGATCTCAAGGACAGGCTCCTCGAGCCACCAATGTCAATAGCTGAAGCAATACTCTTGACATTAGGTTGTCTTTACATCTTCTTGTGAACGCATGATGGTTCTAATGAGTTGGGCAGGAAAAATATCCCACATTTAACCTTACACCTTGTTTAAAAGATCTTCCACTGGTTTCATAGAGATGTGAACTCTATTTGTCAGTGTTCTTACATTCTGAATCTGGCATATATAAAACAGGCTAGTGTTTTGGACATCCCCAGCAGGTGGTACTGTTTTAGTATTCTCTGGAACCTTTGTGAAGTGGGCTCTTGGTGTAGGAGATCCTTCTGTATTTGTGTTGCTTTCATTGGTTAAATAAAGAAACTGCCTTGGCCTTTTGATAGGGCAGTACCTAGATAGGCGGAAAGACAGAACTGAATGCTGGGAGGAGGACAGAGAGCTGCCATGAAGCTGCCAGGTCAGACACGCTGAATCTTTCCCAGTAAGCCATGACCTCGTGGTAACAAACAAACTAATAGAGATGGATTAAACCAAGATGTAAGAGCTAGTCAATAGCTAATGACCAGGCAGTAGTTTAATACAATTTCTGTGTTGCTATTTTGGGTATAAGCTAGCGGGACAGAACAAAGAGGGCCCACACTCCTTACTACAGGCTCTAACTCTCTGAAGTAGGTCTCTGGGGGCAGGCCTTTGAGGTTGCATCTGCCTTCTGGTCTTTGCTGTGACCTTTCTGCATCTTAGTTTATCGTGATGTTAACAGCTTTCTGCCACACGGTCCTGCTACCTCAAACTTAGCTGCTCCACCACTGAAGCACAGACAGCACCTAGCTATAGGCCAAAATAAATCTTTCCTTTCTTAAATCTGCTCTGCCAGGTGTTACAGCGAAAGTAGTGCAGACGTCGCTAATCCAGAGAATTGCTGTAGAAAACGAATCGTTGGGACTAAACCTGACCACATGATTCTTAGGACTTTGGAATGTGTTTTTGGGAGGAAGAATATGGAGGCGCAGGTTAGAGACAGCCTAGAATGAGTTGCTTGGAGGCTAATGGGATGCTGAGAAGGCCCAAGTGCTGGCCGAAATTCTGACAGCAAATGTTCATGAGGTTTCACATGGGGATGAGAGCTGCTCTGGGAACCAGGTAAGAGGTCATTCTTAGTGTTTTGACTGTGTTCTGAAAATCCAAGTAGACAGAATTGAAAAGTTCTGGACTAGTTACTTTTGTGGAAGAAATAGCAAAACTAACGTAGCATTCAGGTTTTGGCATAGTTATTGACGGTGGCATTTAGTCAGGTTTACAGTGACGATAAGGAGATTAAAAGAGAGCAGATCTTTAAGAAGTGCAGCTTGGTCAGAAAAAGAACATATTCAAAGTTAGCGTATAAGAGGCAATGATTCTTACAGAGATGAACTCTTCACGGGCTGTCACTGAGGCTGAGTGGACCTTTGGTAAGCTGCCTTTGAGTCACTCATGCTGCTGCAAGCCCACCCTCATCTATGCTCTTAGACGCAGCCCCAATAACCTAATGGGTTCACTAAGCTGGGGTTCTTGGTCTGTTATCAGTGGCCTTATGTAAAATAAATAGATATTTATTCATGTCTCCTCAGAGAAAATCCCACAACAACAAAGTAACTAATAGGCATATGTGGTTTTTAAGCATATAAATTGTACTTATTTCGGCTGAATAATTGCACTTTAATTGCATTTTATTTCTATTTAATTAGCTGAAATAGTTTTAGATAACTAATTGCTGCCATTTTTGATAGACAATTAGACCATTTTTTAACTACTGGTTTCACCTGCAGTGTTGAATTTTAAGCAGTTAAAATTATTTCTTTGCAGCCATTGCAATCCCATGTCTAGATGACCATTGAGAGAATTTACTGACACTGTAAGATACGCTGGGACTTTGGCTTGAATCCAACTCTAACTTTGTGATGCTTTCTCTTCTGCTTCTCCAGCTTCTACTTAGAAGCATATTGCTAAGCCTTTGGCTCCTGAAGATGTCTGGGACAAAGCCAAGGCATCCTCTCTTATCCATGTTCTATTCTGAGTTTATATTCTCTCTGCCTGCGGATTTAGAAATCTCTCTTGTACTAGTGACTCTCATTTCTGGCACACCACTCTTTAAAACTTGAAATACAACATGCTGGAAATTGCGCACGTGGCTCCTTTTGTAATTCTCATCCCCTCCTGCAGTTTCCCCATTATCAAATGGCACCAACCTTGTAAGTACGCCAGAAATCCAGGAGCAAGTTTTGACACCTCTGCTTCCATCCATGAATTCCCATGTCTGGGCCATCTCCTAGCGTAATTGATTAAACTTGGAAACTGTCACTTCAATTTGTTCACTAAATTTTATATCATTTTATACTAACTCACTCTATAATCAATTCCCACCTGAAACTTTTGCCAGAAGTTTCTGTGTGATCACACAGATGTATATGAACAGGATTTTATAATGCACCATGCTCCCATCAGTCAATAACTATTTTAGTGTTTCTAGAATTAAGGGCTCAGTTTCCCAGCTTTATCTTCCAGGTACCATGTAAAAGACAGGTTGATCTGGGGTTTCATTCAGAACCACGCTTGAGTTCTTAAAGTTTTTTTTTTTCCCTTAAAGATAACCGCCCTGATTTCCGCAGACTCCAGGTGGAGTGTCACACACATTTCCGATCAAGCAGCACTGTTCTTTCTGAGCACTTATCACAACTGTAATCAATTGTCCTTAATATATTGTCTCATGGTTGAAAATAACCAAATACATGCATGCCAAGTGCCCAGGACATCACGCTGATTTCGTGCTTAAGGAGAGTCGATTGTACATTCTTGTCTGAAGTTCGTGAGCTCACTTGCCTTTCTGCAATCCCAGGGTTAGGAAATTGACGGGGAAACCAGGGTTAGGAAATTGATGAGGAAATGTGGAGGTAACTGGTCATTTCCTTGTTATCTCAGTTCTCAAAACAGCGAGTTTCTCTGCGAATAAAAAGATAAATGACTGGAAGGGTGACAACTTGAAAGAGGGCTCTGTTGCAAACCTTTCATGTCGCTATTGCAGCTGCAGAGTGTCCTGCTGTCCTGTAGCATTTTACTATGATCCTAATGATTCATTTACTATGTTTAAGTACTTCTTCCAGAATTCCCTTTACAGATACCATAATTAACCTATTGATAACACTCTCATTATTATTTTGTAGAAGAATACTCCTCCAGGTATTTTTGCTAGACTCTCACCGATGCCATTAGCAGTCCCTGGTTTATGATCTTCAGAGAGTTGTCAATCCTTCAGAATAATGTTTAGGCCCAGCTGCCTTTATGTGACAAGAAACCATACGCCAGCTGCAGTACTCAAAAGTGGCACCTTTTCTACTTCTTTGCCTTATTTCCAAGCACAGACTCAACAGCGTCCACACAGGAAGGAATAATGTGTGCTTCCACTTTTCTATGACTTTCCTTCCCTTTGCCTATTAATTGCTCAACTGACCTTGTAACTAGACTTCCCTTTGAACTGGTACTTTCTTATTTCATACTTGCAAATGTTTTCAAATGTTCCAATATTTTTCCTCCTAGGTGAAGTAGACTCTTTTGGTAGTGCTTGCTTATATATTTTGCTTGGCTACCATAACTTAATTTGATAACTTTTTCTAGGAACAAAAGTGATAAAGATTGATAATGAGAAGGGATTCCAGAGTATGCTGATACCAACTTGAGACAATTGTCATTGGGGTGTTTGCTTAATGATATTACTTATTAGTAGAAAGAGGTTAATATGTTTATGTCAAAAACCCTTGACTTTATAAGTTGATAATAAATATTTTCACAAAGTAAGGCCACTAATGCAAATTAGATAAAGGAGTTGATTTAAAAAAATTTAATGACACATTCTTCTCAATACTTTAAAGAAGTTAAATGATTTGAATGTTCAACAGGCAGGAGTCGTATGTGGTGGTACATGCCTGGAGTCCCAGCATAAAGGGCACAGAAGAACGGCTCTGAGATCCAGACTAGCCGAGGTTACCTGGGAAAGGCCCTGTCTCAAAAACTAACAAAACCAAAACCAAAAAATGAAAATAAAGCAAGTACCCCAACATAAAAACCACCCAAATAAATGTAGTAAATACCAAGGAAATTATTGCAGCATGTTGATTTATTATGTTTAATAACTAAATTGTCAAAATGTCAAGAAATATTTAAGCCCCTCTCTGATCAAGGGCTTCAGATGAATTTTTTTTTTGGTTGATATTTTGAGGCAGGATTTCTCAGTAGCTATGGAACCAGTCCTGGAACTGGCTCTATTGAGCAGGGTAGCCTTGAACTCACAGAGATCCTCCTGCCTCTGCCTCCTAAGTGCACCCATACTGCCTGGCTATTTTCATTTTCTAAGTTTATATAAACCTCTGGTTTTCTTTTATCAATTAATCTCAGCAACAATGAATATAAACATTTCAAGAACACTTTTATTTTCTCAGAAAGATTTTGGTGTATTATTTTGTATCAGTTATTAAACCTTGACTTTCAGCAATAAGCAACAATTAAGAAATTGAATAAAATAATTTATTAATTATTAATTAATAATCTTAAAATTTAGGAACAATTAGGGACAGATGATTATAATAGCAATGATGAAAATAATACTTATTTGGAACTCTGTTAACAGGAAAAAACATTATAAGACTGAACCATATCTAACTCACAGGTCTAAGGTTTGTAAGTGCGTATGGAATGAACCCCACTAAAGTTACCTCAAGTTCAGATGAATTTTGTGGTTAAACAAGAATATATTAATATGGCAGAGAATGCATTAAAATGTTCTTTGGAAGTAGGCATCAGTTATTAATATGATGTCCTCTGTCTTAATCATTTGCTGTTGCCATAATAACGTGCCTAAGGCTAGTTAGGTTATAACAAGTAGAAATTTATTTAGACCTGTGATTATCTGACTGAGTAGTTCAAGAGCGGGCATTCATACCTGGAATTCTAGTCAACGTTCTGTGCCGCTTCAACTCATGGTGGAAAGCAGAAGCCCCAAACACATGTGTGCAGGGGACCCACTACACAGGGCAAGTCTGAGAGCTTACTACCACCAGACATTCATCCCCTCAATGGGCTGAACCTTCAAAACCCAAATAATTCTTCCGAAGGCCCCACCACCTGTCAGCAATGTCACACTATAGCCTAACATTCCAACATCAAACTTTGAAGGACCACATTCAAGTCCTGGTAGACGCTCCATAATAATGATGAAATTCAAGGATCTGATAGTTTCTATGGCCATTGTAGTTTTAACTGTTGTGAATAGCTGAATTACTCTTTGTTCCAGTATGTTTCTGCATGAAAATATCCTCAGATCAGTGCCTTTGAGCACACCTTGTCATCCCAGGGGCATCTTCCCCTTCTGCTCAGAGCTGCCTCTAAGACCTGGATGGAGCCCAAGGATAAAGAATGCTGCTCTTGGCCTTAGGTCTTGTCCCTCTTACCTTGATCATTTTGCTTCATCACCTCTGTAAACCTTTAGGACAAGACCCCTAATTTCTCACATACTCTAAATGTATTAGATGATATAGTGTATGCTGTGTCCTCTGAGAGTTTGATAAATATTTCTTTCTAGAAGTTCTTCCCATTCAGCCTGCACACTGAGCAGACTCTTGCTGTGCCTCCTGTTTGCACATATTGTCAACAGAAATTCTGGCAACAGTTTTGGATGTCTGCCTCTCTAACTGGGAGTCATGGTCTCCGAGCACTTGGGTATCTCAGGGGAACACGGAGGAGGGCTACAAGCAAGGTATCCCAGCTTCATTAACATTACCCTGCAAATAGCTCCATGAATGACCCGGGCTTTAGGAATTTTGTGTGGGGTACTTTGCATCATCTCTATGTATCAGTTTCTCTGTAAAGAAGCCTTTAGCATCACCGGCATCCTATGACATTGGAGGAGCTCTGCGTTGAGTGCTAGGGTCTTCATAGAGCTGTCCAAAATAAGCACCCATTCCCAGTGGTCAAAGACCGGGGAAGGACTTTGTCATTTCATTAATTCTGTGTTCCCTTGTGAGTTTCTGAAGTTTGCACTGATCCTGACGACAGAATGAAGAAGCAAAATCATGATCAAAACACAGAGCAATCTTTAACGATAAAACCTTTACTTTAGGGTATTATTACAGACATAGGCAATTGAAGGAAACGATGCAGAGAAACCCTGTGTATTATCTATGCACTATCGACCATGTACTGAGTTTCTCCCAGTAGTAGAGTAGCATGCTCTAGCTTTAAAATGCAACACCTGGAATAGCCACACCAATAATGTAAGGGGTATAATAATCTCACCATCATAGGATCCTACTTACCTCTTACAACATTGCCCCTACCCATTTCCTTCCATCCTCCATCCTGACTCTTAGGCACAATAGTTCCCTTTCCAGCTCCACATTTCAGGAGTGTAAGAAGATGGACTCGTATATTACATTACACACCCTCTGGTGTCGTCTTTTCTTCTTTCTGCATCCTGCCAAGACATGGTGTATATTAGTTTATTTTACTGCCAAGTATTAGTGTGTCAGATATATATGTCATGATTTGTTTAACCGTTCACCCGCTAAAGGATATCTGTGTTGTTCCCGGTTTTAGCATAATAAATTGACCACGAAACTATCCAATCAACTGGCTATGCATAGGTTTCTTTATGAACCGAGGTTTTCATTTCTCTGTAATAAATGCCAAGAATGTAGTACCCAGGTTGCAATGTAGCTTCATGCTTAGTGTTGTAAGAAACAGTCCAGAAGATTGTCAGAGAGACTGCATCGTGTATAGTGCACCAGCAGTCTACAGGATTGTAGTCTACCACCTCCTCTCCAGCATTTAGTATTGTCACTGATTTCTTTTTCTCTAACACTACCCAGTGGTACCTCATTGTAGCTTTAGCTTGCATTTCTCTGGTGGCAAATGATGCTAAAAGCTTTTCAAAGTAGTCTTTTACAGAAGAAATATCTGCACTATATACGTAACTTTATATATGTTACATATATAAAACAACATATATAAAGTTATTTTATATTTTATGTGGATGGGTGTTTTGCTTGCATTTATGCTGGTGTACTACATGTGTGCCTAGTATCTGCAGAGGCCGGAAGATGGCACTGAATCTCCTTAATTAGAATTATAGGTGGTTGTGTGTCACCATTTGAGTGCTGGGAATCAGGCATAGATCCTCTGGAAGAGCAGCCAGTGCCCTTCACACTAAGCCATTTCTCCAGCCGCCTGCATTGGCTACTTTTTAAAGTTGTGACCAAAATACGTAACAGGTGAAAGAAGGGGGGATTTATTTGGTTCATTGTTTCTGATGATTGAGTGTGGAGTTTCTCATCTTCATGTACTTCAGCAAGGCACCATGGGAGTGAGAGCCCATGGAGTGGGCATTCTTCTCCACTTGAATGCTAGGAAACAGAAAGACAGGGAAATTCCAGAGACAATATAACTCCAGGATATGCATCTATTGGCCGTTTCTTCCTAAGCCCCATCTCCTAAAGTTTCAAGAACATTCCAAAATAGTTCTTCCAGCTCTCTAGTTAAAACCCCAGGACATGATCTGAAGGGGACTTTATTACATGCCCAGTCCATAAGAGCATAATTTAAGGGCTGGGAGTACTGTATAGTGTTCCACTTCAATCATTGAGCCCCAAATTAATTTATAACTGGAGAGAGAGGGGGGATGAGTAATAAGAGAGAATAATATTTCATCTTGAACTTGGGACTCCTGAAATATGTTCTATGATGTTTGAACAGATGAGGGGTAACTTGCTTGTTCTGAGCTGGGTAGTGCAACATAGAGGTTTGATATGTTTTTATGAATGTGGGAAGGAATGCAGCAGTGCCCCCAGGAGTCATCTAGTTCTCTGGTATCTGCTGAAAACTCAATTGCTGGAGAATTTTACATAGACAGATATAAAACTATACATTCATGCATAATTATTTGTGGTCTAATTGTGTTTTGTGAACAATAGCTACACATGTAATGGTAGACTCATAATATAATAATGAATGTGAAAAGATTCCTCTAGCCCGTAGAATTTCACCCTTCTTTATCTATGTTTAGACATGTTCAGATCTATTAATACTTACCATAATATTGTAACTGCCTATAGTAGCATACTATGCAGATTCATAGCTTAGGCAGACACACAGAGAGAAGAAAAGGAAAGGAAAGGAAAGAAGAAAGAAAAAATTACCAAGAATGAGTCTCTTTGGTTTCTTGTTTGCATGTGCAAGTATGTGTGTTCTTTCACATCAGGGCATAGATTAAGAAATTAGTCTCTGATTTTGGTGGGCATGTTTTTAATGACCATTAATAGAGAAAAAATTCCGTACCAGATAACCTAACAGAATACACAGGGAAGCACAAAATATACTTCTCTGGCATTCTTCCTCCAAATGGACAAGCATAATCAGACCTTATCAATAAGATACAAATCAATTGAAAAGAAGAGGCCAGTCATAATTTTCAAAGAAAAACCTCCAAATTAAAGAGAACTAAGAAAGGGTACTTAGAATAAAGTCTGGAAAGACGAAGTCTGAAAAGATGACAAACACCTGCCATGTGTAACGGAGACATTGGGCTTCAGAGACTCTGCTGTGCTGCTGACAGTCAAAGAAAACATGGAAGACAAAGTAATTAAACCTTAAATTTCCAGATTTTCATCATTTTCCTTTGGATTAATGATTCACTCAGAGGCATAGTTCTTAGAAAATAATTGATGAATTATTCAGAACAAAATTATGCAATGTCCCCTTAAAGATTTAAGCATCAAAAAGGTGTGTGTGTGTGTGTGTGTGTGTGTGTAAATAATATAAATAATAATAGGCAAATTAAACAGCATGCAAATAACAGGTACATGTATATGAAGGACTTATGGTTCTCATGATTTTTCTCCAATTTTGAATTTATTTGATATTAAAAGTTTGTCTTTTAAGAAACATGCAACAAAAGCAATTTAATGTGCCTTACACATCTCATGATGAAGCAGCAGAATAACAGCAGGTGCTGGCAGATGTCACTGGCACCTGTGCAGTTGAATACACAGAAGCCTGGGTGAAATAATGAACTCTGGAAGATTTGGGGGCACAGGCTCTAAAGACATTTGTTGATGGGACCCCAGAAGCTTGAGTACCTACCAGGCTCATGTGTGGGATGGAGACAGTGGATGCCAGGGTTCTAATTATTTGGGTAGGGAGATTTTGTGTGAATGGAAAGAGATGGAATAAACTAGGAAATGTTGGGGCAGGATTTATATGCTATCTGGATTTATTTTGACAGCTAAAAGATGCTATGTTTTGACATTGCCAAGAAACCTACCCTTTCCCTTTTAATATAGAAAAGGCCAGCAAGGCAATAGCCACCTACAATGTGTAATGCCACCTGTGCTTAGGTGTGCACAGCTCAGATGGATAAAAGGAATTAAGAAGTGTACTTAGACCATATCCCCTCCAAAGTCTCTGGCAGAAGCCTCTTGCTCTACCAGAGGCCACACTGGCACCCAGTGCCCGAGGTAGACTTACCCCTGCCTGCAGATCACCAACACTCCCTCAGAGCCCGCCCAATTTTTCTTCAAGAGCTCCCCTCCTTCTAGTCACCATATGCTGACCCATAACTCCAGCAGAAGCCCCCTCTTTACCGCAGACCATGCACATACCCAGAATCCCAGAGGCCACACAGGCCACCAGAATCCCGTGAAGGCACCTTGCTAGATCAAAGAACATGCCAGCCAACAGAACCACAGCCCACTCAGGCCTTAAGACCAGAGAGGAAACAGAAACCAAGGGAAAAAAACACCCACCCAACAAAGATAAACTCAGAAATCAGCACCTAAACCTACAATTACCCAACCCCAGATGCCTAGACACTAGCATAATAACACAATCAACAGGAGCCAGGGCAGCATATTACCACTAGAGACCAGCTATCTTACTCAGCAAGCCCTGAATATTCCAACAAAGCGGAAGCACAAGAAAATGACCTTAGAGCCAAGTTGATAAAAATGATAGAAGTTCTTAAAGTAGAAATGAATAAACCCTTCAAAGAAATAGAGGAAAAGATAAACAAAAATTGGAGGAAATGGATAAATCCCTTAAAGACCGTCAAGAACAAACAAACAAACAAAAAACCATAAAGGTAATGAATAAAACTACTCAAGACCTGAAGACAGAAATAGAAGCAATAAATAAAACACAAAGTGAGAGAATTCTGGAGAAAGAAAATCTAGGAAAGTGAATAGGAACTAAAGATGTAAGTATTACCAATAGAATACAAGAGATGGAAGAGAGAATCTCAGAATAAGAGGCACGATAGAAGAAATGGATATATTAGTCAATAATAATAAATTCCTGACAAAAAGCATCCAGTAAATCTTGAATACTATGAGAAGATCAAATATAAGAATAATAAGAAAAGAAGGAGAATAATCCCAGCTCAAAGACTCACAAAATATTTTCAAGAAAGTCTTAGAAGAAAATGTTCTTAACCTAAAGAAAGAGATGCCTATAAAGATACAAGAAGCTTACAGAACAAATAGATTGGACCATAAAAGAAAATGCCCTAACCATATAATATTCAAAACACTAGACACTCAAAACAAAGAAAGAATATTAAAAACTACAATGGAAGAAAGGCCAAATAACATAGAAATAATGTATTAGAATTAGACCTGAATTCTCAACTGAGACTTTAAAAGCCAGAACACCTGGACAGATGTCCTTCAGACTCTAAAAGACCACAGCCAAGACTACTCTATCCAGCAGAACTTTCAATTGCCATACATAAAGAAAGCAAGATATTCTATGATAAAAGCAAATCTAAACAATATCTATCCACAATTCCAGCCCTACAAAAGATATAAGAAGGAAAACTCCAACCCAAGGAGGTTAAGTACATCTATGAAAACAGAAGAAATAAATAATCTCACACTATAAAACCAAAATAAGGGAGGAACGCACACACAGACAAAAACAGACAAAGAGACAGACACATAGACACATACACACCACCACCACCACCACCATAATGGGAATTAGCAATCATTGGTCATTGATAGCCCGCAATATCAATGGACTCAGTTCCCCAATAAAAGGACACAGACTAATTGAATGGATGTGAAAAGAGGATTCATCCTTCTGATGCATACAAGAAACACACCTCAACATCAAAGACAGACATTACCTCAAAGTAAAGGACTGGAAAAAGGTTTTCTAAACAAATTGACCCCCCAAAAAGTTGGTATAGCCTTTCTAGTATCTAACAAAACATATTTCAAATCAAATTTAATCAAAAGAGATTGGGAAGGACACTCTGTACTCATCATAGGAAAGATCCACCAAATGCAAGGGTACCCACATTTGTAAAGGAAACACAACTAAAACTTCAGTAGTGTTTTACTAGTTCATACATGATCCCTCACTCATGGATAGTGGGAGACGTCAACACCCCACTCTTACCAATGAACAGGCCATCCAGACAAAGTCGAGAAATACTGGAGCCAAGGGATGGTATGAATCAATGGACCAGATATCTACAGAACATTTCACCCAAACACAAAAGAATCTCAGCACCTTGCTGAATATTCTCGAAAACTGATCTCATACATACCCAGTCACACAGTAAGTCTCAACAGATACAAGAAAATTGAAATAACCCTTTGATTCTATCAGACTACCATTGATTAAAACTAGATTTCAGTAGCAACAGAAAGCCTACACACTTATGGAAACTGAAAAACTCTATTCTAGATGACAGCTGGGTCAAGACAGAAGAAAGAAATTTAAGACATCCTAAAATTCAATGAAAATGTATGTACAACATACTCAAACTTATGGGACAGAATGAAAGTGATGATAAGAGGAAAATTCATAGCACTGAATGCTTGCATAAAGAAATTGAAGATATCTCATACTACAAACTTTACCGCACACCAAATTTCACCAACTCCACATCTGACAGAGGGATAATATACAAAATATATAAAGAGATTAAGAAATTGAATATGAACAAACTAAATAATCCAATTAAAAATAGGGGTATGGAACTAAACAAAGACTTTTCAGCATAAAACTCTCAAATGGCTGAGAGACACTTAAAGAAATGTTCACCATCCTTAACCATCAGGGACATGCAAATCAACTACTTTGAGATTCCATATTACACTTGTCAGAATGACTAAGATAAAAAAAGATACAAGTGACAGCTCATGCTGGAGAGGATGTAGAGCAAGGGGAACACTGCTCAATTGCTGGTGGGAGTGCAAACTGGTATAAACACCGTGGTAATCAATATTGTAGTTTCTTAGAGAAATGGCAATCAATCTAACTTAAGACCCCACTATACCACTTTTGGATACATACTGAAATGATGCTCAATCATACCACAAAAACAATTGCTCAACCATATTCATTTCAGCCTTATATACAATAAGAATTATTCCAGAAACTAAAACAACCAAAGAATGGATAAAGAAAGTGTGCTATATTTACATAATGGAGTATTACTCAGCCATTAAAAATAACGGTGTCATGGAATTCAAAGGCAAATGAATGGAAATAAAAGAAAAAAATCATCTTGAATGAGGTAACCCAGACCCAGAAAGGCAAACATGTTATTTACTCACTTATAACTGCATGCTTCAAGCCGCAGACCCAGACAGGCTAACTAACAAGGAGGACTCAAGAGGAGACCCAAGGATCTCCTGAGAAGGGGAAATAGAAGAGATTTCTCAGATGGACTGGGGGCAGGTGGGGTTGGGAGAAGGAGGAATCAGGTGTAGGGGAGGAGATAGAGGGAGAGAGTACTAGGAAAGATGACTGGAATTAGGGGCATTTGCGGGGTGATATAGAAACCTAGTGTAGTAAATACTCCCTGGAATCTATTAGTAACTCTAGTGAAGCTTCCTAGTAATGTGGGACACTGAGCCTGAACTGGCCATCTTCTACAATGAAGCAAGGCTCCAAGCAGTGTGACTAGGACATCAACTCAGTTACAACAATTTCAACCTACAACCTGTCCTACCTGCAGGGTGTGCTGGGGCAATGGTAGTGCAGAGTGGCCAACCCATGACTGGTCCAGCAACCAGAGGCAGGACAGCCCAGAGACCCAGAATAGAATCATGCATAACTGGCAAAGAAAAAAATTAATGCTACGATTCCTAATGATATTCTTCTATGCTTATAGACTGGGGCCTAGTCCAGTAGTCATCAGAGGGCCATCATCCAGCAACTGACAGGAGCAGATGCAGAGACCAACAGCCAAGCACTAGGTGGAGCCAAGGGAACCCCACGGAAGTGGGGGGAGGAAAGAAGGATTATAGGAGCCAGAAGGGTTGATTATACTATGAGAACACATATTATTATATTATACTATGAGTCCCACAGAATCAACTCATCAGGGCTCAAAATTACTCACAGAGATTGAAGCAACAAACACTGATCCTGTATGCATCTGAGATAGGTCCTCTGCATATATCTTATGTTTCTGTAGCTTGCTTTTCTTTTGGGACTCCCAACAATGGAAGTGACAAGGGTTATCTCTGAGCTTTTGCCTGCACTTGGGACCCTTTTTCTTTTACTAGGTTGCCTCTTCCATCCTTGATATGAGGGTTTTTACCCAGTCTTATTGCATCTTGTTAGGCCATGTTCTATAGTTATCCCTGGAGACCTACTTTTTTGGTTTCAAGGGAAAAGAGAGATGGGGGTGCAGGAGGGACTTAGAGGAATAGAAGGAGGGGAAATTGCAGTTGGGATGTAATGCATGAGAGAAGAATAAAAGGTAAAATAAAAGAAGTGTGCTTAAGGCAGAAATTATCAAAGAGTGTTTCTAACCAGTTGAGAGAGAAGGAAGAGATTTTGAAGTTAGGTGGTGAGTTGACCATTTAAAATACAACTTGAAATGAGTTAGTAAAATCGAATGGAAGAGAAGAGATATAATCTTAATTAAGACAAGACATTTTTAGGGGCCGGATCTTTGTGGTAGTTTAAATGTAATTGGTCCTCATAATCTCATAGGACACAGCACTATTAGGAAGTGTGACTTTGTTAGAGTGGGTTTGGTCTTGTTGGAGGAAGTGTGTCACTCTGGGGGTGGGCTTTGAAGTTTCCTATGCTCAGGTTACTGGCCAATGTCTCAGTCAACTTCCTGTTGCCTGCAAGATGTAGGACTCTCAGCTACTTCTCCATCACCATGTCTGCCTGAATGCCACCATACTCCCTACCATGATGATAATAAACTTAACCTTTGAAACTGTAAACCACCATCTCATTTAAATGTTTTCCTTTATAAGAGTTGCCATAGTCATGGTGTCGCTTCACAGCAATAGATACCCTAATTAAGACAATCTTGTCCCCAGACCACCTTTCTTATGCTCTATCTAGCTACCTATCTACCCACCGACCTATAATCTATTTATCTATCTCTCTATCCATCCACCCACCCATCTGTCATCTATCTACCTATCTATCTATCTATCTATCTACTATCTATTTATCTATAAATCTCTTTATCCATCCATCCATTGATCCATTTATCTATCATCTATCTACTGTCTGTCTATCTATCTATCTGTCTATCTATCTATCTATCCATCCATCCATCCATTCATCTACCTATCTATCATCTGTCTCAGTTGCCGGGAGGGGAGCAGCAGCCTTTACCACAGGCCTCCACTACCATTCTTCTCCTATCCATAATGTCCAAAGGAATGAAGTCAGCTGACCTTGACCTGATGTCCGAAAAATACATGAGCCAAAATGGATCTTTTTTCCTGCACACTGGTTTTCTTGAGTCCTTTGTCACCTAATGGAGAGCAGCCTCACACAGGGTCTTTGTTGGATTTTGGTCATCTGTGTCTAACCATGGAAAGGATGAGACTTCGAGGCTGCAGAAGTCAGTGAGGACATTCTCAGAACTGCTGCGGACAGAACAGAGTAAATGGTGAGCGCGGTGGAGAATTGAGTGTCCCCTGTAGAAATCAGCATGGAGCGAGAACTTGTTCCCTGAAAACCAGGATGCTTATTACTATATGGCATGAAGTTAAGCTTGCAGATTTAACAGCTGTTGAGAGGAAACAGTTGTTGTGAAGACTGGTTTGTGGCTTCATCACAGCATACATTATAATGAGAGACAGAGAGAATAGTTTTTGGAGTCACCGCTTTTCTCCAGAGGCACGAAGTCCTTATCTCGTCTTCCCAGCTAGTTCAGAAGGTCTGTGATGTCCATCAACATCTCCATCTCAGAGGGAACTGGATTGCTCTGATGTGAGAGGCAAGAGTCTGATGTTGGCCTTAGGCCTCAAGTCCCCACCTGAGCTTGTCAAGGCTGCTCTGCAATCACCTCGCTCTTAGAAAGGTGCTCTCGTCCTGACCTACAGCCTAGTCCTCCTAAGAGGAAGGGAATCTGCTGCCACATTCCTTCCGACTTGTGCCAAATTGAATAATGTAATGAGCTCTCTGGAGATGGAGCCCTGAGACATGCAATGGCACTTTTGTTTGAGGCATACTATCAAGTCTCTAGCTGAGTATTGTATTCAGCATTCAGCTCCTGGTCAAGGCT
Organism: Myodes glareolus; assembly: GCF_982192425.1. Lineage (NCBI taxonomy): Eukaryota > Metazoa > Chordata > Mammalia > Rodentia > Cricetidae > Myodes > Myodes glareolus. The sequence continues at coordinate 44,553,120 of NC_142035.1, read as the reverse complement.
CACTAGCAGTGAGTTAAATGTAACTAGGAGCCCAGTTGCATAGGCCAGTCAAAGGCGAGTAGATGCACAGGAGCTTGGCTCTCGGTTAGTGGCATCTCCAGGAGACCGTCATTGATTTTTCACGTGACAGGCAGACACCCTTGTAAGCCACATTGCTGCGAATGCTTCATCTCTTCTCTGTGTGTCAATTGGAAAAGGCTGCTGTTAGCTCTGTCTGACCTCTGGGTCGAATTCAGCATCTCTTTCTTGTTCTTCCCCAGAAGGTCCTTTGCGCCTCTCCTCTTTCATCTGGCGTCTCCACCCAACTAGCCAAGGGAAGTGAGGTAACAATAACGTGCTGCATTTTACCTGGCCCACCCAGAGAAAAATCTATTTCGAGGCAAATGCGGAAAACCCAAACCTTGTGGAATGCAGCGGGCCCTTTAATCTAGCGCCCTCTGTGCCCTACACAGCCTAATGTTTAATTTGAAAAACAACCTGAAAATAGCAGGAAAGGAAACGTGGAATTTGCATAGCTATATATATGTTTAAGATAGTCGTTTTGGAAAACACTGTGTTGGAGAACTGGCCCTTTACTTGACGCTGCCCGAATTTTATGAACTCTGAGATAAGGCGTGTAATTTTGAGTTGAGTGATGGTTGCCTTTCCGCGCTGCCGTCTTGGTATTAAGGAGGCAGATGTGCAACCCTGTCATTTCTGAAAACTCATTGGTGGTACTCAGAACCCTTTAGCAGAAAGTTGAAACAATCCTGGTGGCAGCAATTCTGTGCATTTCTAATACCCCCTCCTGGATCCACTTTGGAGACTCTGTAAAATCTTGCTTCCTCATCTTTAAAACAAACAAACAAACAAACAAAAAACCAAAAAACTCCCTCTTCCTCCCCTCTTTGCCATCGTCATGTATTTTTCCCCTTAAAAAGTTTTCCTTTTGTGTTTCCTGTTTCTGCAAAAGTTCCACTGAAATGGTACTTTTTGTAGGCAAGGCATCGGTTAAGCTTATTTTAACCCAGCTGCCTACAGAGGGATTACCGAATCCTTTGGAGGCTGAATGCCATTGCCAAAGCCCTAAGTTTCATAGCTAGAGAAGACTGCCAAATATCTTGGTCATTGCCAGCTTCCTGATTGTTCTGGGCTGAATGCAATTGTTCTTCCCAGGTTCATATGCTGGACACGTGGTCTCCAGCTGGTAGTGCAGTCTGGGAACCCGTGGCAACTTCAGGTGGTAGGAACTAGCTGCAAGATGAAGGTCACTGGTGGGGCAGGCCCTTGTAGGTGATATTTTTTTTTCCTGTCTCACTCTCTGCTTTCTGTCAACCATAAGGTGATCTCTTCTGCCACACAAAATGTTCCTCTCACCATGATGCTCTGCCCAGGATCCTGGGGTCAAATGATCAGGAACTAAGCCCCTAAATATGTAAGTAAAACAAATTTCTCCTCATTCATGTTATTTTCATCTGGTGTTTTGTTATATCAATGCAAAAGAACAGGCATCGTGTTTCTAGCCTATTTGCAACCTTTGAAAACATTTTACTGTGAGATGTAGGTTAAGCTCATTACTCAGTGAAAAATATTGTGTAGGTCCAGGAGCTGGGACAGAGAGCCTACCAAGCTCATGTGATAAAAACGATCAAGGAAGATTCAAAACAAGCGTGTTTGCATAGAGGAAAAAGTTTGCTCTTTTGTGGTCTCCAAAAGGGTCCACAGAGAGAAGCCAGGTGGGTTCATGAACTTAAGTGAAACAAACATTATTTATTATTCCATAAGCTTTAGCTAAAATGTAACATTTCTGTTTATTATAAACATGGTCAGCACCTCACAGACATACTAACATTTGTGTATTATAAAAAAGTTGTTGATTTTGAGAAATATAGACTCAACAGACCCTTGATGCTCATAACCATTTGGGAATTAGGCAAATACTAGGTCTACTGCTAGATTTCTCCATCTAAAGCATCAACATGAGTCCTGTAACACACCTAAACTGTTGTGATAATAATCTCATTCTATCTTGTATCTCTAATAATCTTATGTGTTTTATTTAAAATTATTATTCTAACACAAGGTTATGAAACCACTGTGGACAGACTAAATGATTCTTCCAGTGAGGTACTTGTGGTCCTTGATTTTCGAAGGCAGGGAGGGGTCTGGAAGAAACCAAGGGATGATGGAGTTCATGGGGCCTCATTGAGCTTCTGCTTCCTTCTTTTTGTCCTGTGTCCAGAGCTAAATGCCTAAATGGGCCCTGTGAAAGACAGGGAGAAAAGAAAGCTCAGATGAGAGGGGGCATCTAGACAGGCGCGGAAACAGAGCAGCTCACTGGAAGTTCATAGCAAAGGATGTTCTTCCCTCTTTTGCACATGTTTTTCTGGTGCCAACCCTTTAATATTTTCATTGCATTAGCCAAAACAATTAACTTCAGTCTAGTCTCACAAAACTACCTTGCAGACAGACTTGAAGAGCAGTTGGCTGAGCTGCTTTCTTGAATATACACACAAGTTCTTCTGGGTTATCTGGCTATAGTTAAAAATGTCAGCTAGGGGTGTAACTTGGTAACCTTTGCTCAAGCTAAATTTCTAGCCTCTTGTCTCTTAAGAAGCAAAATGAAGTTGTCTAGATTCTTGTTTCCCCAGAACACTCCCTGGTCAACCAGACTAGCTTAATAAATGAGTTCCACATCCCATGTAAGACCTTGTCTCAAACATTAAGGAATAGGCTCATTAAGGAAAACACCCAATGTCCATTTCTGGCTCCATATGTGAACATGTCCATAAACCTACACACAATAATACAAACAAAAGAAAGATTTCTCGTTTCTTTATTTGGTAACTGGTTTGTTGCAGTCTTTTTTTTTTTTTAACTGAAAATAAGATCATCCTGAATAATAGTTATTATGCACCTGTCGCTCAGGCTAGATCAGCCACTGTGCCCGTGAAGTCACTGTATTTCCTCAAGTCAGGATAGCGACTCTACAACCCACGTAATGAGAGTGGGAGCTCTGGACTAAATGTATAAAAGATGCAGACCTGTACCTGGTATTCGGGGTGTTGCTAAGTCCCTAAAGGTTTAAATAGTATAACGGTTTAATTGCGAAGTAAGAGGCTTCTTTATACTCTTTTCACAGCCCAAGCAAGGGGGGAAGCCTTGTCAGACAAGGCTAGGTTTGTGTTGGTAGTTTCCTCTGCTTCTGCAAAATGGATGGAACCTGTGGGATCACTTTTACCTCTCACCTCTTAACGCCTCTTCTGACTAGGAACTGGCCAGTTTGCATCAACAAGTCCCAAGTCCAAGGCTCTTGTGGCTGATTTTCAAGTTCAAGTGCTGATTGAATCACCATTGAAAGATCATAAATCTATATAGGTTAGGTATTGGAAAACATGCTTGGTTGAAGAAGTTTTTCTGGTGTGTGTGTACGTGTGTGTGTGTATGTGTGCATGCGTGCGTGTGTGTATGTGTGTGTGAGTGTGCGTGTGTGTGTGTGTGTGTGTTTGGCTAGAATAGCTCAGAAATGTTGGATTATCTTCAAATCCAAGACTTCGTGATACATTTTAGGTTATGCAAAACTGCCAGAGGTTGGTTTGTTGCCCTTTCAGAATCTGGGTTTGCTCATTTTTCCTGGTTGGTGTCGGGGAAATAAAAGCCTCTGTTCTGACCAAACAACCGCAGCTCAAACAGGCCAAGAATCTCTGAAAACCCAAGGACAGTGAAGCAAGTGGGACAGGGTGGTAAGGGCTACCAGGCACAAAGCCCAAAGGGAGGAGAGTTTTACTTGCCCCAGGAGGCTCTGGAGAGGCCTGAGGCACTTCTCCTGTGAGCAGAGGGCATCCCATGGCCAGCAAAGCCTCCAGTGCCGTGTATCTCTGTCTGTTAGGTTCTTGTCATCTGCTAACGTGTTCCCCTTTGGATATTATATCTGTTTCCCACTGGAGACCCTTTGCCTTCCTCGCTTTCAGTCCCGGAGGTTTGGGGAAGGTGATTAGTTCTCTTCCCACCTCCACCAGCTCTCGCCATGGTCACTCGGGTCTACACCCAACTAATGAGAGCACACTCTCTGCAGAAGAACAACTGGCCTGGGATTTGACTACATCTACCATCTAGTCAGAAAAGAGTTAGTCCCACCCCGGGCGTTTTGTTGAGATGGCAGGGAAGAGTTGTTCTTTTGAATTAGACACTACTAGTCTAACACTGTCTGCACTCCTGCAGGTGTGCACAAGGAGGTAGTTCATCTGGTAATATACCAACCCAGAGGAGAGCAGAACTGGGAGACAGAGAGATGGAGGCTGTAGCTTCCATTACATCGGCCGACTCCCTTTAAATGAGGATGTAAGCCAGCATTGCCTAAAGTCACAGATGCAGTTAATCAGTGTGTTCCTTGCATGGGCAGGCACGAGGCAGGCTTCTGTTACTCCTTATTCTGTACATTTTGACTGACACGCCATCTTCATAAAGTCTGTGGATCACAGGCTGTCACAATCGTGCTAGATGCTAAGAACCTGAAGACAGCCAAAAAACGATCATGTCTTTCTTATGTGTTTGTGAGTTATCAGGGCTCAAGTGTTCAAGTAGGCTGAGTTCGTTTGGGTTGGACAGTCTTCCGGATGGGTTCTGTCTGTGCCAAGCATCTCCTAGTTCCTCTGGACAAGTGGCTGCCTGGGTCAGGCTATTCCTCTTCTTGCAACTGTCAGAGATATCAAATGGCGATTTCCACCACATAAACCCAGAGTAAGTACTTCTTGTCTCCTGTTCATTAACACTGTGTTGCTTCAAATTGGCTGGTCCTTCTTCCTTATGGATGGGGAAAAAGAAGTATCTAGTAAACAATAATATAATCTACTGTGGCCTAAGCTTAAACCAAAGGGAACATGGGTTTCTTGTTATAAAATTATGCAGTTCTAAATGTGCTGCACAATAAATGTGACAAGTAATAGCAGCAAACCTTTAAGAATGTTAATATCACAAACCGTGGCTTTTTGTAGCCCTGCATTTGTTTATTCTCAAAAATATATTTGGGTTGAATTTTTAAAGTCATTGCTTCATTTTGAACTAAGAAGAATGTTACACATGTGCCTTTTTCTTACTCACGGATTATTTCAGTGGCACATTGTACACCTACATGACATGCATGTATACGGATGGCTATGAATTGATATGGTCATTTCACACCTTGTTTAAATTGATTGTGAAATTCTCGTCACACTGTGAGTATTATGGATTCAGTAGGGAGTAGACAAATTAAAAGAGAATTAAAGAAAGAGACAGAGCTGATGAGATGGCTCAGTGGTTAAGAACACTTGTTGCCCTTGCAAGGGACTTGAGTTCAGTTCCCAGCGTCTGTACTGGGAAGTTCACCACTATGTATAATTTCAGTTCAAGGGGCTCCAACACTCTCTTGTGGCCTTCATGGGTACCTTCACACATGCAGTATATACACATACACTTCTGGCATGCTCAAGAACACACACATACAATAAGCCAAATAAATCCTCAAATAAAATGAAATGTCCTGAAAGGGAGCTTCCGTCTACAGCAACAATGTCTGTTTGCCTATGAGGGTCTCCCACTTTTCAAGGGCTAGGCTAACTGAATCCTAGCTAAGTGGGGGGAAAAAGAGCTCCAAAATTCTGATAATGCCCTGAACAATGACACCAACCTGAGTATTTTGTGTTTAAGCTGAGCTTCAGTCTTGTATCCCCATGGGAAGTTAAAGTAAGCAGAGAAAGCTGGTGCATCACTAAGACTTGGGTCTAGAGAGTAAAGCTGCCTTGCTGAAGCCGGCTTTCAAGCAGGAGTCTGGAGCATGTAAAGAGATGTCACTGGAGTAGACACACATGGGAGGCACCTTGGTACAGTTCCCTCAATGCAGAGGATAGAATCCTGGGATATTCTCATGGAGAGATCTCTTCTTGTCCAGAGAATTAATCATGAGGAGTTGCTGTATTACCCTAGACAGCCTCTTTACATCTCATGTGGCTGGGGGAGCAGAGGTGCCTTAAAATTCACTTAAAAAACAAACAAACAAACAACAAAACAGCAAAGCAAACAGTAGCAAGCCCAGTGCTCTGTCCCCGTAATTCCGCTGCCGAAGCTGAATTTGATACTCATTTAAATTGCTTGCTACTCATAGCTCGTGGGGATGTTTGGATTCAGGGACTTTCCTAACCACTTGAAGAAAGATGTTTTCACGGTGACATCGCCTCCAGTTTTGTGCACGTTCCAACAGTTAGTATCTAGGCTGTGTAGAGGATAATTGAGCACTAAAAAGCTTTCTGAGGATGTAGAGACGTTGCGTTTAGAATTCCACTTGAATCCTTATAGCTAGACGCAAGGTTTTATGATTAAGATCTTTGGATGGAAAACATGACTTCTTTTGAATCTCCTTGACAGGATAAGGCGGCACTGAAGGCTGAGTATAAGTAGCTGGAGGCAGTGATGGAGTCCACCCCCCTCGAGAAAAAAAAGAAAGGCGTGAAAAGAACGTCTTCACAGACGTTTCCCAGTTTCTGTGCTGTTCTGTACCGCTCTGTGAGTGGTGGCAGGGATGATGGCCGTGATCAGGTTTACAATGCTGTTAACACAAGAACATGATTCTGTTTATCCGGCATTTTCCAACAAGGTAAATGCAACTCGAAAACAATGGCTTGGGAGAGATTCTCCCAGACACGTGGAGGCACGATCCTGGACTCTAATTTGGGCAGGGAAACAATTAGCCCTAGTGCATGCGCTCACTTCTCCTGGGCTGTGAAGAGGAAGCAAAGCTTTTTTTTTTTTTTTTTTTTTTTTTTTTGGTAAATCTCCTCCTCCTCTTCTATTTTTAGGATGAGAGGGTTGCTTCACCACAGGGTAAGATACTGAGCAAACACCAGGGTTGGGAACAATAAAAAGCCCTGAAGAGTGAGTCAGGATCCTGCCTCTAGCAAAATGCGAAGTGAATAGACAGGAGCCCTGAGTGGCAGCGAGCAGGTGATGATCTGTCAGAACATGAAACGAAAGGAATTCCGACATGGCCCTGCCCGGAGGATGCCCTGCCTCCCTTTTCTGAGTGTTTCATTTTAAGGACCAGAAGGAGAGCATGGTGCTACCACCTTGAGGTCAGCTCAGAAAGAGAAAACAGGGCTCTCGATCCTCAGCTCTTTCTGTCTTTCAGGTAAAGATACAATCCAGCCACATTATTCTGACTGTGGCTTTGAAACACTCGAGTTTTTATCCAATGGAGAGTGTGGGCTGAGGCAAATACATCGCTTTTACAATGTGAGCATCAGGCCATTCCAGCCCGTAGGTCTCCATGTCTCCATGATGCAGCCATGGAGACAGAATCCAGTTCTGTGTTTATTCTTTTTAAGGACATATAAAGTCCAACACTGTAGATATCCCAGGGACCCAAGGAACAAAAAGATATGATCCATGCCCCCAGGGACTTTATGCTTGAATGAAGACAAGACAGGCAAACCTATCATTATACTACAAGGTGATTGATTAAATGGAGATCCGTTGCCAAGCAAAGAGGGAATGTGGAGAGTGGATTGTTTAAGCCGAGCTGAGAGAGTGAGAAGAGACTTCAAAGAGACAGAGCCTTCTTTGAGCTGGGACTTGACAGGGTAGAGATGTATAGGCAAGTGTGTGTGGTGTAAAATACAACTCAGGCAGGCGTGGTGGTGCGTGCCTGTAGTCTCTGCACTTGGGAGGCTGAGGCAGAAGGAGTTCTATGAGTTTGATCACACACACACACACACACACACACACACACACACAGAGAGAGAGAGAGAGAGAGAGAGAGAGTCCTCTGTTTGTGATTTTCTCCACCATATCACTACATATATTATAAAATCTGTTTCCTTAATCTTAGGGAAGAGGCAGGTTGTTGTGGGTGGCTCTAGGCATTCCTCAAATATCTGTTCCCTCTGGTTCCCCTGTAACCTCTGCTGCCTCAGTCCTGAGAGGGGTAGCCACACCCCAGAGGCTTTCAGCTTCCCCGTTCCCTTTCCTTCAGGGTCTTTACTAAAATCTTTCTCCTCATGCTGGTATTAGGACAACTGAAGGCAACAGGGGCCACATGCCAGTGTTTCCAACTTCCTTCCTTCTGGACCCGAGGGAGGGGTGACAACAAGCAGGCTGTGAGTGTCAAGGGACACAAAAACACGCATCTAGCTTCGTTTACTCAGTGTGAGTCGATGGTACATACGTGATTTCCAGGTGGAGGTGAGCACTTCCCAGTATGAGTCTGCAGTGCTTTCTTCTGCAGTTGGGACACCGGAAGTGTTTGTTGCTCCTGGGAAATAGTGCAGAGTCATTACATAGTAGACAGATCAATTCAGAATCTGTTAGCTTGCAGGAGAATCTGCTCAATGAGGAATAAATGTGTATGGATATCAGCTTATTAAGTGTGGGGGGTTACTATAGTATGAGGTGACTGTTAAGTTGGGGGCATAACTCCCAGCCCCTGGTATCCATTCAGTCCCCCCCTCCCCCGTGGCCTGCCAGTTGGTCTGGACTCCAAATCCCAGCATGCTGGGTCCTGACGCCTTCCTGGAGGGGGGGTCAGGACCACTCCCACAGGGTATTTAAGTGAGCTCCCAGAGGAGAAACACATAGTTTTAGAAGCTGCATGGCCTCCCTGCTGTCCTATCTCCCCCGCCATGCACTCAGCCACCAGAGAGCATCATTCTTAATAAAATGATGGGCATTTTGATTTGGTTTGTTTTGACCTAAATTGGATTTCTTGCGCTGGTGGAGCTGCCCTTTTCTTATTAATTTTTACTTACCAGTGACTAGTCTTGACCAGCCAATCTTCCTTGATTGCCCATCAATTCCATTCCCTTCTGCTAAACATTATTTTCTTACATTACTTTCTTCATCACACCTATCTGACAGCAGGCTGCTTGTTTGTTTGTATGTGATCTATTTATCTCCATGAAAATATAAACTTTATAAGAACACTCTAGACTAGCTCAAAGTGGGCACTCCAAATGTTAGCTAGCAGAACACAAAGCGCCACCTTGAACAGTGCGGCCATCCTTCAGAGAAAAAAATATACTTAGGGAGGCAGACATGAGAATGCGTGAGTCAACAGGCTCCTGAAATTTGGAAAATAAGCATAACAAACAAGTTATTTACGCAGCCTTTCTCAATCTCAGTTTCTGTCTCAGACTCAAACATAATAATTATAAGAGAATGTAGGATCTATCCCCAAAGCATATTGTTTGTTGGTAGAGAAGGTCAATTTAAATTTTGTGCTTAGTTTGTGGTTTAGATTTCTTATAACACAGTGAACATAGTGTTTTTGGTTACTCATATTAAAATGGACTTCGTAAAAATTTGTTACTTTAAGTGCATCAAAAATACACAATTCTGTTGGATTCTTGCGTAATTTCTTTTTTCTAAATCTTTGTGTGTGTGTGTGTGTGTGTGTGTGTGTGTGTGCGCGCGCTTATATGCCATGGTGTTCCTGTGAACATTAGAAGACAAGTTGTGTGAGTTGGCCTGTTCCTGTCATCATGTGGAAATGAAGTATTTTCTTTCACCAGTGCTTAATCGCTAACCTTCCCGAATCTACAATGCCGCTCAGAAGCCTCTAGATCTAACCTCAGTAGATCTCCTAATGGAGGGGAATTGGTGGGGCCTCGGCAGACACTCTGGGCAGAAGAGACCAGATGTTCTTACTAGACAGGTGTGCTGACATGGCGCCTTTGAAATCGGCCTAACTTTATAAATTGAGTTCCCACAGTTACATAATCGTATTCTTTCTCTGACTTAGTATCTGAAATACTGTCTCTAACCTGTGTTAGAAAATTTTGCAATAACTTAAATGTATTGGAACTGATTAAATGAAATCCAGTATATCTCATTGTCCAAAATTTAATATTATTCAGGTAACATCCAATGTTACCACGGAGGCCTGGACCATGGAGGAAATTATTCCTTTTTCTATTGGAAGCATCCGTTTGGGAGTTTTTCTGTTCATCTCAAACTCTGGGCATCTGTCACCTCAGCACCTATTTGACAACAAGGGACTGTACACCAAGCAATAATGTCAATCCTCTTCTACCAGCCGACCCTGATGTGTCTGGATGCATAACAGACGCTATGGGTGTTCTCTGTCTGAACTTCTATACTAGCGGGAGCTCCAATCACAGGTAAAACATTGGGAATAGGTGAAATTATCCGTGGGTCAGGGAATAGTTCATTTGCACATTGTACCAGAGCAGACTCCAGTTCGTCTCAAAGCCAGACGTCAAACTGTTATGATACTCTTGGATACGATTCTTTAAGTGGAAATCCTGTTTTCTTTTATGATGATCTTTGCAGCAAATGAGAGAGCAGCCCTGCTTCAGGGAACTGTACTATGAAAACTTCGCAAAATAGCACAGAGCCATGCAGATGGGTAATTACACAGGCTGCAGTCGGTCAACCATCTCATGAGAATATTGTCTTGCTGCGAAGGGAGGAAATGGATGCTCACTGTGGTAACCACACAACTGAAAGGTAAAGTAAGTGCTCAGGCTGGTTGTTGGAGCAGAAGAAGCTGTTTCTTAGAAACACTTGCAAGTTGGTCCGAGATCTTGACACCATCTTTGCAAGCACACTCCAAATCTGCTTCTCACAGGGTCCAGCCCGGTAGACAAAGGAGTATAGGAATATCAGATGACCTTGACTCACTGGCGAATGCTAATTTTGTCAGCCAATCTTGTGAACCAAGCTAAGCCGGTCAGATTTTTACATTTGAATTTGAAATAAGAAATTCAGAAAGTAATATTTCAGGGGCTACCATCCAGCTTCAAGGAGCACAGCCCTTCAAAGCACTGTCTTTGTGTTTCCCAAAGCTTCAGCATTTTCTCTGGTAGCCATGAGAACCTTGACCCACAGGCCTGATTAAGTTCCAGTTGCCTGCAGCTGTAACTGCCTGGATGCCACACGTGATTTCCATTCTCTTCCCTTCCCCATCTCACCTCCACTCATCCTTACCAGTATTCCCTAGGATCACCTCTCAAATAAAACGTGTGTACTTAGGTTCCTTTCAAAGAACCTACACTTAGAGGAATATAGACTAAGATTAAATCAGTTAGGTTGGAGGCAGATAGATTATAGCAAGCCAAAGGTACGCAAGTTCAGGCTATAGCTGGGGGTGAAGAGAGCTGAGCAGAGGGTGATGAGGAACTTTGAATGAGGAACATGGGAATTCTCTGAAATTCTAAATAGCCCCCCTTCTTGAGATAGCATATAGAGTACCACTTTCTGTTATGTATCCCTATTGGAGACAAAGGCCAATGACAAATTGAGCTGGAAAGTCCAGCACCAAAGAAAGCGGTTTATAGGAAAGTTCTGTTGTATATTGTCCTTGGGCTGGGGGTGAAGAGAGCTGAGCAGAGGGTGATGAGGAACTTTGAATGAGGAACATGGGAATTCTCTGAAATTCTAAATAGCCCCCCTTCTTGAGATAGCATATAGAGTACCACTTTCTGTTATGTATCCCTATTGGAGACAAAGGCCAATGACAAATTGAGCTGGAAAGTCCAGCACCAAAGAAAGCGGTTTATAGGAAAGTTCTGTTGTATATTGTCCTTGGGGAATGAAGGAGGAAACAATTTATCAATACAAAGACCAGACTGTCATCAAAAAGATTCAAAGACCAGAAGAAACTAGTGTCGGAGTTGAAAACAGTGAGCTGTGGAGAGAAAAATCGAGGTGTGCTATTAACTTGCAGCACAGCATAAGGCCTAAGTGGGGTGGAAGGCTCGCTCTGCAAGTCTCAGAACCTAAGCTGGGGGCTGTCGGGAGGAGGAGAGGCCAGCAGAAAGTGGTGCTCTACACAACCTTGTATCCTAGCTGTCTTTGGTTCTCTGACCTTCCGTTTCAGGACTGTGCGGCATTCGGAGTTCTGTTCTAGATTGTTTGCTTTGTAACTTTGTGGTCCCATGTCCATGTTATGAGGAGAGAAATCTTAGAAAACAGATTGGACGAGAGGCTGGGGAGGCCGAGTCCTTCCTTAGCCACTGTGGAGCCAGAGCAATTCTGAGAAATCAGGCATGATTGGCAAGGAGGGGTTGGAAATTTTAAATTATGCTTTCCCCCTGCCAAATTTCCAGTTTTGGGAGAATTGGGGCACACCTAGCAATTCCCAGGAGTTAAATAATTCTTGAGTGAAATGAAGAACAGTTGAAGGACACCTTGAGGGCAAGGGCAGGACTGCTAGAGTAGCAGACAATGGATGACTTGGAAATCCTGCTAAAGTTCCCTAGCTCTATCCCAAGCCCAGCTGCTTCTGACAGCTGATTTTTGTCTGGCGACCTATTTTTTGGATGAGCTCATCTGTCCCAATTTCCCTTCCCCTCTGTGCACTTTTCTTACTTATCTGTAGACAGAGGTTTCTGTTCCACCCAGTCCTGCAGTCATTCAGTCCCAAAGAAACACACAGAGGCTTGAATTGATTATAAACTGTTTGTTCTATTAGCTCAGGCTTATTATTAACTAGCTCTTACAACTTAAAATAACCCTTAATTCTTGTCTATGATTAGTCATATGACTTGGTACCTTTTATCAGTGAGCTATTCTCATCTTGCCTCCCCTGCATCTGGTGGTTGACTGAATCTCAGCCTTTCCACTTCTCATAATTCTTTTAATCTGGTAGCCCCACCTGTATTTCCTATTTGGCTGCTGGTCAATTAGTGTTTTATTAAACCAATATGATTGACAAATCTTTACAGTGTACAAGAACATTCTTCCACAGCACTAATCCTTAAATTTTTGTCAGAATGTATTCAACAACCACATTATAGAAACCTTTCTTTAGAATACACACCTGGATTTTGATAATCACCACCCTGAGCAGGGTGCCACTGTTCCTTCCCCTTAGAACACAAGTGCATAGTACTGAAAAGTTATGGAACCCATTCTAGTGCTGGATCAGAAGGTAATGGCAATGTCTTCTAGTTCCACTGAGTTTCTTGCTCCTGGACTCCAGCTACCATACAATAAGGAAGCAAGAGCCACGTGGAAAGTTTTTTGCAGTTGATAGCCAGGAACCAGCTTTTTCTACCATCTGATTAACTTAGAGACAACAGACAAGGACTACTGGCCAAGACCCCATTAAATGAGAAAAACAATAAAATAATTATTATTTTCCAGTACAAAGTTTGAGGTTGTTTGTTATATAGCTGTAAATAACAAATATAGAGATCAAGATTTTCAGTACAAATGATTTCACAGTTAAACCAAGAAGGTACTCTAATAAGAATCTAGACTCCTTTATGACTTTGAGAAATGGGGAAAGTAGATTATAAAACTTGAGGCATTTTAAAACTTTTACACTTGATTTTATAAAAATGATAACTGTTCAATATAGAAGCCATAAAAAGTAAAAGGAATTGCTTTAAAGTTTAAATTTGAACAAAATTTAAATGATACTGGTTTGTAATGCAATTTTGCCAATTAGAATTTCTCTGGTCTTCAAGAATGCCATGTTTGGTACTTGTTCATGATTAGGTAGGATATATAACAACAACATCATGTTTAATAGTTCTGTTTTTCAGATTTTCTGTTTCACCAAACATTTCCTGAGCCTTTCTTTAGAGGGCCGGTGGGGACTTGGAAACTAGACAGATAAACCTTGAAGGTGCTCCCGACTGTCACCCCGACTTTAGTTGTTGGAAAAAACTGGGCAACGCACACCCTGCATACCCGTGACTTCACAGTACAGAGATTAGAAATAGTGTGCAGTTGGTGTGTGGCGTGCTGTTGGTAATGGGTAGAGAAAGGTGAGTGAGATGAAGTAGAGACTTTAAGGATGAAAGATCATAGCTGTGTAGAGTGGTGGCTAAGTATTTGGGGAAGGGTCACCTGGGTTTGCTCTAAACTGGTAAAGCAAAGGGAAGGTGGGGAGAGGGAGGGGTCATCCGGTTCCTATGACAGGCACGAGTTAGGAAGCTGTCAGTTGGTTCTGGAGTGTTATTAGTCACCATTAAAAAGAATGCTGCAGGGAAATAGCTTCATATATTAATGTATGCATTTTTATTATCTAAAATAAATTAACTAAGGTAAAAATAGCAAGCCTGAACTGGTTCTTTTAGAGGCGTTGTTCATGGGATCCTCCAGAACTTTAATCCAAATTTAACTTTAGCTTGCCTACTCTCCCTCTTCCTTTCCTCCCTCCCTCTTTTCTTCCTCCCCCTTTCCTGCCCTCCTTCCTTCCTCCAGTCCTTTTTTCTCTCCTCCCTTCCTTCCTTTTTCTCTCCATGTTTGTCCTCTTCTTTGTCCTCTTCCTCTTCATTTCCACATTCATAGAAGTAATTTTCATGGGGGATTAAATTTAACAGACAAATATAACAATCAATTTGATAGGTACATATGAGCCTTGGCTTTCTGACATAGTCATATGTTTTAAACTTGCCTTTTTAAAATGCCAATTTTAGAATCCGACACTGATGAAATTATGTGCTGATACCCCTGACTGCCTATTCCACTTTGCTTTCTTGTTTACTTCACCTGATCTATTTCCTGTTGACAACGAGCCCTGAGCTCTTGGGTGGTTTGGCTCATATTGTGCTGTATACACTGATCTCTAGGTGGTGGTGGTGGTTCTGTAGGGCGTGCATAAACTGGATCACCGGACAGTCCTGCCCATCTGTAAGATACACAAAAGCAGCTTAGAAATACTCCAAAAATACGTTCTGAAACCTAAGAGAAACTCTCTTCAAGGGGTTGAAAGTGAAGGACCAGAGGCTTTGGAGTCAGGATTCACAACCCTTGGGTACCTTTGCAAAATGAGCTGTTATTTCCCTACCCTTCCTTTCAAACAAATGATGGATCTGCACAACAAAGGGGACAGATGTGCACACTGGGAATGTTTGCAGGTGAAGCAAATAGTCCGTGCAAGGGAACAAACAGAGAGGACTTGCCGAGAGGTTTGCAGGCATTTGCTGTTGGATTGACATCAATGCCGGCTTGACTTGTACTCTCGCTTCTGCTCAGCAAATGGGGAGGAGCAGACGATTTTACACAAGGTCAAAGATACAGAAATGGAAATAATACTGGCAATCTGGCGCTGTAGACGTGGTGTAGATTCCTACCAAACTCATTGTTTAAATGAGTGAGGTTTTTCCTTAAAAAAAAAAAAATTCGTAAATGCAGAAGTTGTCTGTCATTGTTGAAAATTCCTGTTTCATGTTTATACGTATGGTGGAATTAATTGACAGTGGTTCTACTTGACAACATGTCTACTTAGTTCTGTGAGGAGCTTAGTGATTTATGGTCTGTTCTTTGCTGAAAACTGAGCCCAGTGAGAAATCTTGGGCGTCAGCAAGGTCCCGGGGCAAATGTGTGATTAGAAAGCCTTTCCCCAAGATATTTTACTGCCATCTGCCGGGGAGTCATCAAAGTGAAAATACAGCCTGGGGCTGAGCAAGCACACAAGAAAGCGCCCTCTATGGTTGTGCAAGGCATACAGTGTGATCACTACAGCGAAACCCTTGGGCACCTGATCCAACTTAAACGACTCCTCTGTTAGCGCTTGACACTTACCTTAAGCTGTGTCGGGATGAACAAAATGGCTTCAGAATGGCTAGATCACTCATGTTTAGGCTGTAGTAACACTGTCCCATTTTGTGCAGTGGTGATGAACTGAAAAAAAAATCATCGCTCTCAATTTTGTTCTCAGGTTTCTGTGTCCACATTAGGCTTATATAAAGATGGCTGAAGAGGAAGGAAAAGGATTACTGAGGTTCGAGGTGGGATTTGTCATCATCAACACCCCTTGCAGAAAGCCCCGGATTGGCCTGGCCAACATCTGGGCTAATCACATATAAACTGCAACTGTTGGCAGCAAGATGGGGAGTCCCAGGAAGACTAATCATTTCTGCTAATCATTTCTTTTTCTTTCATTTCTTTTTTTTTAATTATTTTTTAAATCTCCTTGTTAAAGTGCTGAGCTGGAGGTAACTGTGTAAATGTGACTATGGAGCCCGATTTAATTAGGCAGAACTTTAAGGCAGTCAAGTAACAAATGACAACTTAATTAACCATAATTAAAACATTTTAGAACTCCTTGCCTCTTTCGACAGGGCAGTGATTGCCGCTTGGAAGGAAGCTGTGGAAGCCGGGGCAAGGTGTGTTCCTTCTCCTTGCTGGGTCTCAGGCCCGGCTCTCCCCCCCCTCCACCCCCTTCACTATTAGAAATGCAGCTGGATCCTATTTATAATCCATTTTCACATTTGTTTGAATTAAAATCCCAGATTGCTGTGCCTTCAAGGTTGAACGTGCATGGCGGCCAACATTTCTCCAGCCATTTCAGGAGTTAGTGGATAACTGGGCTCTGAGAGGGAAACTATACCGCAAGCTTGAGCCACGAGGAGGAAAGAGAGAAAACAGACCCAGGCTTAAACCCCTGACGTCACTGTAGCTGGGAGAGAGATTGTTCTCCTCTGAGCATGTGCTGCCCACTTAAGACTCTAATTATTCTAAATTACTTAAATTGGCTCTAATGCCTATGTTTTATTATTTGATATTAAAGAACAAACCAAGTTAAGAAGAAATTCATAAAACAGTTAAATACTGCCAGCAAGCCTGTCAGAGGCAAGTCTGGTTTTGGGCATCCCTGAGCTTGCTACCCACCACCTGACGCTAATCTGGGAGTTGCCGTGTGTACTCTACAGCGGGCTTTTCCAGGATCCTGTTTATGTCTAAATCCAATAGTCCAGCCACGCCAGCCCGTTACCACATGGAAAACTCCATTGCTCAGAGAAAGCTATGAAGCCATATATTCTTAGGCTTTAAGATCCACTGTGACATCCCAAAGCAAACTCCAGGTAAGCCTACCAGATGCTTGGGGCGGGGGCACACAAGGAATAAATGAATAATTTCCATTAGCATAGCACCGTTGCTCTAAAGACTCAATGACTTCTCTGATGTGGTGTTCTGTCCTGATGGAAAGTGTGCGGCCCGAAATAAAACAATACTTAGGGTACTCATGAGGCCGTTTGAGAAACACACTAAAGATGAAAACGAGATCTCAAGTCTCTTAGATGCCGAACAGAGTGCTCTCATTTGAGCTGAGCTTAGGGATCTGGGAGTCACTTAGAGATGCCATCTGTCAAGGGACAAAGGCCAGGAAAGTGTCAGTTCCCTCCTCATCCCCCCAATGCTGCACTTCTGCTTAGAATTGGGGGTCCAATCTGCATTCAGAATGCCCGTGTTTCTCCTATCCCATTCTTCAACTACCTAGAGCTATCTTTGCTATGTGTCATTTGCAAAGTGGACGTGATTGTCATAAAGGCTGAAGCCACCTCACGAGAGATGAAGCACAGTGCCAGTGGAGGTTACAGACTGACCAGCAGAAGCAACATCGGTCTTGCTTACCTGCTCGCTCTTATTGTCTAACAACAACATCCCTTGGTATCACAGGGCAATGAGTCTAGTGGCTGCTACTGGACCAGATGACCATTCCCAGCAGAGTTAGTGTATCTTGTAGTGTAGATATCATTTGCCTCTTGAGTCTGCAAAGAACATTTTCACTTTCTGTCATGTGATCCAGTAAGATATGATCGGTTATGCTATGGAAACAGTTAAATAACACACTTAGCTGCCTGAGACCAGTTATCTTCTCTTGCAAGGTAGAGAAAGGACCCATTTCCTCCCCACAGGAAACTTTGATATGCTACTTTTTTTTCTGCCCCATGCTTTGCGGTTATGCTGGTGATGAACACGGAGATATTTTCTTTTCAGTAAGGTGGCCAACCCTCTTAAGGGAATTAAAGCCTCACCCTGTTGGAGCAGATGTCTGAAAGTTACGTTAGACAAACAGTGTTTTCTCTTGAGATGAAAACACAGCAGTTATCCAGGGCTCTGCCCAGATTGCCCCTCTCCTCCTGCCCTGTGGCCTGAGATGTCAGTCAGGTTCATGTTGTGTCCACAACAATTACAGGGAGAAAAAGACTTCCCCCTAAAACTCAAAATTCTCAGGAAAGCAGCAAAGGCATAAATGATGGCCAAGTTCTCACGAAGATTTTTCTCCAGCATGTTGCCCAAGTTCTACAAGGAGCACCACTGACCTTTTGTGGTTGTTTTCTTTTTAACTTTTATCTATACGACATGCAGTTCACAAGGACAATGTTAGCATCTTTAAACAAAGGGATGCGTTATAAACAGCGTCTTTGTCATTATCTACAAGTGCAGGGTTCAAGCACCCCGGATCACCACAGGTCATCTTTTTGGTGTTTGCCGTCCATCCATGTGGTTCCATTCAGGCTAAATCCTCAGCCCCAGCAGTTCATTTCCTTTCCAAACACGTTAAATACAAGAGACAAAATGAAGATAAATTCCTCAGTGGGCCAAGATAAGCTGGGTAGGTAAAGGGAAAGATAATTAACCGGTCTTAAGCCAGCTCTGCTTCTACCAAGCTTTATCTTTGCAGCTTTTAGGGAAGAAGAAGAAAATCTGTTCTGAGGCAGAGGTGGAAGATTTGTCTCTTGTCCTCATACCTGAGGCATTTTGGCAACAAGGTCAAAGGTGGCTGGGAGTGTGCCCCTAATAATCTTTCCCTTGTGTGCCTGGGATTGGAGGCAGGGGAAGAAGCTACAGTGAGGGGCGGGGATAGCCTAGAGAGGAACCTCCTCTGTACAAATACTCCGACCAGGACATGTTTCTAACTGAATTCTGTAAGGAGAATCAGAATTAGGCTAGGGACCCAGACATTTGTCATGTGGTGTCACCATTGAGAATCAGTTAGTCTTTTCTCTTCACACAAAACCAGCATGAAATTTTACTATTCTGTCTCTGGTCTTCATTTTATTTTTAAATCTTTTAACATTTTTCTCTTATTATAAAGATCTTGCAAAGAAAATCATCACAGGGTGAAATTAACCAGACCATAAATCTGTAATTTTCCATCAGCTTCTCCACCCCGAAATCTCTGAAAAAGCAAAGGAATACCGCTATGTTACAGGTGAGCCGGGTCAGCAGAGGGACTTGTTCTTGCTGTGAGTCGTACTACCTGGAAACGAAGGAGCTGACATCTGATGGTGAGCAGTGAGGGAGAATTAGCTGTAAGGGAGCCTAAATTCTCAGGGAATAAGAAAGTGACCATGTTACAGATTCTACAAGTTTGTTTATTGATTAGAACTACATTATTGTGGACTTCTAGAATGTCAGCTGTCCAGAGTCAGGTTATTCACCGCCCATGGTTATGTCCGAACTCACATCTTTTTGATGCCCAATTAACATATTTTTGGAATATGTTTTTTTGTCAAACAACTAGAATCTATCAGCCCCATATGTGAACTCACATAATAATATCTAAAACTCACAGCAGAATTGTGCCCATTTTTAAATAATTTGCCCTGCTGACCCCACCAATGTATTTAAGAAGTACCTTGAGCTATGATTTTTCTGTAAATAGCAATATTCACTAAACTCTTCTACATTGGCACATGTTAATTCAAAACAAGTTGAATCTGTGCAGCTAGGTCATGATAGCTCTGCTTTGGTTCAGATACACTATTTCTGATTCCCTGTAGCTTGACAGCTATGTTTTGCTTCCCCACTTAACTATGGTCTTATACTATGGCATCTTCAGATAAAAAGTTAATTTGTTTTGTTTTCGTTTTTATCTCTTTTTACCCTATTAACTAAACTGAATTTGTCTGTGATAAAATAATTTTGATTCAGTTCTTAAAGAAATGGGTTATAAGTATACTTATTTTGTTTTAATTAAGAGCATTGATTTTTAATTTAATATCTTATCACCCATTATAACAAAGAAAGGAAGTTGGTCTTAAGTATTGACATTTTATGATAACTATGAAAACACTGAACATGTTTATAAAGAAACATAGCTCAAAACATCATAAATGATGATCTGAAATTCCATGTGTGCAATTAAATCGATGGATATTAATACAAAGAAGGGAAAAACATTTATGCTTTTTTATAATCTGTTATTCCTATATGACTCTTGTAAGGATTCCAACATAAAAGGAATTTTATTCTATTTCTGGTCTTGCTGACGGCATTGCTCCACTTATTTCTCGGGTTTTAATTCTGTTTTCTCTCCTCATCTTAAAGCTCATCCCATCCTCTCCTGTCTCCCCGACAACACACAGACAGAAGATTTACCCACGTGCCATGGCACACCAGCATCCCTTTCTGGAGGCGCCGGAAATGCAGAGCGCCACTCTTCCTCAGAACTCCTGAGGCTGGAGTTGTAGTTACAAGCTCCCCAGGTGATCTCCATGCATGGTGAAATGTTCCTCTCTGCTATTTATTATCGGCAAGCTGGTAGCCCTGGTATTTACCATTGGGTTGTTGTTGGCCCCTGCTGTCAGATTTTAGTGTTTGAAGAAAGGACAGACTGCGTTAGATAGCTGAACTTAATGAAGACACAAATACCAAAGGGAGAATGTGGTGGGGTGGGGTGGGGTCCTCTGTCTCCAGTTGGTCGGGTAGCCTTGAGGAAGTCATCAGCGCTCTAGCTTCCTTTCTTGCTAACCTGGTAACACTGACTATAATGCTCACTTTTTTTAATTATAGGACTCTCTATGAATACGCAAGAACGGTTCACTTAAGACTCCTGTGGCACCACACACTTTGGACGGTGTGTATCTGGGATGAGGATTCTTCCTGCCCATGAGTTATTTTCTAGCTCCCTGTTCACTCAGGGTGCCGGACCAAAATTCCTTGCTGTTTCATTGCCTTGTAAGAAGCATCCAAACGAGGCAGGAGAGATGGCTCAGTCGCTCAGAGTATGTCCTGTTCTAGAAGATGTGGCTTCTGCACCCAGGGCCCTCATCAGCAGGGTCACAAAGGCCTATAATTCCCTCTCTAGGTGCCTGTGCCTAGCCACACAATCTTCCCTCTTTACACACACAATCTAGAATCAAATGAATCTATAAACAAAAAGAAGTATTCTCCAATTGTGAAGATTCTCTTCACAGTGCGCTTTCAAGTAAGAAAACTAGAATGTTTTTACTCAAAAGGAATGTTGAAATAGTCTGAGAAAAACAAAAGTTTGGCTAAAGCTTGAAATACAGTCAGGGATATTCTAGTCCCTTCTACAGAAGAAGTGTGAAGCATCTTCACTGTCTTTTTATCATGTAAGGAACTGTATATACCACAAAGTCCCATTTTTTAAGACACAGAAACATGAGCTCTCATATTTCATAGTTCATAATATGACAGAGCGCATGCGTTTTTCTCAAGTCTGGAAACACCTTTTGCGTATGTATCTGTTCGAATGGATCCACATCCAGTGAGGGTCAGTGGTGAACCTTAGCTGCTGTCTTTAGGCACTGCCCTCCTTGTTGTTGGAGGCAAGGTCTCTCCAGTGAGACTTAGCACCTCTGCTGGGCTGATGACCGCTTTGCTCTAGGGTCCCTTCCTTCTCTTTTCTTTGCCCCAAAGTCACAAATGTGCATCTCCTTCTTTCTCTTGAGTGCGGGTGACCAAACTCAAGTCCTCAAACATTTCTCAGACTGCACTAGCTTCCCTTCCCCTCAAATTCTGAAACACATTTAACATCTTATTCTCATGGTCCTCCTAGAAATAATTCATCCATGTTTAAATGCATGTTATTTTATGTTCAATTTAATAACATTTCTTCTATGAACATTTCTTCAAATCTAATGAGAAAACTGTTTTGTTTCTAGTATAACATTTATGTTAGTCTGACTATCATTATTAATCATTTATTAATTGTCATATTTATCAAATTGCAAATTCTTAAAAAATCAATTTCTCTTATTTGCACATTAGTGGTATTTACCGAAGAACCCTGTTTGTTGGGACTATATTGAATACTTTAAGTCAAATATATTTCTATCTTTTTTTTGTTTTTTTGAGACAAGGTTATCGGTGGGACAACCAGACAGGAAGTAGAGGGTGGGTCAATGAGAACAGGAGAATTCTGGGGAGAAAGAAGCTCTTTCTGCAGTCATGACCCAGCCACAGAAGTAAGATGTGACTGCCTCGCTGAATAAGGTACCGAGACACGTGGCTAACATAGACATGAATAATGGGCTAATATAAATTATAAAAGTTAATAAGAAGTCTGAGCTACTAAGCCAATCAGTCTATAACTAATTTAGACCTCTGTGTGATTTCTTTGGGGGCTAAATGACTGCAGGAACCAGGCAGGACAGAAAACCTCAGACAACATTTCTCTGTAGCTTTGGAGCCTGTCCTAGAACTAGCTCTTGTAGACCAGGCTGGCCTTGAACTCACAGAGATCTTCCTGCCTCTGCCTCCCGAGTGCTGGGATTAAAGGAATCCCAAAAAAGGGCACCACTGCCCTGCTCAAATCTGTTCATATTATATGATGTTGAATTCTATTGTTTTAAATTAATTTTTAAATGCTTCTAAATTTTTAATTAATGAAACTTAGGTCAAGCTATATGGCAGAATAATAGAAATAAAATGGAATCTAGGGGATGTGGAGACACTAAAAGTCTCTAAAATGGCCCATTGTGTATGTGGTGACAGGCTTGAGAGTACAGGTTATGGGTGTATGTCTGTATTCCTAGTATATGGCAGGCACACATAGTAGGACTACAAGGCCAACCTGGATTATATGTTACATGGTGGCTTTTAGGCCAGCCTGAGTGAGTTCAGCGTTAGCCTAGACTATATAACAAGAGCTTATCTCAAATGAAAAGTAAAAAAGAAAGAAAATATTAAAATATGAACACAAATTAGCAGTAAACGAAAATACTTATAAAGTAATTTATACAGTATAAGTGGTGCTAAGAAATACTTCTAGACTAGAAAAAAATGGAGGGATTTGTTCAATGTTGATTTAAAAAGATACACAGTGAAATGATAATAAAAAGAATGATGAGCTGAGGACTGGGACTTGCAATTTGCCATTTTGGAAATAATTATTTACTGTACAAAATTATAAGAAAAGAACCGTATGTGATTTAAGTGAGAAAATTTTAGTTCCCTAGGAAGGTAAGATCATAAACCTCACAGTAACATCAGAAACCTTTTCTCAAGTAACATACCCTGTTTACCATTTCCTCTCCCTCCATTCCTCCCAGGTCCTCCCCACCTCCTCTCCCCTCCACTCCAGATCCACTACCTTTCTGTCTCTGATTAGAAAATAACAGGCTTCTCAGAGATAGCAACCAAACATCACAAAATAAAATATAATAATACAGAATAAAAAATATTACATCGAGCCTGGCCAAGGCAAAACCATCTGAAGGAAAAGCGCCCGAAGAGCAGGCACAAGAATTTGAGACCCACTCATTCATACATTCTGGAGTATCATAAAAACAGTAAAGCTGAAAGCTATAATATGCACACAGAGAACCTGGAGCAGGGCCGGCCCTATGCTTGATACTTCAGTCTCTGAATTCATATTATCCTTGTTTGATCAATTCAGGAGTCTTTATTCTCCTGGTGTCCTCCATCCCCTCTGACTCTTATGCTCTCTCCACCTTCTCTTCCACAGGGTTCCCTGACCTCTAAGGGTAAGGATTTGATGGAGGCCTCCCACTTAGAGCTGTCCATTGCTCGCGAGAATGTAACTTTGTACATTTACTATGGAAATCAATTTGTGGTTTCTCAGAAAATTGGGAATTGATCTACCTTAAGATATCATTTTAAAAAATTAAATTTCATTTGTTTGTCTCTATCTCTCTGTGTATATGTGTGTGTGTACATACACTCGTCCATGTGTGTACCATATGGGTATGGATGCCCACAGAAGAGGATGGTGTATTTCCAGAAGCTGGACTTAAAGATGCTGGACTTACAGATGGCTGTGAGCTACTTTACATGTGTGGGGAATTGAACTCAGGTTCTCTGGAAGAGCAGCCAAGCCCTCTCTTTAGTCCTCACACATCCTTTTAAATACACCAAATGCCTGCTGTCAGGGTGGACAAGAGATAATTTATATAAAAAACTAATGAAATGATGGAATCAGAACCTGTTACTTCAGTAATCAAGTAACTTAAAATATGTAAAATGAAAGATAGCCAAATAAAACTGTTACGTTGTATGGAAAAAAGGTTGAGATTTCATAAACTTATTTTAGTCATAAAAACTTCTTAACACAGAAAGGTGGCTTTGAACTTAAACACATGAGGAATAAACTTAAAAATGCACATTAAATCTTACAGAAATGCATACTAATATTACAGAAATTCTTGTGGCCACAAATAAAGGTTAGTAAGAAGGGAGGAAGGGTCTTGAAAATAATATTATCTTAGTGTGTATATTTGTGTACATGTGTGCATGTGTGTGTTTAGTGTAGTGTGTTCTTCACATGTCTGTGTGTGCATATGTATAAGTCTGTGTTCAGTGTAGTGTGTTCTTTCACATGTCTGTGTGTGCATGTGTGTAAGTGTGTATGTTTAGTGTAGTGTGTTCTTTCACATGTTTGTGTGTGCATGTGTGTTAAGTGTGCATGCACTTACAGAAGTCAGAGGACAACCTCAGATGTCCTCCGTCAGCAGCCCTCCCCCTTGCTTTCCTCTGGAGACAGTCTTTCGTTGGTCTGTAGCTCACCAAAAGTCTAAATGCTGGGCACGAAGTCCCAAGGACTCTTCTGTCTCAGTCTCCCTAGCATTGTACCACACACCTGGCTTTTTATTTTTTATTCTTTTATTTTTATTTTTCTAAAATGTGGACTTGGAGTGATCAAACTCAGGTTTTCCTTGCAGCAAGCAGTTAACTGACAGAGCCATCTCCTCAGCTCCAAGAATTTATTTTAGACTTCAGTATTTTATTTAAAAATATCACATACTAAATACTTTTGTCCTTTCTAATTTGGCAAATGACCAGCATTTACTACACTGTCTTAGAAATATTTTAGTGTATGGGTGCTTGGCCCACATATATGTCTGTGTACCACACACATGCCTGATTCCTGAGAAAGACAAGAAAGGACTTTGGGTCCCCTCAACTGGAGTTGCAAATTGCTGTGAGCCTCCATGTGGGTGCTGGGAAGTGAACCTCTGTCTTCTGCAATAACGGGCAGTACTCTTAACCTCTGAGCCATCGCTATAGTCCCTGTTATATTGTCTTTAAGATTCTTTTGCTTTTTTGCTTAATCAAAAAGGCAATTATAATAAGATAGAGAACCAGCTATTTAAAATTGATATATGAATATGCAAAAATGTATGTTTTATATATATGCATACATTGGTGAGTGTATATACACAGATACACATACGTATGTAAAAGTGACATAACTTTAGGTTAAGGGGACTTTGATATTCTGTCTGTGTGATAGGATCTACACAAGCAGAAGCAATGAAGGCTTCATTCATATGCCCTGTGGTCAGGAATGGCACTATGATTTCATTCTAAAGAAAAAGTAAATATTTAGTAGGAAAAACATTGTTGCTATATTTACATAACTATGGA